>NC_141690.1:117225132-117795132 GCF_964263255.1 Lissotriton vulgaris | reverse complement strand
AAATAGATAGGGGGCAGAGAGAAAGAGAGAGAGAGAAGAGACAGACAGAAGTAGCAGACGGACGAAAATTTGACTTACACATTTAAGCAGCGTCCTGTAGTCCGTTATCTTCCTTCACACTATCTACTACTAACTAGGTAAATTTACGATACCCTCACAGCCTACGTCAAACCTTCTACAGCGCGCTGTCCACAGCTGATTTTCTGCTAATCCGATGGAATGGCTTTCCCTGCCAGTGCCTGCCCGGACAGCGCCTAATTTCTGCCGGTGTTGGCAGGTCTGCACTCATTTGTAGGGATCGGGGCTTATTTTCATTATCAGTCCTTGACTCAGAGAGAGAGAAAGCCAGAAAAGGAAGTAGGAAGAAAATGAGAGGAGAGGAAAGCAGTGCAAAGGAAGAAAAAACAGAATAGAAAAAGAGGGACAAAGGAAGGAAGAGAAAGGTAGCAAAACAGTGAAATTAGAGGAAACATGAGAAAAGAAGGGCCAGAAAGTAGAAGAAAGAAGGGGGAGACAGGGCAGGAAAGCAGAGCAGAAGGAGAACAAGCTCTCAGCATTTCTGTGGCGTTTTTTTTGGGGAAAGACAGGTTTATGTTTCACGAGCAGATGGTCCTGTTTATGACCTGCAGCGCGTGAAGTAGCTGCTGGCAAATGGAATCAAAGCGGCCGGTCGTTTTGATGTTCTTGGCTTGTCTTGTCTTGCTTTATGGGAGGAGGAGCAAAGTCCTGTGCACGCGCCTGGGTCACATGAACTGAACTGTGTGTTGTACTCCCTGCTTCCTTCCTGCCACACTTACCCACGGAAATTTATAAAGACAAACGTAATAAAGTGAGTGGCAACTTCTTCAAACCTTACACTCTGGTTACATACTATCATAAATGATTTCCCCTTGTGGAAGTTCATAGGTTTTAAAAAACTCAATTGTAACAAGTCCAAGCGCTCGACGGATTATGTTCGATACCAGACAGGTCGAAGAAGTGCAGTGAAAAGCTGGGAACTGGCACTTGCGAACAATAAAACAGCTTAATGGTAGGCCCTCCAAACTGGTGTCCGCAGCGGTGTGCGGTAAGGAATCCAGAGCTGTCCCAGTTTAAGGAAAATCCACGCGCTGGCGAGCAGACCGGCAGATAAAGCAGGCCACATCGGGGTCATTCATTGGCTTTAGAACAAAGAGCCGAGTTGTGTCAAAACACGATGTTACTTAGTGAGCTGCTGAAGATGGAAGGAAGGCAAACAAATAAAGGCCGAGAACTGGCTGGGTACCGAGCTGCGGCAGCCCAGAGCATTGGGAGACCTAAGCATTATCGCCCCTCTGCTCGTCGAGAGCCCCTGTAGTGACACAAAATTGCTGCGCTGTGGAAGAACCGCACAAGAGGGCTGGGCCATGAAACGCTCAGACAGCAGCAAAAGAGGGATGTGAGTGACAGCTCTTATGGTAGGATAGTTGGGAGTTGGCCTCTCAAGCAATAAAACCCAGTGTGTTATTTGGACATCTCGGGGTCCCAAAATGTACAGCAAGCATTGACAGCAATGTGTGTCATGAGCGTCTGGGATGAGGTAAGCATTAGAAGGATTTGAGAATGCATGCCAAAAAGAGTAAAACAAAATAAAGAGTATTAGAGCGTAAATAGGCCTGCCTTGCGTAGGCAGAGTGGAGCCAGTAAAATAAATGTGCAGCAAACGCCCATATGGAGATGGAGGGAGTGGGCTGCCTGCAACTCGAGGAAGCATATGGAGAGGGAGGGGGTGGCCGCATACTAAGTGTAATGCGTGTGGCAACAGAGAGAGAGCGTGGTGTGCACTGGAGAGGGAGGGGGGTGGGCTGCCTGGTCACTTTAATGAGTTTAGCAACAGAGAGAGAGAGCAGCGTGCGATGGATTGGGAGGAGGTGGGCTGCCTGGGCAGTTTAATGCGTGTGGCAACAGAGAGAGAGCGCGTCGCGCGATTACGAAGTGTCTGGGAGCAAATGGAAGCTCTGAAAAAAATGCTCCTGGTTTTGGCAGTTGGTGACAATGCGCGTGATTGTGTCTACATGAACTGTACGTGATCCGCACGTAATAGAGAATTCGAGCAGCCTACTATATACTCGCCTATTTATCCCTGCGGGATAGAATAGACGAGACCTAAAAAGAACCATTGAAGGACAGAATGCAGAACAATGTCATCCATTCACCTCAGTACAGAGATCTGAGCCTAAATCCATCGTTTTTTTGCTCCCCACGATGCAACGCTGTAGCCGGACAGGTTTTGGCGCAGCCTTCTCCGTTGCTGATGACCTTGGGCAGATTCTTCTTAATGAACAACGATCCCAATTACCTCACAACTTCCTTAGCTTTATGAACTCCTTCAGCACATTGCGGCTAAGACCAGCAGCTGAGATCTTGATCCGCAGCCTCCGTTACGATGACGGCTCGGGCCACAAACAACTTCACAATAGCATGGACGATGATTCACACTGCGGGGGCACTGCAGTCACGGGGCACTCTCCAAAAGCACCATGGACCCCACGTAGTCTCAGGCTGCACACGCACAAAGCGTCGCTGAAATTCGGTTGGGTTTCGGCCCACACAGTCCTGGGCAATGTTTACGATGGTCTCAGACTGCAAAAAGCACACGCACACAGCGCCACTGAGACACACTTGGAACTTTAATGGTCCTGAGTTTCTACAATAGGGAGCCAGCTCTCATCAGGCACTTTGGGACAAGGTACTTCAGGACAGAGCACATAGCAACATCCTTTCAAGCAGAGGGACACAGCACACAGCAAATTCCCTTAGCCTCTCCTTAGTTAAATCAGCAAACTGCAGGAAAGCCCCAGAACACACAGCAAGGGTGAGTCCTTCTCTTCAGTCTTGTTCAGTCCAACGTTCCAGGGTATCAGCTCTCCTAGTGATACCCCTAAATGTATTTGAAGTCTTTGTGTTCAGGGGTGCACTAACCTCTGTCCAAACCAGTTCTGGGTGTCTGACTGCCAATTACACCTTCTTTCTTCTTCCTTTCATTAGTAGGGGTCTGGTTCCTCAATATCTCAGCAGGAGATGGAACCATTCTTTTATGGCAGCAGCCCAAGCCTCTTCTCCTCCAGGGGCTACTCCTCCCCCTACACTCCAGATGCAGGTCAGCCTGTTGCTGTCTCCTACTCCTCCCCTGGGTCAAGACATTTCCCAGACTCTATCACATTCAAATCCAGACAGTCAATCCACAACCAGGCAGACACAGAATTGTTAGAACAAAGAAACCAGCCACTTCTAAAAGATGGTTTTCTAAACACACAATGCAAAAACCACCTTCACAAAAAAATGTGCTATTAAATTGTGAGTTCAGGCACACTAAACTTCACCTCTCCATCTTAAGCCTGCACGAAGATAGGCTGGAAACATATTACACAGCCTTCCTCATTCTTTCCTATGGGCAAGATGACCTTGCAACAGGGAAAAACGAAATGGAGAGTATTTCACTGTTAGGACATAGTACACACTTTCACAGACACTACACCCTGCCCAGGGGGTACCTTGGACCTACCATAGGGGTGTCTGATGTGCATGGAAAGGGAAGGGTAAGCCCTGGCAAGTGGGTGCACTTGTCAGGACAACATGGCAGTTAGCAACCTGCGCAGGCACTACAGTGGCAGGCCTGAGTTTTCTCTTTAGGGCTACTTGTGTAGGTGCCACAACTCTACATTGAACCCTATCTGAAACACGTCTCTAGCAACCAGCTGGAAAAAAACTTATGTCCAGCCAATCCTCAAGAAAGAGGATGCTGATCCAGCAGAGCTAAAAGAATTAGGTCAATATCTCTTCTCCCAGCCCCGGACAAAATTCTTGAAAAAGAAGTCTCTCTAGTTCTAGTTCTGTGTGGTGTTCCTCAGGGCTCAGCTCTGAGCCCTACACTTTTTTATGTTTATCTTACTCCCCTCGCTGGAATTGTTGAGCAATGTGGGGTGAAAGTTGTCTCGTATGCCAACGACACACAACTGGTGTTTTCATTTAGAGAACACAATAAGACAGTTTTTGCCAATTTTAGGCAGTGTCTTTTAAACATTTTATCGTGGATGACAAATAGCTGCCTAAAATTAAACATCGATAAAATGCAGGTCTTATTTTTTAAATATCCGACTCTGCCTCGATCGGCACTGTGGTGGCTGACTGAGTTAAATCTGCCTCCATTACCAGTTGCCTCTACCAGGAACCTGGTTTCAAGTTCAACTCTCAACTCACTGGCAAGGCACAAATTGCTCATGTCTCCTCCCTGTGTTTCTTTAAACTGAAGGCTCTGCGGAGATTCCTTCACTTCCTGCCTATGGATTGCCGGAAGTCAGTAGTGCATGCATTAGTCACTTTTCAACTTGACTATGCTAACAGCCTCTACCTTGGTCTTCCGGAGTACTTGTTCAGGTGACTACAGCTTATTCAAAATGCTGCAGCAAGGCTAATTCAGAATGTGCCATTACGACATCAAATTACCCCCCACTTGCGCAGTCTACACTGGCTTCCGATAAAGAGAAGAGTGGAGTTTAAAGCTCTGGTCTTGGTGCATAGAACAATTAGAGGTACGGGTCCCCAATACCTGAAGCAGAGACTTCACAAACATAGCCAAACCAGAGTACTCAGATCAAATGATCAGAATCTACTGACGACTCTATCTTGTGCAAAGGCCAGGATCGGTGGCCGTGCCTTTTTAGTGAAAACTGCTACTTTATGGGGTTCTATGCCTGACCGTCTGAGGAAGATAAACTGGGAAACCCTGTTTAGGAAAGCTTTAAAAATGTAGCTGTTCGGCCTGCCCTAGAGCCGACTGTCTAAGCTGGGTCTTTCCCCTCAGGTTGGATGCGCTGCTAGCACCAGGACACTTCCATCGGAGGTAGCTGTGTGCTTTACAAGCTCTAATATTAGTGCTGCAGGCCCAAGAGTACCATGTGCACTACTAGCCCTGGCACACATAGTGCACTTTACTAGGGACTTTACTAGTAAGGCAAACATACCAATTATGGGAAACCAATTACCATAACACTTTATACAGGGAACACTTGCACTTTGATACTGATCAGCAGTGGCAAAGTGCCCAAAGCATCTTAGCCAGTAAAACGCAATCCATTACAGCATAAAAAAAAGAGGAGGTAGAGGCAAAAAGTCAGTGGTAATCACACCAAGAAATGCCAGGTCTAATACTCTATGTGAAGATTTGATAATGATGTTACTGCATTGGTGTGGGACGGGTATGCTCAAATGGATGAGTTGAAGAGGCACCTCTTTAAAGAGCACTACATCACAATGCACTAATACTCCACAAACCATCTACCGCTCCTATCCCTCGTTGACTTTATGCTTGGCTTTGACCTAGTACAGTGCTCTGATGCCGTTTGCGTAGGTTTGATTCATAGAAATACTACATATATACATGTGTAGATGTATATGTCCTGGAGAAGCAAATGGGATACACATATCTCCAGTCTATTTGATGTCCCTATCGAGTGTCTAATAAGCAGAGACACTAAAATTATGCAATTGTGTGGCGTCAGCGATTTTCCCATAATTATAGATTTGCCGCATTTGCCACATAATCCGTCATCTGCTGCATAATCTGTAGATTTTAACAAAAAAAATGTTTCTACCTCAAACAAGTCGAAAGTTACTGTTAGAAATACCTGCAGACACATAAGTAGAAGCTGAGCAGTTTATTTCGTTCTGGCCTCAAGCACGATCGCCTCATCACTCAACGTTCTAAGGTGAGCTCCTATCAAGCATTCCACCTAGGGCAGTACCACTCTGCGGGAAGGGGACGGGAGGATGGTTCATACCATTATGCAACAACAACAATATTACCTTCTTAACATCAGGTTACAACAGTGACACATGTTGCTGTGCAGCGGAATGCCTTTTGCAAAGGTTGACTGGTCAACTTTCTGTTGCATATTGCTATATTGGGGTCTTAAACCAGTACTAGTGAAGTGCACCCAATGCCCAGACAGTGTAAAAAAGTCCAAAATAATGAAGCAATACTGTCAGAAAATGTGCCGCATTACATTGCATAATTTGCCTTTGCTTGCCACATAATTGACTCAACCCTGCCGCATAATTTGACCGTCATTTGCCACATAACTCCAGTGGCCCTGTAATGAAAGATATGTCTCTGGTACCTCTATTTCTTGGATGATTGAAAGTGCAGATAAAATAAACGTGTTACATGTTTATTGTAAACGTGTATGCAGTTGAAAAGTTGAACAGAGTCATACAACAATGGGGAATTGTCTTTTGTGAACTTTATGTTCCAACATCTTTAATACTTCTCATTTTTGCTGCATAGTCGCTTTCCCACGCACTGCACTCGTCAGTGTACAGACATTAATGGGGTTAATGACAAAGTAACTACAGTGTTCAGCAATAATTATGCAAATGCGATGGCATTTTCCCCATGATGCCTCCATATAGTCACAAAATAAGGTAGGCACTTTCACATTTGCGAGCTGTCACACCTTGCACTGTTCCGTGCCCCAATCATTTCAGGCAGAGTGTGCAATTATTTTATAAAAATATACGAGCGCTGACATTATGCGTAAGACTCTGTAGGCGTGTAGCTTCAGTTAAATTACTGCTTATTAGATTCCTGGCAGGTAGTATGCAAGATATACAGTAGTAGTTAATGGAAATTGCTATCCTAAAAGTTCCCTAACATATTGCAATGCGTACAGCTGGTCCTCTTTAATCAAAGGCGAATTTTACTAGGCTAAAGAGTACACAGAAACGGTAATAAGAAAGACCATTCCGCAGTAAATACAGCAATTGATAACTTGATGTTCCCATAGAAAACGGCGGCGACCACATACCCGGGGTCACCTTGCAGTCACGTGTGCTGCTTTTGGTAACCCCGAGGCCCTTTCGTATTACAGATCAGCCTACAGAAACGTGCTTGGTTCATTATCTAATAATCGTGCCCCTGCTTTTGGGGGGTGGTGTTACGTCACAGTAGGGGGTGTGGCCCAACAAGGGAGGAATACATTTGCGTACCTGCTTTATTTTACTCACACAGGTGCAGACTTGTCAAACAGGTTTCTAAGATGTAGACTAAAAATGCCACCCATGAAATGGTGCAAAGTTCTTCACCCCGGATGTGACTTTTAGAAGCTACCATCCGGGTCCCATGGCCCTCCAGAGAATATCGGCTATAGAGGTTCACTGCAGCGCCCTCCCTAGCTCAGATAAGTTCCTGCCAGGACTGGGAACAGCAGTTTCTTTTCCTTATTGGGCTCATGGTTCCCTTCTGTTTTGGGCCCCTAATTACGTAATGCTGTGCCAGAACCATATAACAGTGTTGTGCTCTCATATTACAAATTGAACATGAAGCATTTGTAGGACAATGTTCAAGGCTGTTATGCTTAAATTAGAATGTGTCGATCAACAAAACCACCCAGATGTTAGTCTGTTATGGCAGGGCCACTGAGAGTATCCATTTCTGCAGCCTCTGCATTTTTCACATAATTATGGATTTGAGCCATTTGCCACATAAGCCATCATTTTCTACTTAATATGCAGAATTCAACAAAATAAAATTTGTGTTTCGACCTCAAACGGATCAAAGTTACTTAAGTTGCAGCGGTCAAATGTTTTCGAGCAGTGGAACTCCCTATGAAAAGGTTTACTGGTCATCTTTCATTTGCGTGTTAAAGTATTTGAATGTTAAATTGGTACACATCAGGTGAAACCTTTGTCCATGCAGTTATAAACATGTGAAAATAGTACAAAATTATGTAGTAATACTATCACAAAATGTGCTCTATTAGATTGCTTATTTTGTATTTTCTTGCCTTTTAATTTAGTCAACCTTGCCACATAATTTAGTCCTTCCCTGTCACATAATTTCACTGAGTATGGTATTGTACGGTATGAGATGGACTGGCATGAAATGGTGTGGCATGGCCTGTCATTGTATAGTATGGAATGGTATGTCCTGCCATTCTATGGTATGGAATAGCCTGGCATTGTATACATACGGTATGGTCTATTATTGTATGTATGGTATGGTATTATATGGTATGGTATGGTATGGTATGACCTATCATTGTATGGTATGGAATGGTATGGTATAGTCTGGTATGACATGTTATGGTATGTCCTGTCTTTGCATAGCACTGTACGGCCTGTCATTGTATAGTATGGTATGGCATGGCATGGCCTGTCATTGTATGAAAATGGTAAGGCCTACTATTGTATGTATGGTATGGCCTATCATTGTATGGTATGGCCTACCATTTTATGGTATGGTATAGTATGCTCCTTAATTGTATAGTATGCTATGATATGAACAGTTATTGTATAGTATGGTATGACATGGTATGATATGACCTGACATTGCATAGTACTGTATGACCTGTAATTGTATAGTACAGTATGGTATGGTTTGGTATGGCCTGTCGTTGTATAGTATGGCATGGTATGGCCTGCTATTGTATATATTAATGTACAATATTATAGATGACTGTACCAACTGCCCACTGTCTGCAATATGTTCACTATGGAAAAGCCCTATGAACCTCCAGTAGGCCGTGCCTGGCGCCTGCAGTGGTATGTATTGCAATGCTTCGCTGCAGGGAAGTAAGCCTGAAGCCTTTCCTTCTGGTGTATTGTCACCTGCTTGTGTACCCATGAATGACAGTGGATGCATGAGACTGCTAAGACAAGTCTGACACAAGTTGAATGTCAAACCAGGTCCTGAGTTTAAAGGTCTTGGAGCAATTTACAGATGAGGGCGCTGAGTGCAAAAGCAGGACATAGATCTTCTTCCCAGCTTCCACATTCACTTGTGTGATCCTAACACTCGAATTCCTTACCTCGAAAATACAGGGTGTCCTTAAAAAAGTGGGACCTCCAGTATAAAGAACAATTAAAAAATTTAATTTGTACATTTCCATGTATTGATATCTTCCCGGAGACTCACCGAGGCATGGAAGAAGTCTCCTCACCACTGGGAGCCCCTCAGAATATTCCATGTGCCGTCCTGCGCTCCCGTGATTCTGGAGCCAGGGGTACCTCTTCTCTCCCCTGCGGAAAAGTTGCAGAAGGCAAGGGCACAAGGCAGTCAGTGCTCCCAGTGCTAGCGGCCGGCATGGCGTTGCTGCTCACTATGCCGCTATTGACAGAGAGTAGTGGGCTCGCATGGCAGTGGTGGAGAGAACCTCGGGTGATGGGCGAGCAGCCTCTCCTGCATGGCACCATGTGTCTCAGTCTCGCACCTCAGCGGTCGCTCCTCGCATTATGCACCTTGAGACCACATTGGCTTGTTGCCAAAGAACGTCAAGCAGGCTAATTTTTTGGTTCAACTGGTACATTAGGTAGAGCATCCAACGGCCGCCGAGGCACAAAAATGGGGGTGGACGGATTGTTTTCTCAGGGAGGGAGTGATATCCGCAACACGGAGGGAGGGATATTGGGTAACATGAAGGAGGGCTCAACAGGTAGGAAGGTGGTTTCCACAACACGATGGACATCCTTGACTAGTGTTCAAGGCTGCATGACTGATAGTTGAAGAGAGTTGGATTCAAGGTAGTCCCTCTTTGTCATGTTGGCCACATGCCGGCTTTGTGAATCTGAGGAATTGGAGATATTTTAGATAGGAGAGTTCATGGAAATCTTGTGACAGGAATTGGAAGCACGGCCCCACATTTTATCAAATTGTGTCAATTTGCTGTTGATTAAGGTAGTGAGTTTTTCCATGCCTATAATACCCCAAAGTCTGTGTAGCCAATCAACATGTTCTGGGTTAGAGTCAGTGCCCAACTTGGAGGTAATAAGTGCTTGGCTGTACAGAGTGCCAGGGTAATGACCATCCCTTTTTTGGAGTGTCGCTGGTAAGTCAGTTTGTTCCGGAGTCCTAGCAGTATATAGCTAGGAAGGGCAGGGACATCTGTGTCGGAGTATAGTAATTTGACAGCGATTAGATTAATCATTAGCAGAAGACATCTTAGTTCTGGCCGTTATCTTGACATTTAGGGGACTCTATTTTGTATTTACGGCAGCCACCTTGTCTGCTACATGCTGCCTCGTGTCGACCATGTGCTTTGTCCTATCTTCCTGTTCACGGCGCTTGAAATCTGCCCGGCAACAAGTTATATTTAGCATCCCTTACTTTCGAGCATGTCAAGTAGGGTCCACATCTGTTAGTGATTAGTTTCAGATAGGAATGTGCTTGTCGACCCCCAAAACTGTTAGCTCCTCCCACTGATCGATTGTGCCTCTCGATATTACCTTATATGTACACAAGTTGTGCTCTTGTGTTTGTACCGCCTTCTTTTGAGCCCCTGTGCGGGTATACATAAACCATGCTTTATTGGCTCGTGGTGCTACTTCTTGCAATACCGAAGGGTACTGTTTGAACCGTAGCACCACCTCATGAGGTGTAATAAATGTTACTTTTTCTATTCCAGTTTCTGTGCCAACTTCTTCCTATTGGTCTGTGGACTTTGTGCAGAGAAAGGCGAACCCCTTGCACTAGCGGGTCTGGCTGAGGCCTGCTACCACAAATTGGCACCCGACACGTGGGGCTCATCGGCGACTCGGATGCCCGAAGGAGTGGTCGCGATGAAGGATTGGGATCTCGCCACGGACGATCATTGCCCGAGGAGATTCGAGTCTTGGCCAACCAAGGCGTTTTTCCCTTCTTTCCGATCTGACCATCCAGGTGGCGCCGGTCTTCGACTGAGATCTCTTCTGTCGATTCGCTGTGCAGTGACCGTTTAGTCAAATTTAGAACTTGGCAGTTGGAATCTGGACACCCTATGATTGGAAAGGGCCATTTTACGGCACATACTACGGGTTTTGGATGCCCTTGTATGGTAAGGTAGTTTTAGGAACACTTACTGTGGCATATTTGGTATTCGGTAAAGACTAGTCTTATTTGTATTTGTATTTGTATGATTTGGTATGATATATGCGTTATAACACATATAGGCAGGCAATGTGGAGATTTTTCTTCAATGAGTCAAATTTGAACGGCGCAACGTACTAGAAGTACCTTAAGTGCCACTTGCTGTATAATACTGCATATTTTGCATTATTTTTGGCATGCCTGTTTTTAGCTCACTTCGAAGGATGTGCTGCTTTTATAATGGGACCCGACTTAGACTCAAAGAATCGCAACCGGCTCCCCCAGAGGGGACGCCTAATAGGGATATGTTTAAAAATTTGGTCTTTCTTCCATAATGTACAGCACGTTATGGCATAGATATACCCGCAAAGATCCTGAGTTACGTTGGCCTATTCATGGGTCATTTGATATACGAAAGATTGAGTATGTGGAGCGATGTATGTTGGAGCGGAAGTCTAGACGTTATATGTTTGAATGTATGCGTATGTGGGAGAAAGAAGTGCGTGAACGAGCGAAGCGTGAGCAAGCATTGATTGAGAAGGAGCAGCGAAAAAGTGTGTATGAGAAAACGCTGGAGTTGAGAAAGAAAGAAGTGAAAGAGCTGAAAGAGAGAGAGGAGAAAGAACATAGATTGCAGGTATCTGGCCAATACCCTGTCCGACAACCTCTCTATCCTGTCCTTAATAAACCACAAGAAGTTTTTTTGTTATTAGATCGACCTCCACCCCCGTATGCTGTTCCGTCTGCTCCCTCCGAAAGTGGTGAGCACTCCGATTCAGATCAACGAAAAGCGCGGGACACTTGTTCTATGCTGTCTGCACATTGTGCAGCCGATATCAGACAAGCTGCTCGTAAAGCATTACGTAGCACTGATCCTGTTTCTAATCTCTTAGCTAGTATACAGATGTGGTCGGAAAGGGAGCAGATATATTGCACTGAGACGTTTGCTTTAGAAGTCCTTGAATTATTTTGGAAATTCTCTCCAGATTTAGAACCTGATGATGTAGCAGCTGATTGTAAGAACAGGTGTGATGGTCTTTTTGTTTTCCCTCAGGTGGCTGACATGATTAGACGGTTGGTTAAATTACGAACTGATGCGGTTCACTTGAAGGAGAAGTAAAAGCTCGCAGACGAAGCTGCGTAGAAATCTCAGACCGGTGGGTCGCAGTCTTCTATCTTCGCAACAGATAAGATAATGGCGATTTATATGAAGCCCATGCGGGAAGCCGCGCCCTTGTATGTTCCCCTAAAGGAGCGGGTGACAATGATGATAAAAATTCTGTTGATGCTAAAGGTTATTTTATTTATAATTGGGTCTATACTCCTTGGAATAGGGCAGATGTAATGGCGCTTAAAGCAGCATTACCCGATCCACGTAAAAATCCTGCCGCTTTCTATGAGGAAGTTGAAGGCGCTATAAATTCCTGTACTATGACTTTGTGTGACATTGATTTATTTTTTGGGTTAGATATCACCACCGGATATGTGGAGGACCTTTCATAGAATTAACGATTGTGCCACTTGTAGGGCGGAATGGAAAGAATTAGAACAATTGGATGTGGAGAGGGAACCCGCTAAAAAGCCACATAAGTTAATATTAGATCTTCCTGCAGCTATATTAACTAAGCTTAAAACAGTTATTCCCCCTAAAAAGATAGATTGGACTGTTTTAGCATTGTGCAAACAAAAGGTAGATGAATCGGTTTCTGATTTCTTTACACGTTTTGAGGAAGCTTTTCACGATTTTAGCGGTCAGTCCTTGGCAGATGATACAGGCAGACATCTTTTTGTCGATAAATATGTTACAAATCTGTTACCAGGGATAGCTAGCCATTTAAAAACCAGTGAAAGTTCTTAGACTACATCTTCCTTAGCATCTGTTTTAACGATGGATCAATATTATGAGCGTCAAGAATTAGAAGCGAAAGGCAATGAAGACAAGAAATCGAAAGATTTGAAAACGAAGGTTATGTTAGCTCAAGTTTATGGTCTGCCCTCTACAGGTTATGATAGAGGCGGTTGTGGATCTTTTAAATCCCCTTACACTCATTCGAATTTGTCTATTAATCAATGTGCGTATTGTAAGCAATTTGGCCACTGGATGGCCGATTGTCCAGTGTTGCATGCTCAACAGGGTTCGCGAGGTCGGGGACAAATGAGAAATAGTTCAGGTTATTCAGGGCCTAGGGGAAATGCAAATGATCCTGCTCGATTCGACACCAATGTACGAACACAGGATAGGTTTAACACTTTCGATAGACAATTCAGTATCAAATGTCTGATTATGTGCAGCTTGACCTTTACGATTCTGTTCATGCATAGGATTGCCTAGGATGGGGTAAGGAATCAGTTTAAGTTCCAGTAGATCAGAGGGGTCCTTATGTTACAGCACATGTTTTGGGTTCTACTGATCGGTTTCTGGTCTATACAGGAGCTACTCGTAGCGCTTTGTCTAAACAATTGGTTCCAAGGGCTCCCCTGTCTGGCGTAACCTTTACTTCGATAGGTTTCGATGGAACACCTTCCCTTAGCCCATTGTCACAACCACTTGCATTCCATGTTGATAAATTTAGTGCTCCATGTCCGTTTTTGCTTTCTCAAAACACACCAGACAATATTGTGGGTCTCGACATGCTCAAGTATTTCAGAGCCACAATACGATGCTATCCTGAAGGAGTGCGTGTCATTTTGAATGATAATCACCCTGTGACTTAAAGAGTTTGTCTTGTTAAAGAGGATAGTGCATTAGCTTCACTCCCTGAAACCTTGTGGGCTACCTCGGATACCGATGTGGGCCAAATGGTTATCCCACCGGTACACATTATGCTGTGTTACCACGTTTGCCTCAATACAGAATTTCACAGGAGGGTGAGGAAGCACTCATACAAACTGTACATGATCTCATCAAGTTGGAGTTGTTGAAGAAGTTCCATTTAACGTTTCTAACAGCCCGATTCTTCCGATTTTGAAAAAAGACACTGATATTAGAGTTTACAGGTTCATTATAGACCTTAGAGAGGTGAACAAGATCGTAGTACCACAATACCCTGTGGTTTTTGATATTACGACACTCCTTACTTTGGTTCCTCCAACAGCGACTACGTTCTCTGTTATAGACCTGAAGAATGCTTTCTTTTCGATCCCTATTTATCCTGATAGCCGATATTTGTTCGGTTTCACTTTGGATAATCGATCGTATAGATTTTGTAGAGTTCCTCAAGGCTATACCGAGAGTCCGAGTATTTATAGTGAAGCATGAAAAGAGAGCTTGATTCCTTTGCTTTGCCTGAAGGTGTGGCTCTCATACAATATGTCGATGACATCTTGTTGGCAACCGATACCCCTGAACAATGTGAAAAAGGCACTTTGTCTTTGCTTTCCTTTCTTGCTTTACATCATCTTAAAGTGTCACGAAATAAATTGCAATATTGTAGAGAAAAGGAAACCTACTTAGGTCACCTTTTGTCTAAGGAGGGACGTGCATTGACATCAGATCGCATACAAGCAATTTTAGAAACACCAGTACCTTCGACACAGAAAGAATTACGTGCATTTCTTGGTCTTACTTCTTTTTGTAGACAATGGATTTTGGGGTTTTCCTACATTGTTAAACCCTTGCTAGCACTTTTGACAAAAGATACTCCAATACCCCTTCCATGGACAGATGAATGTGAAACTGCTTTTCGGCAGTTACGACAAGCCCTTTGTTCAGCACCAGTGTTAGGTACACCAGATTACACGAAGTCTTTTATACTCTACGTACATGAGATAGATGGATGTGCGTTGTCAGTTTTAGTTCAGTTACATGGCGATAAGCAACGTCCCTGTGCTTATTTTTCAGCAGTCCTTGATCCTGTTGCTCGAGCGTTGCCTGGGTGTTTTCGCTCAGTTGCAGCAACAGCTATGTCAATACGACAGAGGAAAGGAATAGTTTTGTCACATAAGCTGTTAGTGTTGGTACCCCATGCGGTTGATGCTCTTTTAAATCAAACAAAGACGCAGCACTTAACTAGTGCCCGTCTGACAGGATATGAACTGACATTGCTAGCTCCTCACATTACATTGAAGAGATGTGCAACTTTATACCCAGCTACTTTGTTCCCATATCTGGCGACTCAGCCTCGGTCACAAGAAACACATGATTGTATAATCTTGACAGAGGAACAGACAAAGGGTCGCATTGATTTGCAAGATACGCCCCTTCCAGATGTGGATGGTGAATTGTGGGTTGATGGGTCTTGTTTGAAATTACCAGATGGCACGACCTCAGCCGCGTATGCAATCACCACGCTTGAGACAATAGTGAAGACAGTTTGCAAACCACAGAAATCAGCTCAAGCAGCTGAATTGATAGCCTTGACACGAGCATGTGAGCTTAGTGCTGATCTATGTGTGAATATTTATACAGATAGCCGCTATGCTTTTGGAGTAGTGCATGATTTTGGCCTACTCTGGAAGGAAAGAGGCTTTCTTACATCTCACGGAATGCAGATAATGCACAGAGATTTAGTACATAATCTTTTGACTGCATTGACATAACCGAATAAATAGCTATTGTGAAGTGCAGTGCGCATAAGAAAGTGACAGATAAGATTAGACAAGATAATGCCTTTGCAGATCACGTGGCACGTGAGACTGCGACGCAAAGAAGCACTACTTCTATGTATGTAGTGAAGTCACAAGCTGAGCGTTGGCTTGATGCTAGGCAGGAAGTACGAGAGATACAGAAATCTGCTTCTGTAAAGGAACGTGAACAATGGTCTGAAGAAAGAGAGCTGGATGATGAAGGTTGTTTGCGAAACAAACAGATGGATAGATGGAAGCTGCCTATAGCCTTTGTACAACCTATGGTTCAAATGGCACATGGGCTAGCACATGTTGGAGCTTCGGCAATAACGAGATTGCTTACACAAGTTTGGGAGCATCCAGAAATTGCTAGCACAGCTAAGAGAGTAGTGCAGTCCTGTTTGATCTGTTTACAATATAATCCTGGAAAAGGGACACGAACTCCAGCTGGAGGATTGGCTACACCAACTGCACCTTTCAAAGTGTTGCAAATGGATTATATCCAACTTGAGCGTTCTAATAATTTGAAGTATGTCTTAGTGGTGGTCTGTGCCTTCAGTAAATGGATCGAGGCGTACCCCATGAAGGACAATACTGCTATTACTACTGCAAAAGTGCTGTTGAAGGAATTCTTCCAGAGATTTGGTGTTTGCAAATTCTTATAGAATGATAACGGACCTCATTTTGTTGGGGAAGTAATCAAACATGTCCTGAAAGGATTAGGAATTAAACAGAAGTTCCATGCAGTGTTCCATCCACAATCAGCAGGATTTGTGGAAAGGTATAATGCTACTCTGAAGTTGAAAATAGCGAAAATTCAGGTTCCACAGCTTTGACTTGGCCAGATGCATTGCCTCTGGCATTATTGTCTATTACATCGGTGCCACATTCTCGAACAGGCCTCACTCCCTATGAAGTGGTATTTGGGAGGCCGATGAATATTTGTGGAGTTCCGAAACCGAGTTCTGTGTATGATGTACCTTGTGTTTTAATGAATGACTATTTGGCACAATTAACTGATAGCTTGGTTTCTATTCATCAACAGGTTCGAGAAGTACTCCCCGACAGATCTACAGGTGATGGCCATGCACTCTGACCTGGGGATTTCGTCATGGTGAAAGCATTTGAGAGTCAAGCAGCTTAGAGCCGAGGTGGCGTGGACCAGAGCAAGTGCTCCTTGCCAAGAGAACAGCGGTTCGAGTCACAAACAAGAAAAATTGGGTGCATAGTACCCATTGTCGCAAGGTATTGTCGACCTTGGTGGAACCTGCTGTGCTGACCGATCATCGAGAGATCTTGACTACAGAGAAAGGCCAAGCTGTATCACCTGACGAATCTGTGGAGTTCTTCACGGACCAGATGATCCCTGGAGCATCGCGATACAACTTGAGGCTGAGAAAAGAATCTATAATTTTGAAAGAGACAGGTTGAGCAACCGCCCTGGGGGGGGGGATCAGCCCTGCATAGTGTAGTGACACCCGTCTTGATCTTCGGTGAAGAAACCAACTTCTACCCACGGGAGAAGAGCTCCTACGATTACTTTTTTTTTTCTTTTTTTTTAGAATGAGTTGATTTTGTTGCTAAAATGAATAAACAAAGGAAAACATTAAGTGTTATATGAGTTTGTGCTGCTTTGACAATTATAGCAGTGAATACTTGGTCTGTTGAAGTGATGATTCCTGCTCGTGAGTTGTTTGTTGTTATCACTCCAGTCCCAGAGGAGCACCAGCATTTTACTCTTCCGTATCATGAGCAGAAACACCGTCAGTCTTATCTCAATAACACTTTTGTTCAGATGCTTCACCACACTCATAATGCTACGAAAATCACTAACTGTTGGGTATGTGGGATGATTCCAGCGCATCAAAAGAAAATAGGAATGCCTTTAATTCCACTTCCTTTCTCGCACAATGGCTCTTGTCGAGCCTGGTACACCTTATTGTTCGCAACTAGTAAACCTGCAGTAGGTGGACTTCTTTTCCGTTTGAATAAAGAGTGTTATCAGGACAAAGATGGGTATCCTCAAGCCAATGGAACTATATGGGAATGGGAAGAATACCGACCGGACAATTTTTCTACGCCATATGTTTTCACCCACATAAGAGACTTTGCCAAAAGTGAATAATTTGTGATTACTGTTACAAAGACTAAAGCAGACTTATGTGTACAGAGTATTGGCCATTTCCCAGGTGAGTCAGTGATTGTATTACTGTATTAAAAATAGATGGAGTAAATAATAGTTATTTTTTAGCTTCGCATAACACATATCTAGTATGTGGCAGTAATGGATACTATCGACTACCAATTGGGTGGTCAGGTGTATGTTATGTATCTTTCTTGTTACCTCCTGTTTTCTTGGCATCTGCATCGTATCATCGAGATTTTAAACTGTACAAAAATGTTTCATTGAATCGAAACAAGAGGACCATAAGCGCTGATGAAGTAGACCAAACAGATACTAGTCTACAGCAATATGTTGATTTTAATTTGGGTCTGTCCTCTTTTGTGGGCGCTGCACTGAATAGCAGGAAAGTGAGACGGTTAACTAGAGTTGTAGAAGCTGTCACTAATCAGACTTCTATAGCGCTAGGAAATATTACCGAAGAACTACAAGTTGCCAGAATTGTAGCGCTCTAGAACAGGATGGTTCTAGATGTGGTGCTAGCAGATCGAGGAGGAGCATGTAAAATTATCAGTAGTAGTTGTTGTGTGTTCATCCCTGATAATTCGCCCTCAGTGTATGATGCAATTTTTAAACTGCATAAGATAGCTACAGACATTCATGCTTGGGGTTGGAAACTACTGACTGTTCTATGTATCGTTAGTTATTGCAGTGATTTTCACCTGTTGTATGTGTATTCATTGTGCCCAAATGCTATGTTCTATGTGCATTACTGCTTGAATGCCAACCAGGAAGAATATTGTGAAAACGAAAGTACAACACATGTTAGATAAAGAAGTAGCTGACATGATGCGAATAGATATACAGGATGAATATTTAGACTACCCTAGAAGAGCTAATGTCTTCAGCTAATGCTGAAAGGGTCGTCTGTAGTAATTTGACAGCGATTAGATTAAGCATTAGCAGAAGACATCTTAGTTCTGGCCGTTATCTTGACATTTAGCAGACTCCTTTTTGTATTTACGGCAGCCATCTTGTCTGCTACATTTTGCCTTGTGTCGACCATGTGCTTTGTCCTATCTTCCTGTTCACAGCGCTTGAAATCTGCCCAGCAACAAGTTATATTTAGCATCCCTTACTTTCGCGCATGTCAAGTAGGGTCCACATCTGTTAGTGATTAGTTCCAGATAGGAATGTGCTTGTCGACCCCCAAAACTGTTAGCTCCTCCCACTGATCAATTGTGCCTCTCGATATTACCTTATATGTACATAAGTTGTGCTCTTGTGTTTGTACCGCCTTCTTTTGAGCCCCTGTGCGGGTATAAATAAACCATGCTTTCTTGGCTCGTGGTGCTACTTCTTGCAATACCGAAGGGTACTGTTTGAACCGTAGCACCACCTCATGATGTGTAATACATGTTACTTTTTCTATTCCAGTTTCTGTGCCAACTTCTTCCTATTGGTCTGAAGTCTCTGTGGAGAGAAGGGCGAACCCCTTGCACTAGCGGGTCTGGCTGAGGCCTGCTAACACAAGAGATCTCATTAATGTCCTTCAGTACATGATTCCCATGCCGTTTCATTTTTGGGCAGCACCAGAGGAGGTGTGTCAAAACACCTGTGCAACTGTAGTTGCAACTGCAAGGGTCTTTGTTTCCGTGCTTCTAATTTGCTATCCTCGTTGTGGTATAGTACCAGTCATGCGTTATTTTAGGCATCACCTCCTTGTTCGCTGCGCTAAAATATACAATCTGTGAAGAATATCACAGCCGCGGTCGGTAGTAGGTGTTCCTGCAGGGCCGTGATGTGGGGAGGAGGAGGGGCAGGGTAGGAGGTAGTAATGTATGAATTTCGTTGCGCGCACTGCATCGCATTTGGTGATGCAGTGCACACAACGAAATTTGTTTTATTTATTTATATGTTTACTTACCTGTTAAACTCTTTAATCCATACATTACTACCAGCCCCCACCCTACCCCTCCCCCTCCCCACTTCACCGCCCTGCAGGAACTCCTACTACTGACAGCCACTGGAATATCAGTACATTTTCAGGAGTAAATGATTGATCGAGCTCTGTTTCTCATCTTCTTTGTGCTTGGGATTTTCTGGTATCCATAGGCTTATTCAAGACTGTACACGTAGCCGAAAGCAACCATTTGTCTCTGGCTTTCGTGATAAGCCATTTTTCAAATTTTGTTAGAGGTCTGTGGACCACCTTGCAGATTAAGGATTGGGTAACAAAGTGCTTAATGCTGGTGTGGTGCCAGATATCCCTGGCTGAAATTCTATAGTTGGTCTGCACTTGCCTGAAGTCAATGAGGCCTGCATGATTTTAAAGATCTCCAATCCTTTTGAATTGCCTTGTTTGCCAGGTGTAATAAGTGTTACCTGTCATGGTGGGGGAATGTTGGGTTGCCAATAATGAGAATGAAGGGATAGATAGATGTGGAAAGGCCTCTATGGAGCATAACTCTATCCCGTGCTTCTACTCTGGTGCTTAGGATTGGTGATATGTATACCCCAGAGGGTCAATGTCTTTTGAGGGGCCAGGGAATATTACAGATATGAATAGCAGAAATGTCTTGGTCTATAAAGTACCAGTGTTTCTCTGAGAGCGACCTGTTCCATTTAACCCCTGTAGTGCTATTGAGCCATGAGGTTGTAATGGGGAGATGGTAGACACCCAGGTCTCCCTCACCCATTGATAGGTAGTCCCTCTTTCTCGCTATGTGGAGTTTCTTTCCTCCCCAAATATATACCTACAACATGTGCTGTAGCTTACTGTGAAGGTCCTTGAGAAGGTGGTTGTAATGGAAGAATTTGCATGACACACAGTATCTTAGAGAAAAAGAAGGTGGGTAACCCAATCAAACCTTGGAGGCTTGGGAAAATTAAATATTGTCAGGTAAAAGTGCCTACAAGGAATTTACTTAAGTACACTCAATCTGACAATTCATACAATGATTTATCAAGGTTCCAGCCGGTAACCTGCAGTTAAAAAAATCTTTACATTAGTTTTCAATTTCTTCCTGAAAGATCTATAAAAGATACTGATGTAACGGGTATGGATTCTTCATTAATTACAATTATGTAATATAAATATTAAAGAGTACAAAAAGATTGAAAAAAATATAAAAATGACTGAGGTTTACAAAGAAATTCTGTGCTATTAGTACCTCCAAGTCATTATTGAAAACATCTATTCCAAACAAAAATTACATAAACAGAAAAGTGATTCTGATCAGAGTAAAAAACACTTTCAAAAGGAGAACTAAACAATGAGGAAATAGATGTGGTTGTCGACATTTCGGTATTATAGGTGTATACATCCGTTAGACCATCTACAGGACGATGAAATGGGCTGTTGTGTGACCCTTATGAACAGTCTATTAGGAATGTCCAATTGTGATTCAATCTGTTTATTTACACGGAAAGGAGAAGCTATTGAAGACCTTGTAGATGTGGTACAATTCCCAACAGTTGTTTAAACTTCTAACGTAATCGCCAGCTAATTAACTATTGTGATTATCTTTACCTACTAATACAGTATCTTAGGCATTAGGGTCATTTTCACCACAGCTATAATGCCTAATCATGAGAGTCCTCCCCTTTTCCCGGTTTTCAGGTCAAGGTGAGCTGTCACAATGAGATCAGCATAGTTGGATTCAGCAGTTTTCTGTAGAGATGGTCTAAAAATGACATCCAGTGGGTTGCCCATAGGAAAGCTATTTGGTGTTGCAGTTGAATGTTATCCTGTTGTGGAACCATGAGACTAAGGGCCTGGGATTTCTGAATGGTTATCTTAAAACCATAATTGGCACTAAATGCCTCAAGCTCATGAAGTAGGGCCAGCAGAGAGGAGAAAGGTTGAGTGAGCGTAACCATGACATCATCAGCATACAAGGCTATTTTATATTCTTGCTGGCTGATAGTAATGCCCTTGATCAGCCCAGATCCATTCTGCAAATGGTTCCATATATAGGATGTACAGGAGAGGAGAGACAGTGCAACCTTGTCATGTGCCCCTAGCTGTAGTGAAGGCCTGAGAGGTTAGGTTTTTGACTCTCACCCTTGCCATGGGCCAAGAGTAGGCACATCCCACCAATGTTTGAAAATCGAGCTCTTAGGCCTACTTTGTCGAGGACGCTCCATAGATAGACCAGTGCACCTGATCTAATGCTTTTTCAGTGTTGATAGATATAAAGAGCACAGGTGCGTGTGATTGGGCTGCTTTATTGATAAGACATAGTAATCACTAGGTGTTATCTTTGCAGCCTCTCTTTAGTATGAAACCAGCCTCATTGAGGTCTATAAGGCCTTACATGCATGGGTTGAGGCAGGCAGCAGTCTTGCCTGTAAGGATTTTAGTGTCCATGTTGAGCAAGGAGATGAGGGTAAAAAGAAGAGCATTTCATAGAGTTTTTCCCAGGTTTAGATATAATGGTAATTACTGCCTCCTGCATAGTCAGTGAGGGTGCCTTTGTCTCCAAAGAAGTTGTAGAGGTGGATGAAGTTGGGAGGCAGTTGGGTGCGGAAGGTTTTATAAAAGCTGAGTGTGAACCCATCCAACCTGGGGACTTTTCCGGGCTGCAGTCGGGCTATGCTGGAAAGGACTTCATCTAAATGGATGCATGCTTCAGGCGAGAGTGCATCCAAAGATGGCAGACGAGTAGTGTTATGGGTAGAGAGGTATGTAGGTGAAGTCCAGAGGAATTGTTTTCTGCTGTGTATGGGTTGGCATAGAAGTGTTCAAAGGCATGCACCATTTCCCTGTCTGTGTGCATGCTATGTCCTTCTGATGCTTGGGTCTCTGTTCTTCTATTCGCATGGATGTGAGGGCACAATTTATAAGTGAGGAGTTTTCCTGCTTTATTGCCTCCTACGTAATATTTTGCTTCATGCAGAGAAGGGCGTATTCATCCCTGTCAATGTCTAGCGCCTTAAGCTGTTTCCTAGCCAAGGTCAATTGTCTTCATACGATTTTGTCACCGTACTGCTTGTGGCCCTCTTCGAGGTCTCTTTCTTACTCTGCTAGGGAGGTGCATTTATCTCTTTGTTGAGGTGAGCTGAAATGGCTATTAGCATACCTCTATTGACTGCATTCATTCCGTCCCACAGTAAGCAGATGGAAGTGTCTGGGATCTCATTTGTCTGGATAAAATGCTAGATCGCAACTTTACCCTCTTTTATAGTGGGATTGTATTTTAAACGTTTATTTTTAGGTTATACCACAATGCTTTTTGGATTCATCAATTTTATGCCATGTTGAAAGATTATCAAGATTTACCTATGCCATCATGGGTTGCTGTTGAACGTTCACTGTTATTGACTTTTCTTTTCAGGATGTTATGTTTATGACCAATTATACTTTCATTTTCAAATATCCTATCTTAAAATAGTCTCATCATCTAATACATACAATTTTTTTCAAGAGTTTTGACACATACCAATCTTTTTAATCTTCTTCATTATGGTTTAATAAGCACGTCAAATTTCACCACAAATCCTTTAACTAGAAGCACTGGAAGGAAAAGGGTACTTATTATGTACATCAGTTGATGGTTAACAATTCAATTTTATCCTTTCCCCAACTACAAGAGAAATGTAGCTTCCCTGACTCCTACATCCAGCAATATAACACATTATCACCTGTTCTCCAAACCTTTTTACAAAATTTTAACTCCAATCCGACTCCTATTTAGCTTACGCCTGTTACACCCCTGATTCAAATTCCTCATGACCCAATCCCCAGTGCCTCTTTTATATATAAAACCTTATCCTTAGCTACTAGCACTCTGAGTAAATCTACTATTGAATTAGGTTGGGAACAGGATTTATCTTAATCGCTTTCTGTTCCTCAATGGGATCGTTTGTGGCAAAAGATTTTCAAAACTTCCAAACGTGACAACATTACATAATCCTTATATTTTATTTATAACAGAGTTGTAATTACTCCCCTATTTTTACACAACATTGACCATTCTATATCACCATTATGTTGGTCCTCTCTTTCTTCTGAAGGAACATTGATACATTTACTTTACTATTGTCCCAAGGTTTATGACTTTTGGAAATCTATATGGTCGAAATGTATTTCGATTTTTTTCTTGTGATGTCCCATTTGCTTTTCACAATATATTTTTAGGTACAACATCTCCTGATTTGACAAACTCCCTTTAAAAACTATTTCATTTGACCTTTTTATTGCTGGTGCTTTTAGACTTATATTAATATGTTGGAAATACAGTTCTAAACTATCCTTTTTGCTTTGGTGGAATTTAATTTGTGATGAACATCTGTCTCTTACGCTTCTATTCATAGACAAATTAAGACGGATTTATTAGGGTTACCTTTTACTACATTCCTGTCCTCACACTCATCTTTCCTATTATACCCATTTTTAATCTATCCATCTTTCCTTCTTTTCCCTTTCAATTTTCTTCCCTTCTCTCTCCTCTTCTCTTCTCCCTTTTCTTTCCTCTCTCTCTTATCTATAAAAAATACATACAACATACTCTTTTTCTTTTTTCTTCTAGAACACATTATTTTATTACGATGTTATGACTTTTTATCCTCATTACTTTTTTTATTCTTATAATAGTGTGTTTTATTATAATATTTGCATTATGTGCTTTTTTATTATCCCTATTTCAAATAGATTGTATTATCCTCTGTGTATCTCCTGCTATATATCCTTCGAGTTATGTAATGTTTTATTTCTGTGTTAATTCTCTTATTGAAAAATGTTTAACAAAAAAAACTTTATTGTAGAGGCACCCGGCAGGATGGAGAACGGTCAGTCCCAGATTCTGGAAAGAGATAGCAATGAGGGAGTGATCTGAGAGTGCTGATACACCAATCGCTGTATGGGCATTGGATGCTAAGATGTGGTCTGAGGTCAATAACTAGACATTCCTGGCTTATGCCTGGTGGGATGCTGAGAAAAATGGGTAGTCTCTGTAGCAGGCTCATTTTCACCCATCACTCAACTCAGCCTGGGCGGATTGGTTGCCTCAGCAGATTCTAAAGCTGCCTGCACTTCCTGTATAGCTCTGTGGGTTACTGTATTGGTTGACAAGATGTGTTGTCCATCTATTATTCAAATGTTCGAATTCCACTAGGGTGGTCTCTGCCTTTCGTGGGCCCGATAAAAAGGGTACCAATACAATACAGTTGGTGAATATTATTACAAGCAGAGCAGAAGTTCTGAAATCTGTGTTAAAAAATGGAGAACTGGATGAAGGTTTTGCAGAGTGCGTGATTTTTCAGGGGGTAGGGAGTGAAAAGGAGGGAGAGGAATCTACTTTTTTTTGTGTGTTCACCTTCTTCTTCCCCTTCCCCTTCCCAGCACAATGTTTTTTTTGTCTTCTCTTGGTATCTTGTGGGTATCTTGCGGGGAAAGAAGAGGCATAGGGTGAGATAGCGTTCTATAAAGAAGAAAGGGAAAAAAAATGTTGGTAAAAAACAGGATGGGTCCAGTCAGACGGGTCACTAAGGGTGTAGGAAGAAGACACCCAGTTGAGAAGGAAGGGAGGGAGGAATGTGGTCAGCGTGGAAGTATAGGGTGTTACCACATTCCTGGGGTGGAGGGGCGCAGGGGGAGGGAAATGCCGTAAAAAGGTACATAAGCAATGAATGTAACAGTTATTTTCTTAGCATTAGGTACTTAACAAGGACAAGACACTTCTTTCAAGATGAATCATGATATATGTAAGATACTGTCAATCAATGCTAACGGTATGTTGAACAAACAAAAGTATGGGGCTATCTTGAAGTGGGCAATCTCACTAAATCCTCAAGTAGTCTACTTTCAAGAGACACATCTGAAAACGAACAACCCTAATTTATTTATTCCGAGATTTTTTAGTCAAGGTGTTTTCTCATCTGCAGGGGTTGTCCAGAGAGGGGTAGCAATTTATTTCTCTAGGAATCTACCCTGGGAGTTTATCCAGACCAAAAGGGACTCCAAAGGAAGGTGGCTTTGGGTTTCAGTTAAACTTCATGGGAAGGCTCTAAATTTTGTGAACTACTACGGCCCAATTCTTGATGATGTTTCTGCTTTGAAAGAAATTTATGAGGCGTTAAGAGGTGTCCCAGGACAAATTATTTGTGGAGGGGATTTTAATTTTATCCAAGATCTGAAAAGGGACACTTCAAATAAAAATAAAAAACAGTTGAAGCCCAGAACTAAAGGCTCTCTCGAAGCATTGGTAGTTGAATACCAACTACGGGATCCCTGGCGCTCCAAGAACGTAGAGAGGGAGCTGTTCACATGTTATTCTCATCGTTTCCGGACTGCATCCAGAATAGATTTTTTCTTGATATCAAGATCTCTGCAGATCTCAAATAATCTGATTGGATGCAATCCTTTCCCTGATCATGGCAGAATCGAATTGGATCTTGTTTTGGGAGGGGCCGATAGGGAGCGCCCAAGATGGCAGTTAGATCGTACTTTGCTTCAAGACCAAACCTAGGTATCTGGATTTAGATCATGGATTGTGGAATATTTTGAAATAAATCAAGATTCAGCTGAACCCTTCTCAGTCTGGGGCGGGTTTAAAGCAGCAGCACGGGGCAAGATAATTGCTTTCACAAGCGCCCAGGCGAAGGAAAGGAAACTAAAAATAGCTAAATTACAATCTACTGTCGAGGAGCAGTATTTATTACAGCTTCAGTCTCAACCAAACCAATTGGAACAAGCTAAAGCATGCTCAAGGCATTTTTTTATTCTCAAAGAAATAAATAGCTCAAAAACTTTCCAGCAGGAAATTTACGAAGACAGTCAGTTGGTTGGGAAATTACTAGCCAACTCTGTAAGAAAAAAACAGGAATCTTATCATATACTGAAAATTCAGGACCCTCTGAGTGGGATCGAAGTGGTAGAAAGTGAGAAGATCTCTGGGATTTTCCTAGACCACTTTAAGAGAATCTATTCCACAAACTACCAGGTAGAGGAAGAAAAGATACAAGAGTATTTCGCGAATCTAGTGATTCCTAAAATCTCAGAATTTCGGAAGACTCAAATAGATAGTGAATTAACTGTTTCAGAAATTCGTACAAGTGTCAAGTCAACTGCAGGGGCAAAGGCCTGTGGCCAGGATGGGTACCCTATTGAATTTTATAAAGTATTTCTTGCGGAATTAGAACAACCTCTAATAAAATTATTTAACCATATTAAATTAGGGGGTACCGTTCCTGGGGTTTTCAAAGAATCGACAATTATATGCTTTATAAAAAAAGATTAAAAAAAGGATGATGTAAATTCATATAGGCCAATCAGCCTTTTGAACTCTGATTATAAAATTTTTATGAAGATATGGGCAGAAAGATTTGTTCTGGCAGCCCAGGAAGTAATCCATTATGACCAGACCGGGTTTATTGCAGGACGTTATATGGCCACAAATACAGAATATCTAATTCAGGCATTGGACTATCTGAATACAAATTCGGTGCCAGCTTGTATTTTAATGGTCGATGCCGAAAAGGCATTCGACTTGGTGAACTGGGATGCCCTATTTTATTCTCTCAGCCAATTTGGATTCCCGGCTCAAATAATTAAGATGCTACATAATATATATTCTGGAGCTTCTGCTCAGGTAATAATTAATGCGAAACAGGCCGGGAGGATCAACGTAACCAGGGGCACTAGGCAGGGCTGTCCCCTATCTCCCTTGCATTTTACCTTTTTTATTGAGACCTTGGTGGCAAGGATTAGGGATAATGCAGCTATCATGCCCCCCATCATAGGCATGTCTAAGCTAAAACTGTTTGCCGACGACATTATTCTTTATCTTGCTCCTGAAAGGAAGGTAGTTGAGAACTTACTGAAAGAGTTTAAAGCCTATAAAAAGATCGGGGGATATAAGGTAAATGCTAAAAAAAACTGAAGTCCTTGCTTTAAATACAGATACAGGATTTCTCCCTAATTTCTTACAAGTCCAAGCTGCGAGAAGAGACCCAATAAGATATATGGGTATTTTTGTAACTGCAGAGTATGATAGGCTGTTAGACCTAAATTACATTAGAATGAGAAATAAAATCAAGCATATGTTAGATATATGGCTTTTGCTACCTTTGTCAGTGATTGGTAGGGTGTCAATGGTTAAAATGTCAGTTCTGCCTTTACTTATATTTTTGTTCACTAATGTACCGATAAAAATTAATCTGTCTTTTTTTAAAGAATTAGAAACAATGTTAAGAGGATTTATCTGGGGTAATAAAACTCCTAGAATTAAGCTCCCGGCGGTACAACTCTCAATAGATCAGGGAGGGTTAGCGTTACCCCACTTAAAGACATATTACGAAGCTGCTTTTTTTGATATAGTGGCAGGTCTTTTGAGGGTTTATCAGACAAGAGATAATTTTTTTTGTAAAAGATGGTTCAAGAAGCAGGTTCTCAAATCCCAATTTTTTTAAAGACCGCAAAGCTTCCTAAAAAATCGAGGTATAAGACGTTGAAAGAATATACTATGCGCTTGTTGCTGCTTTTTAAAAAACATGGTTCTGATGGCTCCCAGTATTTAAGTTTGTCCGAATGTAGTAAAATAGGCCTTCCATTAAGTTTGTCGAAGATTAAAAAATGGGATTTGTGTGGGTTTCGGGTATTGAGAGACTTGTTAGTCCAAAATAGGGCTATTAGTTGGCAAGAGGTGACAACTAGAACGAACATTCTAAGGCGACCGTCCTTTTTTGAATATCTTCAGGTTATTTATTTTATTAAAAAGGAAGTAAGTGGTCTGTTGAATACCCCTAATAACTTACTAAACACCCTTTATGGAAGGAAGAGCAACGGGATAGGGCAATGGTATAAATTGCTCCATTGCTCTGGTCAATCCCCACTGATTGTTAAGTCTCTCGACCCAGTGCTTTTTTTCCTTGAAAGATTGGGAGGCTCTCTGTTTACTGGGAAACAAATCCTTGCGCGCTGCCAACTATAAGAGGATGGCCTTCCTGTCTCGTTGGCTAGCTTATTATACGCCTGAGGCTATAGAAAGAATGTTTCCTGAAACAGAAAACAAGTGTTTTAGATGCTTAGCACACGGTCAGGGAGGATGGTATTATATCTTTTTTGCCTGCCCGATGTTGGAGTCTTTCTGGAAAGAGATATTTGCGGAAATTGAATTGGCCATTGGAAAATCATTTCCGCCTACGGTAGAAGTAGCCTTGTTTGGCATAAGCAAGGATAGAATCAGGCTCAATAAATCGGAAGAGGTATTTATATTTATATCATGTGCGGTCGCTCGCTCTTTAATACTACAAAACTGGAAATCAAGGGAAATTCCATCACTGATAAAATGGTTTAATAATATAAGGAGAACCTGTCTCTTTGAAAAAGCATACGCGGGCAGAGTAGGTTCTATTAGGAGGTTTGAAAGGAATTGGAAATATTTTGGGGATTTGGAACAACTGAAGGAGGGATGAGCAGCAAAAGAAGGATGAAGATAAGGAAAGGGTCTATACATTTGACTGCACTAGCACTTTTTTAGATTTCACTTTATCATAGCTTTTTGCACATGCAGTAGCACTTTATTGCAGGTTTTTGCACTTTTTTGCAGTGTCACTTTATAAATTGCGGATTTTGCACAGACCCTTCTTGATAAAATTGTTGTTTGTATTCCTTTTTTGTGCTTGATGAATTTCTTCCCCTTTCCTAATTCTCATGTCTGATATATATATGTATATAGATTTCTTTCTTTTTTTATTGATGTCTTTTAAGCCTGTCTAACTATTGAAATGATTATTGAAAAAGAAAATTGAAAAGATGCGTTGTACCATTGATCATCCATTGCTATGTTCAATGAAAAATTTATAAAAAAAAAAAAAATGATGCTGCCGTTTCCCAGATGAGGAGAACTGCAATGAAGGTTTTGGAGAGTGCGTGATTTGGTCTGACTGTGATGGATAGACTAAGTAGATAGACTAAGTAGAAAAGTTGGGCACAGACAGCGTGCAGAAGAGATAACATTACTAGCCCTCCCTGCATGCAGGTGCCACAAGGCTCGTCTCCAGGGATAATCCTCAGCTAGGAATGCAAGTCCACCATGAACAGAGGGTGTGAGGGAGGATGGGCAAAAGGCAACATGGGCCAAGGGAGGGGTAACAGCAAAATAGGTGGAGGGAGGCCTAAAGGCAACTCTGATGAAAGGTGAGAGGGAAGTCTGGCTAAAGGCAACAGGGGCAGCGAGCAGAAGGAACGGTCAAAGACAACATGGACAGATAGTGGGAGACGCAGAGGACTAAAACCAATATGGATGGAGGGTAGAAGGTACTTCTAAATGCAACATGGAAGGAGGGTGAGAGGGACGGAAAGCTAAAGGCAACAGGAATGGAGGGTGGGAGGGACAGAGGGCTAAGGGTAACATGGACGGAGGGCTAACGGCAACATGGACAAGTGTGGGAGGGAGTGATTGACGGCAAAGGCAAAACGAACAGACTGTTAAAGGAAACACTGATGGAGGATCAGACAGAAGGATAAAAAATAGATGGAGTGCTAAAGGCAGCATGAATGGAGGGAGAGCTAAAGGTAACATGGATGGAGTATGGGAGACAGGGTAATGGGCAACACAGATAGAAAATAAAAACTGTTGGTATCAGTAGGCACAATGGGTGTGTACATGTCAATATCAGGGCATAAAGCATAAAATCGAATAACTCTCCAAATTCAGACCAGAAAACTCCCTAAAGGCACAGATATTTCAAAACAGTGTACATGTTTAGAGCTCTATTTCTGCAAAAGTACCTTGCTTTCTTGTTAGCTTTCAGCTCAAAGCCAGACAAAAACAGCTTCCTTTGTGAGATGGGGAAACAAGAATAAAAACAGTACCTGATTCCAAGTTGATGTGGTGGAAGGACACTAATCATGCAATTTATCCGTACTTGGTCCATCCTCCTTTAAAGAGACAAACACGCAAATAAGAAATTGAAACTGGAACACACACTGACCACATAGAAGCAAGGAAATGAGGCTGTCAACAAAGCCAACCAATGGTAAGTAATGGGTGGGCCCAAGCCTTTTAATTATTTTTTTTTTTTTAGAAACAATAGAGTTGTAAGTGACAGCACATGCTCTGTCTCAGGCGAGTATTCAAAACAACCCAGGCACTCCAACAACTAAAACCTATCCACATTCCTGAACATGCTACTTCCTTGCACTTGAGGGTAAAGGTTGGTGCTAAAGCAATGCAAAACTAAGTAGCAGCCTCCGACACCACCAGCAAGAAAGCACAAGATTCTCACTAAAAGCATCAAATTGTCCCAACTGATATTGTAGGAGTAAATTGCACAAAATTATTTTCCCAAGTGTGATGAAAAATGTGTAATACTTCCGATCCTGATGGGGCATAACAACCCTCATTAAAAATGAAACAGGTCTGGGGTTGCTTTCAATGTTTTTCAAAGGAGGCAAAGACTGGCAGTTCTGGCTGGGCTGATTCTTACGGAAGCATCATGGCTCTTAGTATATGGTTAGTCCCCTTCCTGTAGGGACAGAGAGGTTAGAATAATGGATGATCTGGAAGAAAGCTCAAAGTGCTTACCAGTGGCTGAGATTAATTCAAATATTCCACCAATCTCATTACTATTGTATTGTACTGTAAATGCATTTATATAACGTTTACAACCCCTGACGAGGCGTCAAAGTGCTTTTTTTCAGCGAGTAGCACCCTACTCCGGAACCCATAAAGGAATAGTAGTGAATTATTATAGTGAAATATGAAAGTAATTTGAGTGGTGGATATGTTATTTGGTTTGAGAAGGATAGTGGAGGGATAAAAGAGGGAAAAAGGTTGGCATTTATATAGCGCATGGTACTGCTAAAGCGCTTTTTCGGCGAGTATTGAGTATGGAATGGAATGTGCAATCATAATAAGGCAAAAAAAACTTCTTTCTATTAGAAATAATTCACTTATTGTTAAGACTTAGTTGGCATAGTTCCAATTTCATTATTAGAGCCCTCTAGTGGCTTGAGTGAAATTGCACGCTCTATTTTGTTGGCATGGGCAAACAGCACAATACATGACAATGCAAAACATGGTGCTACTTATAAATGCACCAAAACCTGACAAAATAATTGTTTACAGAACGTATTCCCTATTATCAGCCCAGAAATCTACATCAGGAGCAATAACTTATATGTTCAGCACTCAGCAAGAATACTATTTGTGCCGAGATGTTTTTGCAATCATATTTACTGGTACGGTATTAATGGCCATGTATATATGCAGTGCACCTCTTATATCCATAACAACCCCAATTAAACAATAAGAAAATGAATGATGATTTATGTCACAGGTTTTGAGTGAGACAGTTGTTTGCTTGTTCCATCCATTATTTTCCCAACAGCTTCCACCCTAATGGGTGAACGCTGATGTCAAATCTTAAATTTTCATTTGTGAGGATCTTTAACAAATACATAATTCTAAGATAGGTGTGATGTAGAAAGCCATTGTTAATAAATAGCAGAAACATTCATTTTTGGTCAGTTGAAAATATACTTTAGCATGAATTTCTCTATTTCCCTGGAAGGCTTTGCGGCAGAACTTGCACTTTGCAAATCTGGCTCTTCTTTGGATCCCTGCCCTGCTGTGATCTTAAATCTCATCACCACTGTGGTAAACCCCATCTTTAGTATGCTGATGAATATGTCCTTTGCATCTGCAGTGATTCCTAAAACTGGGAAACACGCGCTCTTGCTCCCTCATTGGTCGACACACAAATTTAAAAAAACTATATGCCAATTACTCTTCTCCCCACATTTGCTAAAAGTTTGGAATAAAAGCTCAACAGGCAGTTATATCACTTTCTAATCAAGGGTGTAATCTTCTTTTGCAAGACTCTCAGTTGGGTTTGTGTGTGATTTATAGTACCAAGCCTTCCCTTCTCGAAGTTTAGGAAATCATTAAGGAAAATCTTGACTGGAGTACGCAGTTATGGTCATGCTTTTGGGCCAGTCCTCAGTGTTGGATATTGTCTCCTATGCCACCCTGCTAGACAGACTCGAGAAAATTGAAATTAGAGACCAGGCTCTGCTCTGGCTTAACTCCTTCTGCAAAGATCATTCTCAAGCAGTCTACCTGCCTCGTTTCACCTCTTCCTCTAAAACCCTTGATTCAGCTCCACCCGTTTTACCATTTACCTGGAGCCCCTGGCCTGTAGTGTAGTTCCTATATTCCCAATAGGCTCTACGCATTGGAATAATATATCCTATAGATGTGACATATGATTTATGTCTACTAGGTCTCTATCGAATATATTAGACTTAATTGTGAGTGCCAGCTAGCTCAGAGGTCACTAGAAACTTTCTTGAGTTCACAAAAAGGGATTTAGTTTCTGACCACCGCATAAACATGACAACTTTGTTTCCTCAAGATAAAACTGATCTTCAGAGTCGTGGAAACAATAGATAGATATTTAACTCAGTCATTCATGCATGCTACGTTTCACCAGAGGTGCAGAGAAATAGAGAGACGGCGTTTTCAATAAAAGTATTTCTTGAACAATCTTCTTTCTCATGCAGAAGAAATGAACTGCTACAATCGCAATACCGGCTGTAAAATATAATGAGTGCAGCAAGAAGAGTATTATAAAATAATACTGTAAAAGCATGGTATGGTTTCTCAGCCATAAAATACATACATAAATAAATAAAGACTAAAAGTACTCAACTGGTACTTCTGAAATACGCCTACCCCAATGTACCTAACCTAAGTCTAGTACGAGGGAAGCGGTAAGTGCGGTGTAGCATAAGTTTAGTATTCTGTTTGCCAAGAATCTATCCAAGATTTCTCTTAGGGTCTAATCAGCTCTGTACCTTGGTTTAGAATGAAGGAGGTCAGTCTCAGGACTCGATTTCCCAACACCCCGCAAGGGCAGCTTGGATACACTGGAGCTGGATTTCTCGGCAAGAGAAAAGACAGCGTCTCTCTCAATGCGTCTGCTGGAGGGTCGGCTTCCTTCAAACTGCTCCAAACCACTGTGTGTTTGCTTGGGCAAGTGTGGGCATATTTATACCTTAAAGGTGCCGGTTTTGACGTAAAGGTGGACATAATAACATCATCAAAGAGTCTCAGTTCTTTGAAAACTCCATGAGTTCTTGGACAAATCAATATTCAAGAAAGGGAAAGTCCCTAACTGCTGAAGCCGAGTTTTCCAAGAAATTGTTGTGGATTTTTGGAACTAGTGGAAGTAGCCATGCCGTATTTGGATTGCATGAGCTATGTCTAAATATGGTTATGATTTCTATGCCTATAGAAGGATATAGTGATTTATACCTGTATAAGGGCATGAATCGGAAAAATTACACTAGGGTCCTAAAATGCTGTACAACAGGCCAAACTTGCTATGCCCGAGGAGTGCAGGTGGTCTCCTTTTTTGAAGGCAATAGTGGAATAAATGAATGGAAGTTGTCTGAAACTTAGTTCACAAAAAACTGAGATCCTCTTTTTTGGCACCCTGGATGCTAATGTTTCGTGACCATCAGAATTAGGTGTTCCATCCTACCTAGCATAGGTGGTGAGGAACCTCAGGATAAACTTTGACTCCAATCTCACTTTTGAGCCTCAAATTAGATCTCTCTCCCCCACTTGCTTTGCCACCTTGAGGGCACTTTGGGAGATCGCCACTTCATCCCGGGGGATTGTCAGAAAACGATTGTTCATGCCTTGATCATGTCCAGTCTGGACTACGCCAATAGCCTGTATTTAGGCCTGCCTTCAAGCCTAATCAATGGCACCAAACTATCCAAACCTCTGTTGCACGCCTAGTCCTGAAGATCCCTCCCACATTCACCAGTTTCTTATTACCTCCAGCCCCTTCTTTGGCTCCCTATCATTAAGAGGATTCAATTGAAGACTTTCACTTTTGCCTATAGAGCCTTCACTCATAAAGGTCCTCTTTCCCACAAGAGAAGACTCAAGACCTATTTTCAAACCAAATCCTTAAGATTGGATAATCTGAAATTGTTCCAAGTTCCTCGCATTTATAAAGTAAGAAGAGTAAGGAGTTCCTTCACACACCTTGCTCTAGAACTTTGGAATGCACTGCACTTAGGGCTAGATGTAAGTTGGCAAATACCGGTCGGTAATGGCCGGAAATTGGTAAATTTCCCGTTACCAACCGATATTTAGCCCTTTGCGATGTAGGAAGCTGGATTTAAGGATTTGGTAATTTACTGATTCCTTAATAAAAGGAATCGGTAAATAACTGAATCCTTAAATCCTATGTAGGGAGCACTCAAGTGAGTGCATTTTTAGTTTAAAAGATTTAGTTATTTACCACCAACTACAAGTCCAACTACATTCATTCCTATGGGCCTCCGGAACAATAGGAATGAATGGGAAGGTATTCCTTATTACCGATTCGGTAAATACCGAATCGGTAATAACGAATATTACCGAATCGGTAAAATGTACCGATTTTTTACCTACATTCTATTTACTGATTCTTCAATACCGAATCGGTAAAATTCGGTATTTAGGAATCGGTAAATAGAAAATACCTACATCTCGCCCTTAGTCTGCAGTGCAGCCCTCCTTAATTCTGCTTCAGACAGAGTCTCAAGACTGCATTTTGAATCCTGCCTTTTAGGCTAGTTGGTTCTTCACCCTTTTCAGCTGCTTTCATTGATCGAAGTTCTCAGCTAATGCCAGGATGTCTCTTCGGAGGCAACTGTGCTATGGATTGATTTGAATTGAATTGAAAACACTTCACTAATCTGTCAAGCTGCACCCCCATATTCTCCTTACCATGGAGACACAGATACCTATTTGGCAGTGACACAATCCAAGTGATGTACACTAGAATAGATGATGATTAATTAGATTTATCGAGCATGCAGATGCTCTGAGGAGTGTCCCGGATAGATATTCAAGCATATATACCATAACATAACTATCTTCATGTGTCACAATGATACAATGATAGTTTTGCATTGTTGATGTATATCAGTTAAAGCAAAGTGAAACAACACAGCACAGCAAGTAACCTTGCTGCACTTCATCACAGGGAAAGGGCAGGAATGTACCTTATTTATCCCAATACAGTGTATTCCTGTCCATTCCCAAGAACTGGTGCATAAAGGGCTGCCTAGCGCAAATGCAGGCACCATTGCACGATAGTGGAAGGGTAGTTCCATTGCATGCATTGTTTTTGTGCAGGAAGGGGCACATACCTGCACACAAACAATCCCCTGAGGTATAGCCCACCGTCTATGTGGGCTGCAGAATGCGGTACACATACAAAGAGGAAGTAACGAGGAGAAATCAACATTTTTATCCTCTTTATGCCTCCCCCGAAAGGCACAGCATTTTGGCGCATTTCCAGATCTACCAGTAATGGTAAATCTGGGAATGCATCAAAATCGATGGGCGTTGTGTGGATACACCCATGCAATGCCTTTCCAGGGCAATAACGCAATGCAGCAATTTGCGCTGTGCTGCATTACTCCAGATTTATCAAGCCACTCAGGGTCACACAAAGTGGCCTTGCGTGGCTTGATAAATGGCATTTGAGATTTGCCTCGTGCATGTGCCATGTTGCGTGGTGCAAACACAACGCAAACACCTTCATTAATATGCCCTAATGTCCCTAAACATAGGCTCTGCCATGCACATACACAAGACCTCTACAAAGCATAATTCAATATGGCGACGGTTATGGAAAGAGATTAGAAATCATTCTTAACACAAAGAATACAACTTAGACCACTGTTGAAACCCTCACCCTGGAGATGGGTCATTTTCTATCCAATACCTGAACGTTTTTCAACAGGGTGGCAAGTGATGGATTGGTTTTAACCTCATCCGTGCGGTGCCGATTTACCCCCGGTGCTGGGCCCTAATGTAAATGGGTGTGGTCATGAAGGAACGGTTCCGTCATTAGCACAGCTCGACCGATGCTCATGACGGAACCGTTCCGGCATTAGCATCGAAAGGGCTAATTGAGACTGGTTGTATCTCTTGCAGCTAGCAAGAGAACAGTGTCCCATCAACCATTAGTATGTTTGTCTTGATTTGGAAGTGTTTAGCAGGAGCTGACACTTATACATGCACACTCCTCTTCATCCAGGCATTTGGCAAAGTCTTTAAATATGTCTGACGGTCAAAGTTACTAAATATCTGTGAATCATAAGAGGTCAAGGTTAATAATTAGCTGTGCAATATAAGGCGTAACTATGAACCTGCAAACTGAAATAGTTAATAATTTAATTACTGGGAGGCGATGAATGTTAACAAAGATAAGGGACAACACTGACCACCATGAAACACCACATTTCAATGTTTGTGTTTCAGATTTAAACTGGGGGATCCACAGTTTATATGTATTTTTGAGAATGGACATATCCAATACAGTGGACACCCACTAATCCCAATGTTAGACAGTTTAGAAATCAAGATGTAGTGATTGACGTTTTTGAATGTCATTGACAGATCCAATAAAAACAAGACACCTCCACCATTTTCACAGGTCATCTGCTATTAAGATGATCCCGCCTCCATACAATGATTAGTTCGAAACCCAGTCCCAATCTTACCTGTATGATAAACTTTCCTGAACATGATCACAGATGTGTCATCACCACTTGTTCCAACAGTGTTGTGGGCATTATTTGGAAATTTGCCTGACCATTTTACTTTCAAATAAGGTTTTTGTAGTACTAGAATTACAGCATGTTTTTTGTACAGTTTATAGGGGCATTTCCTTCCCGAAATAAGTGACGAATAAAATAATTTGGATCGTTTGCTGCTCAAGGAGTCAGGCCTAAAACAAAAGCAATTTAATTGATGCTAGCTCGTTCTATGATCTACTCTTAATATCATGTAACTAAATTTTGCTGCTGACAGAAGGGAATGGAATAAATGCAGTCAGCATTGGACCAGATATGCCACTGCCCAAATCTGAGGTCCGATGTTCTTGTCTGACAAACTGAATCACATAAGCAGACAGAGCAAAGCAAATTGTTTTTTCTTAACTTATTTGTTTGTGGTTGGTGGACCATGAGAATAATAGTGTCCGAAGTGCTTCCTACATTTTATAATTAAATCAGTGTATATGCCATTCTTTCATAAATCTTCAACACACCAATGCTGCACAATGTCAAACATTCAACCCAGTACAGAGATCTGGGACTTTAATGGCATGCATAGTCTTTTTCTCTTCTTTACATACTGAAACTGAACTGTATTAGCTGTTATATCTATGACATCCATGATAAAATCCCCATAGAAGAAATATGCGTCCAACACCGATGATAAACAAACTAGAAATATAAAGAATACGGACACAAAGGGCCAGATGTAGGTAGCTAAATACCGGTCGGTAACGGCAGAAAATCTCTAAATTTCCCGTTACAGACCGGTATTTAGCCCTTTCCAATGTAGGAGGCTGCAAATAAAGATTCAGTAATTTACTGATTCGTTATTTTAAGGAATTGGTAAAATACCGATTCCTTAAAATAACAAATCGGTAATCAAGTGAGTGCATTTTTGCATTAAGGATTCGTTATTTACCACCAACTACAAGTTGGTGGTAAATACTGAATACCTTAAATAAAGCAATTATTTGCTTTTTCACAGTACCATGTGGCAGACATACATGCCCTTAGGGCATGTTGTGAGCCACATGTGCACACATGCATGATTCAGGGGTGTAAAAGGGTGTCAATGTGACACCCTGCCACCCTTGAATATGCTCCTGCTATTTTCGATTTGGTATTTACCGAATCGGTAATAGTAAATGGCTTCCCATTCATTCCTGTGGGCCTCCAGGCCCATGGGAATGAATGGGTAGGTGATTCCTTATTACCGAATCGGTATTACCGATTCGGTAATAACGAATATTACCGATTCAGTATTTTTTACCGAATTATTAGCTACATATGAAATACCGATTCCTAAATACCGAATCAGTATTTTCAAATTACCTACATCTAGCCCAAAGTGAAGTTAAATGCTTACTCTGGGGACTATGGGGAATAACACATATAAGGAGAAGCTATTGCATCTTAGTCATTATTGTGTTTCTCTGATTATCTAAACTGCTAAGCCATCATCAATGGAACATGTGACTGCATGTATTGGATGTACGGTAAGGCATCTTTATGGACCATCAAAACCATTCAATTTGTATGCATAGTCATTTTCATGTGTTTTCTTTTTATTATTTACTGTGAAAGTATCAGGCCTTTTTATAGTTTGAGAATGATAGTCTGGTGAGTGAAAAAATACTTTTATGCGTATTTTTATTAATATATTCACGTGCAGGTGTGTGATTTTTTAAAATTATTATTATTTCCAAGTTTGGCAGAAAGACAGTTTTAGCTTTCTGTTAGATCATATGTCATAAGTAAATGAGAGTTACATAAAAACAATCACAAGATTGCTTTTGTCTTTCTCCCACCTGAAGGATGATGGTGCTGTTTCTTCTATGCATTTTACAAGAATGTGCAATGTTTTTTTTTTACTTTAATACACGGTTGATCCTTCAGTGATTCTGATTCATGATGATTGATTGAACTTTAAAGCCCTGTTTTTCCTTACCCTATAAATGGTGTTCAGTTTGCATTTAAATAGAGTGGGGATTTGAGTTAGCCCTTTCTTTCACCATTTTTTTTCGCATGACATTCACATTTTGTATCAGCGCACAGGACGAAATAAAATAGGTCAGCACCATCGGTAGTTGATTTGCTGTAAGTGTAATTCACATTTCTGATATGTCCACAAGAAACATGTCAAAAAATGGGTGTGGTGTTGCCCTGGTGAGATACTACTCCAGACAAAAACTAAGACAACTGCCAGCAATCACCTCAGACATTTCTCCACTTTAAATAAATCCTGTCAATAATTACCTTAAATGAAGAAAATAATCCTAAAATACTAGCACAGCCTCAGTAGTCTCACTGTGATGTTTCCTGTGTTTGCATTCAGACATAAAAGCATCAGAGAGCAGCTAGAGAATGCATGCAAATAAATAACTTAAATCTTCTTCCTCGATGGCAACATTGTGCGGCATAACTCCACCAATTGGGCACTGTAAATATAGTACATGAAATACCTGTGGGTTTGCATACAACACTAAGATTTTAAACAAAAGGAATACCTCAACCTCGTGCTGCAACTGTAATAGTAGTAATGTCATCTAACATAAACATAAACATTAATGCAGGCTCCCATGTTCTTTGTTCTACATTGGGCTCACATCACAAATGATCAAACAGGACATTTGCCAGCATAGCAGGAAAATCCGCAGTGCTACCCCAACAGCACTCCTCCAGTGCAACAGTTTCAAACACTTAAACGTACCACTGATGACATTGACAGGTAGAACCTGAGGTTATAAAACCTGACAGGAGCGATAATAACATGGGCGACCTATTGTCCCTCGCGGAATACAGATGGTAGAGCACATCAAACCAGTGAAAGCTGGACGTAATACATTTTCCGAATTCAATGCAGCTGTTTTGGAATGATTTGTAATAATTTATCATGATTGAGGTTTTAAACAACAGAATTATATACACCAATTATGATCTAATTAAAGTTTAAAGTTTTGATTTTTATCTAATCATGACATTTGGCCTCTTGTCGAACTCACATCGATTTTTGTTGATCATTCTTAACCAACTATTGTATACAATGTTTCATGCACCACACTACCACACATTGTAAATTATTGTTTTCCCCAGTCCACAGATTAACTCTATTATTGACACTCATACGCCACATGTATAAATAGATGCTTGAGGTTCTTTGCAGAAGTATACTCTCTGGACATACTTGTATTCTGTATGAGTTAAAAACGTGTGTCCCAGCGGTACAACCATTATTTTTGTTGTTTTGAACTATGGGATATTTTCTCACACAATTTTTACTTAATAAACTGTAATGTTGGACTGCTCATTTTTAAGATGTACAGATATTATGGAGCTGAGCTTACTTTCTGCGTTCTTTTTACTGTGGTTGACTCCTAAGATTGCAAGGCATTGCAGTAAACCACATATCCATCTTGCCAGTCCACTCATGAGGAACATCTCCATCTCACACCACATCAAGAGGGACAATTCCTTGGCAGACACATGACACCCTGGCTCCTTGGTGTCTAACTTTTCATTGTATTGATGATCTAATATTTCAACCGTGGCCATATTTGTCATCCATTTTTTATTCTTGCACCAGCAACTGACACTCACTGGCATAGAGACGAAAAGAGACAAGCACACAACTCCTGCCGACATTATATATTTTTTTTAATACTTTTTTTATGGTAAGCCCAGACGGTTGTATCTTTCAATAGTACATCCGGCATTCTCCTCAATATTGCTGAATCTAACAGCTTATCCCTTTATGTTTATATTCAGCCTACTTGTTGGACACTTGAATATTTAACTTAAAAGTACATGGCCATAAATGGATGCGTTTCCATATAGTATGAAATGATTGAATGTGTTTTCCAAATGAATCCTTGGAAACAACAGTTGGATGAAATTCTAGTATACCCAGGGTTCCTGTGTGGTATGCTCACATATATCTGTACCTAGTCTTCCAAGCGTGTCACATAATGTGCCAGTGCACATTTCAGTATAACAAGGAGACTGCACTCTAATATTGGGTGCATGTAAATGCAATGGTGGCACTCATGTGTGATCATGTGTGAGGTATGTTATTTAATGTGCCAAGGATGTTGTGCTGTATGTCAGGAGGGATACATGATTTGAAGTATCCCGGCGAGGCCTTTCATTTTTCTTCGCCCTCAACTCTACCCTGCAGGTTTTTCTGGGCCATCAGAGAAGGATCCTCAAACATTGCTGGTGAGGTAGACAGTCTGAATGTTGTCAGGGTCAGCCGCAGCAGAAGCCATGGTGGAAGTAAGTGGCTTCTGCTTGCTCTCAAGCCCAAACCTTAAATTTGGGAGAAGTCAGGCTATCAGTAGGTGCTCTCCTCCCATGAAGGCGGCCCTGTGTTGTGGAGACTGAGTGCGGCTTGTGGGTGGGTGATGGGAGCACTGATTATGGTGCTCCAGTCTCCGGTGGTGCAACGGTGACTTCCTGCAGTTAGCAGTAGCACCGGTGTTTACAGCAGCAGTAGAAGTGGTGGAATCAGGCAGATCCTGCATTGCTCCAGTACTACACCCGAACTCTAGCCCTTTGACTTGGGTGAACCCAGGCATCCAGGTGGTGCTCCCTTCCTGCGGAGGCAGCCTGGTGTGAGGTGGCGGGTGCAGCTTGTTTGTTGTGCGAGTGTCCGTTACAGTGTCCAGGCCTGGGTAGTGACAAGGCGATAGTACTGACTAACCTAATTTTCAGCTGAGCCCTTAACCCCGAGAGGTTGTGAATAAGGAGGACCAATGAGGACTCATATGACCTAGAGGCCTCCCCTGTGGAGAGAGAGAGAGACAGCCATGTGAGGTGATTTGGGTGCTTTCTCACCTTAGAGGTTTTTGCCATCCCATCTTCAGCCCTAATGGAGACCTGAATCTCATCTTTCTTTGGCAATAGGGGAGGAGGCACTCATCATTGTCTAATATAAGTTTCTTCTTAGCACCTACGCGCCTGACTGTAAGGAAATTCCATTGATCGGAGGGGCGCAAGAAGTTGGTTTCCATTATTCTTTAAACAGCTCAGGAATTTTTAATCGGCTTGGTTTAACTGTAAAATATCCATAAAGTGAATGGCCCTGTGAGCACAGGAATCTTTAAAATATGTCGTGTTTATCCGCAAAGCATCCATAAAGTGACTGGCACTGTGAGCCAAATAACTGTGGGACCATGAGATCTTGTTGCCTGAGCGGAGCAGTGCTTCAACAGCATATTAGGCAACAAAAAAGGAGAATGGGCAAAGATGATCCTGAGGCATCAGGTGGAGGGCCAGCCTCAAATATTGGACAAAAGATAAATTCATCAACAATAATTGCGGCCTGTCCCCCAAACGTTTGTCCGTTAAATGTCTCAGAGGAGTATCATGCCAAGAATCCTAATGAGACTCTCTAGTCAACTATCATTTACTACTTTCCACGAGGGAAATAAAAGAAAGAAAAATGTCTCCTGGAATACAAAAAAAAATGGTCAAAGACATAATAACGGCGTAAATAAGTAGTATAAAATCGGATTCAATATCATCTAATAGTATGCGCTTCCCAGGAGAAGAATTAGTGAATAAGAATATGGTAGCTGCCGGCATCAGTCCTCAAAAACAACCAAAGGTAAATAAAAAATAAAGCCTCTAATCAAACGGTGGGTAATTATTCCTTGAATGTAAAAGGTCAAGTCCATGTTCCTTGCTCAACAACTATATTGACCAAGACTAGTGTCACAAATAGTAGGACTGGGAATGTGAAAAAAGCAGATCTGAGAAAGGCTCAGAAAATGCTTAGAAAGATGGTGTAATACCAGATGGAGTGGCTTTGGACATTTGTCGGAAAGAAGATAATGTGGTGATTAGTATATCAACAGGCATGGAGTCCTATTCAACAGATGTTGTATTTCTACCCTCCTTCACTCAATCACCAAAAAAGCTAGCACTACGCAATTATAATAGGGATCAAATCTGTCATAATATGAGCCTGGATGCTAACTCAAGCCCTAACAACCAAAGAAATTGAATTGAATTAGATCCTTTTAGTCTAATATCAACGATAGGTAGATCTAATTTTGATTTGAAGCCAGCATTGATCCCCAAGGTGGTAGATATTAAGCAAACTGGCCTGCATGTCCCAAACATTACACCCTTCAACAGAAAATTGCGAAATGATCAGCAATTTCTTTAATGATAAAGTAGAAAAAATCTACTCAACATTCAACCCAAACACCCCAGTGGCCACCAATAGCAGGGTAAAATCAGACCCCCCCTTAAATAATAACACCCAACTGAATAGCTTCGCCCCAATTTCAGAAGCAGAAGTGGCCAGAACCATGAAGGAAATCAAATCCGGATCACCCATGGACCCCTGCCCACACTTAATTTTCAGGCGGATCATGCCCACCCTTACCCCAGCTATCACACAGCTTTTCAACAAATCCCTCTAAGCAGCAATTTTCCCTGAAACCCGGAAACAAGCCATAGTAACCCCACTGTTAAAAAATCAGGCACAGATGTGACAAATCAGGTCAATTATAGACCAATATCTCAACTCCTGTATCTCTTCAAAGTCTTGAAGAAGCTGATCAATAGACAGCTGTCCAAATACTTAGAAGACAACAACCTACTGGACCCGTCCCAAACAGGCTTCAGGGCTACCAACAGCACAGAGGCCACTCTGCTGGCCATCACGGACAACATTAGAAACTCCCTAGACCAAGGCAAAGCTGTGGCCCTGATCCTGTTGGACCTGTTGGCAGCGTTCAACACGATCTCTCATCACCTTCTGTTTGAAAACCTATGGGAAAAAGGGATAAATGGAAAAGCCCTCAAACGGATCAGCTCCTTTCTGTGCAACAGAACCCAAACGGTCCAACTAGGAGCCTACTCATCCAAACCAAAACAACTGAAATGCGGTGTCCCGCAGGGAGCATCCCTCAGCCCCATGCTGTTCAATGCCTATGTCATCTTTGGCACAAATTGGGACAAAATTGGGCTTTGGGGTTTGCTCATAAGCGGACGACATGCAACTCACCATCACCATTGGGAAGGGGCATGAAGACACCAAAATTAAACTTACCAGCTGCCTAACTGAAATGGCTGACTGGATGGCAGATCACTGCCTAAAACTAAATGCAGACAAAACCGAGATCCTGCTCCTCGGAGAAGCCAAACTTATTTGGGACTCTTCCTGGTGGCCCTCCTCTTTAGGAATTGCCCGACACCCAAGCACTGTGCCAAAAACCTGGGTGTAACTATCGACGACACATTATCCATGCAGGTCCACGTACGAACTCTATGTGGGAAAAGCTTTGCTACCTTGAAACTCCTATAAAGGCTATTCCCGTGGATCCCCCTGGAAAGCAGGAAGACAGTTACACACAGGCCATGCTAGTCAGCAGGCAGGACTATGGCAATGCCCTCTTCATGGGCATGCCAGATTACCTATTCAAACGCTTACAGGTGGTGCAGAATGCTGCAGCAAAGTTAGTGTGCAACGAAGGCAAACACAGCTCCGCAAAGGACTGCGTAAAACAACTTCACTGGCTGCCCATGCGTCAAAGAGCCTGCTTCAAGCTCCTTGGTCATGCTCACAGGACACTCCACAATACAGGTCCCATGATCCTTAAAAACAAAATACACTTCTATACCCCCGCCAGACCACTAAGATCGCAACACCTTGCTCTTGTCGAGACAAAAAAAATAAACAAGTCTAGAACAGGAGGCCGTTCTTTCTCATACCTGGCGGCACGGCACTGGAACGATCTTCCAGTTGAACTTAGGTTGACCAAAGAGTACAACGCCTTTAGGAAAAAACTTAAAACACATCTATTCCCAAAGACTGATTGGTCCTTCAACCTCATCCACCTACTTATTACTGTAATCATTAGCGCTGTGACATCCCCTGGGATAAATGTTGCGCTCTATAAATAAATAAATGAGAGTGCACATTTGTCAAATAAATTGGAGAATGCTGACCCTGTGAATAACCCTCTTAATTCAGCTGATCTTTCCTTACTGACTAAATATGATACAAACTTCTCCGTGGGAATATGGGAATAAAACAGACAATGATCGTATAGAGATTCAAACAGGAATATGGGGCAGTTTGCTTAATACTATGGATACTATAACCAACGCCCTTAATTACCATTCTGATAAATTGAATATTCAGGTGGATTTATTGAACACTCATACCCTTGTATGTAGCAGGGATAGACTCCAAACTACTAAATTTAACAAACTTACTAGTAAGGGCACAAGCTGATAGGGATAAACAAATGATCACCTGTACTTGTGCAAATATTAGAGATAAAATATGCAGCTTACTGATCATAGTTGGTTCTCTTGTGGATAAAGTAAGACTAATGTCAACGCAGAATAAAACAGAGCCAGTAATTATAAATATTAACGCTCATAGCTATGGCCAAGACATGAAAGTACCAACTGCCCTAACATAGAAGCAGATTAAGTATGCAAGATCAAGTAAGGTGGGAGAAGAAAACAAGGGGGTTAATACCAACGAATCACAATATAACCTAGATCTGGAATTACAATCTATTAAGGAGGATGAAAAAAAGAAACATCAATATAATTGAGCAAGGAAGCATACAAGTCCCGTTGGTGGTTTGTAGTGGAAATGAAGCCAATCAACAAAAAAATTGCTAAAATCGGAGAGTTTATTCAAGTATCAAATACTCTACAATCACCTTTTAACTCAAAATCCGCAGATCTCACCAAAAGAGCAAGGAAAAAACAAAGAAAAGCACATAAAATATAAACGGGAAAAATAAATTAATTAATTCTAGTGCTCTTCATGCCCCAAAGGAAGTCTACTCAATTTTTAAAGAGTCTGAAATTTATCTTGTAATTTAATGGACTGAGAGAAAGAGAATAAAGGACTGACCAGAAATCTATTAAGCATAGGCAAGTCTCCTTCTTTTGAAGATGTCCGAATTAGAATAGTAACCCCTCAAAGTGGTGAAGTCTTGAATAACTATGTGGCTCGACAAGGCTCTAAGGTTGTCTCAGATTCACATACAGGACAAAAATAAAGAAAGTCAAAGAAATCTTTCAACCTCTATGGAGGAAAAACAACTGTTATGTACAAAATCAGTGCCTTCTTCTCCCATTGGTAAAAATACAATACTTGTGCGATCCCATGATGCCATTCCAGGACTAAATTGCCAACTTAGACAAACTGCTTGTGTAGAAGATAGCCAAAGAGTCTTGATGACACAAGGTACAAGTTTAAACACTATTTTATCACTTTCCGATCATCAATTTAAAAGGAATTCAACATCAAATGGGAATAGTGGTGCATTTTCTTCCGCAAAGTTACTTTTTTCCATTGTATGCCTCAAGGGGCCTTCACAACATTTTAAATCATGGTAATATATTAAAGCTATTAGCTTCATTACCAGAGCTTAGTAATTTAACATCAGATGTTTTAGAATCAGTTCAATTCAAACAGGATTCTGATAACCCCAAACATGAAGTAACTTGTACTACAAGGCAAAGTGAGCAGATAATTTATAGAATTCTGGATTATTCATCACAATTTGAGAAATGGGGAATCAAATTAAGAAAATGCAAAGACAGCTTGTATCTAACCCTGTTGATTCCCAAAATCGAGGAAAAAAGTCATTTTCAAACCAAATCAATGACAAAGGGATTGCATGAGGAAAACCCCAATACTCTGAAAGGGGCAATAGGATTCCTACTCAACCCTGAACTATACTCTGGTATCAAGATCACATGTAGCAGTTTGGGCTCACAAATTTGTGAAGAAACGCAAAAGCAATCAGCCCTAATTGGTGATTGGGCTTGGCTTCCAAAAATACTTAGTAAAGGGAAACTCAATGAGGGTGGAGCAGTTTGCACAGAAAAAAGTACTTCCCAATATTAATATTTGCTCTTGGAACATATATGGCCTTACTATATTACTAAAAGATCACCATGCAGTAAATTAAATTCAGAATTTAAAAATCTTAATGTTCCGGGAAACATGGAAAATGTGCCATTAGCATAATATGCCCACTTTGCAACCCGCTCATTTGCTTATGGCCGAGGAAAAGGTGGGCTTTCTACTTATGTGTCTCTGGATTAGATCTTACCCATTGTGTAATAGATTTTCAAAAGACCTGGTTATTATGTATCAAAATAGATTTTGAATCACTAATTATATTTTGTACATTTATTTAAGTGTAAAGAGTGCAGTTAAGATGACTAAGATTTCAGTAATATGGGAATCAGTTAACATTTTATCATATCAGTATCTGGCAACTAGCCTCATTATTTCGGGAGATCTTAATATGCACCTGTTTATTAAGAACGTTGGAAACTTAATAAGGACAGGCAAGGCTATTACCAAGATGTTTTGTTGCCAATTACAGAAATGCAAGCTTATGCTGTTACAGGATACCCAAAAAAATATGACAGGTGTTCTAACTTTCAAAAATTCCTGACAAATTCTACTATTGACTATACCATTATTTAAACCAAATTGTCTTAAATTCTAATATGTCCATTAGCTTAATGCTAATTTCTCTAATTCCTCTTCAAGATCACCAGTTTAGATCAGTGATCATATTGCCTACATATCCCTGCAGCACTGGGTAGGCACCACATGGTGCCTGCCACGTAGTGCAGGGATATGTCTACACCCTATTTTTTGTACTGTGGCGGAGGCTGCTGACAGCATCCCGCCACAGTACAAAATATAGGTAATGCGACTGCCTTAGTGGCGGTCGCATCGTGATTTGGATTGTGAGTAGGCTGCCTCGTAGGCAGCCGGACCAAATCCGATACAATAGCGGACGGACTGAAGTCCGTCCGCCATTTTAATGACCCCCATAGTGGCCTTAAATAGGGTTGCGTCCTTGCCCCATGTTTTTTTAACCTTTTTATGGCTGACTTATCACATCATTTATATAATGTTAATGCACATTCTCCAATTCTTGCAGGCCAAAGTATAATATATTTGCAATATGCAGATGACACCATATTATTAAGTCACAAGCAAATAGAGTTTCAAAGATTGATAGAGTCACTTAATCAATATATCCTAGTGAATTGTTTACAAATAAATACAAAAACCCCCCTAAAATTATGATAATAGGATCAACTAAATCAGATAAGAAATTATGGAAAATTAATGTACTATTGATCGAAACAGTAAATCAGTATAAAGATTTAGGAGTTATGCTTGATGATAGAATGACATATAAACAATATTTTGATAACTTAAAGGTCAAAGCAACTTCATTGTCTTTTGCTTTTAGATTATTGCAAGACAAGCTATTATGCCTAAGTTATAAGTATTTATTGAAGGTAATGAAGGTGAAACTGATTCCTTCACTTACAAATGGGTCAAAATGTTTGGGGGCTGTTAGAAAGAGGACCTCTGGCTGGCCAAGGCTCGCGCCAAAGTCAGTCAGGGATCACCATTCCCAAGTCAGGGCAAGGGAGTTACACACCAAGGTAACCTCTGCTCACCCTCTAGGTAACGTGACGCGAACAGCAAGGCTAATCTCGGAGGCGATGTGTAAAGCGTTTGCGCGCGCACCCAGCAACAACACCCAAGGCCCACCACAAAGGAAACTCCTCAGAAGGGTATATAAAAAAAATAGCCTTTGTATTATAGCAGAAACACATTAGATAAACACACTCTTTACAATGTGCCAACAGGCACGGGCAGAATTTACAGGGGATTATGTACAGGACAGGGCCACATGGACCACCGTCAGGGGTAGGCACTTTTAGAATTAGTACTTGTTGTAATTGTAATAATACTTGTAGGTATAACACTTAGCACATAACATATAATGACTGTAGCAGCAAAATAGTAAATGTAGCACACAACCAGTAATCACTAGTAAAGGGTAAATACCTCCTACGCAACCCTAACCACCTTAGGAAAATCAGGCAGGGAACTAGGACCTTATAATCAGGACCTATAGGAAACATAAACAATCACCTAAGCAGGTCACATTTAGCAAAGGTAAAGAAACATAAAACAATCACCTAAGCAGGTCACATTTAGCAAAGGTAAAGAAACATAAAACAATCACCTAAGAAGGTCACATTTAGCAAAGGTAATAACAATTGCGCAGGAATCACATTGGCAAGTAAATCATAAATTGCGCAAGGTGCACATGGCACAACACTAGAACTGTCCCCCAGGCCAACTGGCCTCGCAAGGGCTGAAATGCCCTTAGTCCAAAATGTCAGGGCAGGCTGCGCAGGCAGCCAAGAACACCAACCGTAGCGTGGAAAATGCCCACAAAGTGCTGGGCAGCTGTAAAGCAATGATGAGCCAACGTTGGAGCCTTGTGGGCTCAAGAACACAATGGTGGGGCAACACAGCAACACACCACGGGGCTCTGACCACCTGACTGTGTCCCTCAAGAGCCTCGCTGGGCTCTAAATAAATAAAATGGCACTCGGAGCCTCTCTGGGGCTCTAAAACAAATATGGGAACTCAAGAGCCTCTCTGGGCCCTCAAAACAACCAAGGGGTTGGGAGCCTCTCTGGGCTCGTAGCAAGAATGCCCCCAGAGCCTCTCTGGGCTCTACACAACTGCAGCGTCGTTGGAGTCCCCTTCCTGGGGACTCTAGAACAAGGAAATGCCGCTTCGAGCCTCGCAGGCTCTTAAATACAATGGGCGCACTGTGAGCCTCTCGGGGCTCGTGAAACAAATAGCCCATGAGCCTCTCTGGGCTCCAACAAAGATGTGGGGAATCGTAGGAGTCCCGCTCAGGGGACTCGGAAACAGTATCTGCCCCGCAGGTGGAGCCCCCCCCCCCCGGGGGACTTGGGAATCGGAAATGCCCCCAAGAGCCTCGTGGGCTCCAACAACCAAAGCAATGCACCAGCAGGGGGCCGGCGGGCACCGGCAGTGTGCCCCGACGCCTCCCACTCTTCCCCAGGCAGCACAGGGCCCTCCACTCACCGGGTCTGTGGCGGGGCTCTTCTCTGGTGCTGCGGCAGGGAGCAGGGCTCTTCTTCACACCGGAGAGCCCCCGCTTGGAGCTGGCCTCTTGACCGGTCCTCTCCTCCTCTTCACCGGCAGCTGCGGGCGGACTCCTGAACTCCTCGGCACATGCTTCCTGTTCGTGGCGGGCCTGGCCCCGTCACGCTGCAATCTACCTGACTTCTGCTTCGGGGACAGCCAATAGCAGCGCAGCGATTCTCCTCTGGGGCCGCCAATGGCAGCGCGGCCCTGGGGGTATGGAGGCGGGACAGCGCCTCGCAGAGGATCCCCGGGCCGGCGGCGGTGATTTTCACGGGCAATGACAGGTGGGCACCGGCTTCAATTATCAACAAAGCGCTCCCAAAGCGCCAGCAAAGAGACACTCAACCTCGCTGGCAATGCCGGCTCCAAAGATCAGCAAAGCGCTCCAGGCGCTATAAGCAGAACAAAGCGCTATCAAGCGCCGTGGGCCCAAATAAAGCGCTCCTCAGTCCTAGAGGCGGGATGAAGCGCTCCCAGCGTTAGACAGGCAATCTCAGCGCTCCCCAGCGCTGGAGGACAGAAGAGAGCGTCCTTAAGCACTCCAAGCAACAAAGTCCAGCAAGAGTCTGTAGGCAGGCCGGGGGGCAAGGCTGGGCCCAGAGCCAGCTCACTGGGTCTCCAGGCAGGGAGACAATCCAAGTGGCGGTCCTCCTGGCCCCAGCAACAGCAGCAGCCCCCTCAGACAGGATCCTGGAAGAGAACAGCAACAATTGTAAGGGGACAAAGCCCCTTCTTATACTACTAAATCCTTTGTCTTTGTCACAGGGTGAGGGGAGAAACCAGTCGCAGCTGGTTTTGGAGCACCCTTGATGTGCTCAGCCCCTCACTCTTTTCACTAACAGGGCTAGAGTCATCAGTCGCACCACAGGGGGCGGAGCCAGCATTGTGTGGGGAAAGCCCAGCCCTATTCAGGAACCAGGTGCAGCCCTCCCCAGCCATGTTATGTTATGTTATGTTAGTATGAATTTGTAGAGCGCACGTTCACCCTAGGGTTTCTTGGCGCTGTGTACCGCTGGGGAACCCGTCCTGGCTTTCCCTGTGAGATGGTCCCTATTGGGCATCCCCAAGGTGAAGCCAGGCATCCCCGGCAGCGAGGGGGCCGTTGTGGAGATTAAGCAAGCTATCGCCCAGAGTTGCACCGTGGGACCCATGGTTAGGGAGGCACCGAGGCGAGATTTATCGAGCCCGCTGACATTGGTTCCGTGCCCTGCCGCGTCGGGAATTGAACCCTGGACCCAGGCCGACCTCTGCTTCTGGGTCTGCCGCCTCTAACCGGTGAGCCACACTTCTCCACTTCTAGCCATCAGCATGCTAATCTCCACACTCACCACTGGGCAGACCCATCCAGACTTCCTGGAGCCAGGCTTACCAGCCAGCTCCAGTCAAACACACGCCAGGCACATTTTACACTAATATGCCAACTCCTAGAAGTGGCATTTCGACACAAGACACAATCATGCCACATAAATCATTGCGAAGCATTCAATCACACGAGTCCGCACATACCAAACTCGAGCCTGCACTCCCCACGCATCAGGAACTACCAGTGACACAGAAATTCCCCATGCATTCCTATGGGAGGTCAGGCCAGCCTTACTACACGCAAGCACTTTACTCTGGGACACAGGGAAAAAGTGCGTAGAGACCCAAAAATCATCAACACAGATCACATATTAAAAGCAAAAAGATTAGGGGTGAACCTGCCATAAGGGCCAAGTCCAACAGGGGCAAACACAGCAAACATTTCTACTAATTACAATTAAAAGTTGTTAAGTCAAGGTCCCAAGAAAAGTTGGCCATGCTACTGTTAGATTAGTGTTTGGTTTAATAAAGGCAGACTGCATTTCTAAAATGTTTATTTTCACTCTATTTATTGGACCCTGAGTCCCTTGCATATATGTGCAGGCCAGAAATAAATAAGAAAGTGTATACCAGATTATATTTAACGGAGAATTTAAATACCTTCAAGCTTCCATCCTTTGATCATTTGGATAGAAATAATATTGTTTTAAAACAGGTTTTAAATCAATCAACTACTTTTGTATCATTTTCATTGGTTCAGGAGAAGTTTGCAAAATAAAAGCATGCCTGGTAGGTTATTAACTTGTATTGTCATGGGGCTGAGCCTTGCATTCACACAGTGTTAGGTTGACATGAGTTTATTAGAAGTTCAAATGCCATTTTTCCTTTCTGCTGCCTTTTGCACACGGCACACACTTTATTAAATGTTTAGAGTTTAGCAGAGTGTTTTGCTTCACACGAGAATAACGTGTTGTTCTACATTAGTAGCCTAGCTTGGTAAGCTTAGTCTGAACAGTGAGTGCCAAGGCCTTCAAGGTTATTTCAACACTGTGGTTGTTGTTAGGATTGATCAGCGCACGTTCTAGACATAACACATATGCAGCTGTGGCCACCTCTGATATTGGCGCACTTAATAATGCACTGCGTAGGCATGATCACACACACTTGGAGAACATTCGTATGCTGAGAGCTTGTGCAGAATTTGATGTGATCCCCTTCTGCTAATACCAGAGGTATGGGGCCGCCTATGTAATCCCAAGAGACCTTCTGTAGTTATAAAATAACCTACTAGCAAGGGAGGGTGAAATATAGGTATATTTTAAACCTGTTTCCATTTAGCATTAGAACATGCTTTCTCCCTCTGTATTTTATGGAATAGTAACTATGCTGACAATCTTGTTTCTAATAATATGTCTGCTTGTATTAGCTAAGATGCTGCGCATGAGAACACGGTGTTAGAAATAAATATTTCAAACTTGCTCGTGTCTCTTTTTACTGATTTGGACTGGTATGAGAGTATAACGAAAGAGTGTTCATGTGTTCCATATTGCCTGAGGTAACCTAAGTTGCATGTTCTGGGTTGCCTAATCATTTGTTTTTTGGAAGAGCCACGGTGACAGTGATGCTAGTCTGGTAGGGGATTTTGGGTACTAAGGTGAGCTTTGGCACACCCTAATTCACTGAGGTCCCAAGTCTCTGTACACAGTTCTGTGTAGGAGCAGAATCTCTGCGAAAGTATAATAAAATTAAGCCCCGATCTTATTTAACCTCCTATTTAAAACCAGCAGTAAGAGATAGATTCATTAAGTTAAGATTTGGCCACTATCCAACAAAGGATAGGACACCAAGATGGGTAAAAATTTGCCAATAGCAAAATTGTAGATTATGTGGCTGTATCAGTTAAACATTATTGCATATTGCATGTATTTGCCCCAGTTTGCTTCGAGAGAGACTAACACTGTTAAAACCGATATTTAAGGAGTTAGGGGTGAGAACTTGCTGCCAAGTGATTATATTGTGCCTTCAAGGGCATATTACTAATATAACAGTTTATTTTGTTTATCCTCATAGCTGAGAAAAAACGGACTCAGGATGATGCTTTGGTCGTGTTACAGGAATTGAAAGTGACTGTATTAGTAACCATATTGAATTATCTATACAGATACAGTAACTAGCAAAAATTCTACAACATCTATTATAGCTGATCATGTTAAATCTGAGGATTAAAGATATCGTAAGAAGCACAAATGCACTTTATACATTAAGTTGCCAATGATTATATTTGGACACAATATGTGTCTGTTCTATGTTTCAAGGGACTGCATAAATATATTTTAATTATTGGGTTGAGAGAGGCTGCTAATATTGATCGTATGGATGGTTTTATCAATATATAGAGACATGGTGATCAATAATGAAAAGAAATGTTCTTACTAGGTTATGAATAAAATAGTGTTTTATGATATTTTATACAATTTCAATGGTTTATTATATGTTAGCTCTACCACACTATTTGCAATGAACTTATTTAACAGCTCTGTTTTATGAAGTATGTTGTTTTTATTTTCCATTATTGTAATGATTTTTATTAATTGGAAATTAAAGAATAATATTTCTAACTCTATCCTGCAGGAGGATCAGTAACCCGGGTCTAGATACAGTCCATGAATGGACCAGAGGTAAAAAGGAACATTGCGAATATTTTAGTAATTTACCTTGATCGGAATTTCTATAATATCAATAAGGTCAAGCATGAAGAGCAGAGTCCATGGTGGTTAGAATTCAAGGGTCTTTATTCAGTAACTCGAGTTAAGGGAAAGCTCCGTCACATAAGGAGGCTTGGGAATAGTCTCTACTTTAATCAAAGAAAACATGGTATTCATACATTCTTGACATTGAAAAGAGGAAGGAGCTTCCCTTGAGCAAAATTCGGTTATCCATGTTGTAATCATACAGAAGTCATGGCAGCGTAACCGTGTCATAATCATACAGGAGTCATGGCAAGAAGCAACGTGACTGTGTCTTTAATCATGAGGAAGTCACAGCAGAAGCAGAGTGTTGAGAAATAACCCTAGGCTGGTTCCATAGAAAAGAGAGAGAAAGAGAGAACTGGTCATGACAGGATGTCTGGTGTCGTGTCTTTAGCAAACAGGCCCTGGTTTCTCGGAATTGGTTGTTGTGTCTTGGCAAACAGAGGCTCATTTCTCGGAATCGACCTGACCATAAGAGTGTGTGGTTGCAACGGGGCTCGTTTCTCGGAATCGGCAGGGACATAAGAATGTGTGGTTGTATTTAGAGGAAGTAGTGCGTTGTGTGTAACCTTACATTCATGTGCCTGGGTTTTCTAGTCTCCATCATGGTGAGTTCGGTACGTGAAAGAGAGGGTGTATAATGGGACATAAATAACGAGAAATATTCATTTTCCACATTCCCTCCTTGTCCCATAATATACCCTTTTAACATTGTTTTTCTTAATCTACCTCTATGTTCATTAGGTTGTCCACTTGTTCCTGTAACATGATCTCTTCCTTCTTTTTCTTTCTAGTTTGGGGTCTGGGAATGCAGGTAGTGATACAGAAACTACAGAGTGCTGGGCCACATTGAATACAGAGGCAACGGGTGAAGAGAATGGCTAGAGCGAGACCTATGACTGTAAGTGCCTTCCATCCCCATGAGGACAGGAGGCCCCAGAGCCATCCCGTCAGGGACCAGGCATCAGTGTCTGCATCTAGCTTTCGGGAAAGTACATGAAGGCGGGAGATAGCAGAATACACCGAGGGTGCATTATCTGGAATATATATACAGCAGCTGGACCCGATCAGTTCGCATACGCCACCACGGTCAGCCAATATAATATCTAGAATCATAGGGTTCTGCAACGTCATGAGTCTGTCGGAAGCCATCTCAGCCGTGATGTTGCTTAACGCTCCAGCGATCTCGTTTATGGCTCCCTGGACTACACAAGTTAGTTGTCTTATGTGGCGGCTGTTGATCATAGGCACCCTGAAAGGGATGATTCCTTTAAAGAAATCGCCAGCCTCTTGGTCTGCTGTATCCTCAGCATCTATGCCCCCCCTTCGCCGTCTATTAATTACGGTCGGAGGATCACTTAGATGTTAATCTGCCAGGGCGGTGTAGGTAGGGGGAAGGAGAAATGCAATGTAGCACTTCCCGGACCAGCCTTGAGGTAGCCAAGTACGTGCATGGGGTCCACAGATAAAATAGGTATGGGGCGGTGGCCATTGTTGGGAAATTTAGGTTAGGTAGGGTGTATGTTCTATTACACACGCTGTCTCCCATTTTCTGACCCTTGCCCTTTCCTCTTACACAAAATAGGCCCTTATGGGAAACAGCCCATCCTCCCTGTTATGTCTGTCTTTTTTGGATGGAAAACGTTTCCCTAAAGGAGGCAGTGTCGTTAAAAAGGGAATAACTGGTATTCTCATTATTATCTGCTCGTCCCCACGTCGCGGTGAAATTTACCATTTTTTCAACGGCTCGTACTGTCTTGGTTTTTATCTTGTTCCAAGTACTAGTGTTCTTGGCCTTGGTCTCAGGAATGTTTCTAACAGAAGCGGAGAATATCTTAGAGAATGCATAGGTTGATCCAGCATAGCCGAAAGGGAGAGGAATAAAAGGCATTCCTCCGTGTACGGAATGTGGCATTAAACTACAGACCCAACAGTTGGTTTTGTTAATAACCATTTGATGTTGGTGGAGTGTGGAGATGAACGTGTTATTGAAAAATTCTTTTCTTCTATTCTCGAGATGTGGAGGGAGATCTTTATGTGAATGCATAGCTGTGTTATTCAAAAGCGTGGGGGAAACAGGTGGGAAAGCAAGATGAAGGAACCAACCTAGGCAAGCCGTGACAAAAAAAATAAGAAACATGATAGAGAGGAAAATTGAAACTTTGTTATGCAAGAATTTTACGGATTTAAACATATTTTCCATGGTTTGTCGCTAGTTTGAATCAATCGTGCATACGTGACTGGACACTTCCCAGCAACCACTTCACCAAGACTACGTCTTGGACTTAATCAGCCACCGGTAGGTCGAGGTCAGATGCAGTGTCTCTAGCTTGTTTAATATGGGATCGCAGCTGCAATCTGTACTCGTCTTGGGGGGAAAGTTCAGGAAGGGGTGAAACAAAGTCTGTCGCTTCAGAGTCTATTGTTTCAGGGTTAGCAAAAATGTCAGTAGGAGTTGATCCAAAGAATTTCTTGCAGTGGCTAACATGGAGCCATCCTTTTCGTCCTTCGACCTTGACTGCAGTCCTCGTCGTGAGTAGCACCAACTTGGGAGACGTCCACCTTCTTTCCAGGAGACTGGCACGGTCAAAGTTCCGGACGAGGATCCAGTCGCCGGGTTGAATGGTGTGTTCCCCTGGCGTTGTTTTGTCTGGAAAGGCTGCAGCCACCTGTGAACGACAAGAACGTAGTGCAGACATCAAGGAAGCTAGGTAATCTGTCAAAACATTCGAATCAATATCAGTCAACTTTTTAGGGGATGGGACGCCCCAGATATTCGGAGGTCTCCCGTATGTGACTTTGAAGGGGGACAGACCCATCCGGGAATATGCCACCATTCGCATGTAGAAGAGAGCAACCGGGAGAGCTGTAACCCAGTCTATTTGTTTGTCAGCACATATTTTAGCTAGTTTGGTCTTTAGAGTCTGATTATGTCGTTCGACTAAGCCTGATGCTTGGGGGTGTCGAACACAGTGGAATTTCCAGGTATATCCTAACAGTAAGGAAACAGCCTCCATTAGTTTAGAGGAAAATGGTTGTCCGTTGTCAGAGTATATGACTCTTGACAACCCGTATCGGGGAAACAATTCCCTGACTAATTGTTTAGCTGTCGTTTGGGCACCGTAGTCTGGGACGGGGTATGCTTCAGTCCATCGGGTCAAAGTACATTCTACTACGAGGACATACTTATGTCCTCGACATCTCTCCATCTGGATGTAGTCCATTTGGAGGACTTCAAAGGGGTGATTTGGGGGATGGAACCCTCCTTGTTTAAATGGGACACTTTTCCCTGGATTAAACTGACAGCAAATCATACAGGTTCGTACTTTTTGTTTGGCTGCTGAGCGCAGATGCTTGTTATGCCATACCAAATTTAGGCTGTCCAACATTCCTTTTTCTCCTAGATGTGCAGGACCATGGGCAGTTTCTATAATTACAGGAACCATTATGTCAGGGAGAAACCATTTGGATTTATCCTTTGTTACTTAGCCCTGATCTGTGTGAGAACCTCCCTCTTCTTCCCATTTTCTCTTTTCGGTCTCTGTAGCTTGGTTTTGGATGTCTACTACATCTTTGGTGGGATCGATAACTGGAAAAACAGTCTTAATGGTAGTTTCAGTATTCAGTGTTCCTGTCTGAGCAGCGTGTTTAGCTGTGGCATCCGCCAGAGCATTCCCTCGGGTGATGGAGTCCATGACTTTTGTGTGTGCCTTGCATTTCAGTATAGCTATTTCTGTGGGTCTGTGTATTGATTCTAGTAGCTGAAGAATAAGATCCCCATGTTGTATTTTAGTTCCATGAGAGGTCAGAAAACCTCTCTCCTTCCATAAGGTTCCAAAATGATGGACTACCCCGAACGCATATTGCGAATCGGTGTAGATGTTAACTAATTTTCCTTTGGACCATTCACATGCTTGTGTAAGGGCTATGAGTTCTGCTGCTTGGGCTGAATGCATGGGTATTCTGGCTGCTAGGAGGACCGTATTCTCTGTAGTGACAGCATAAGCTGTTGAAAGCTCGCCTGTTTGGAGGCGCATGCAGGAACCATCTACAAACAGTGTGTGTTTGGGTGTACTTAGAGGTACGTCTACAAGATCAGACCGGGGTTTTGTGACTAGTTTGACTATCTCTAAGCAGTCGTGAGTTTGGTTGTCTTCTGGAACAGTGGGTAGCAGTGTAGCTGGGTTGAGGATATTGCATCGTTTGATGATAATGTGGGTTGGAATAATGTGACTTCATAACCTGTGAGACGAGCTATGGTCAAGTGTTGTGTCTGTGTCCTATTCAAAAGTAATTCTACTGCATGTGGGACTTGTACCTCAAGAGGATGCCCTAGCACTATGGAATCACTTTGTCGAATTGCCAGAGCCGTAGCTGCAACGGATTTTAAACAGGCAGGCAGACCTTGTGCAACAGGATCAAGACTACTGGAAAAATAAGCACAGGGACGATGTTTATTGGCCAGCGTTTGTGTGAGTACTGACAAGGCTGTACCTTCCCGTTCCGTGACGAAAAGGACAAAAGGTTTGGCATAATCAGGTGTAGCTAGGACAGGTGCAGAGCATAATGCTTGTTTGAGAGTGTCAAAAGCAAAAGTATGATCAGGTGTCCATGGCAATGGAGAAGAGGTGGCAAAATTGGAGGTCGTTAATTGTATCAGAGGTTTGGCTAAATAGGCGAACTGGGGAATCCATTGCCTACAGTAGGAAGTGAGTCCAATAAAAGCACGGACTTCTTTCTGTGTCTTAGGGACAGGAATGTTAAAAATGAGTTGGATTCTTTCAGGTGTGAGTGCCCTACCCTCCTTTGACAGCAGGTGTCCTAAGTATGCCACCTGCTGTAAACACAATTGAAATTTAGAGGGTGATACTTTGTGACCATGCTGAACAAGAAACATTAGGACAGTTCGTGAGGCTTGTTCGCATTCTGATTCGGAGTGTGCAGTGATCAGTAAGTCATCAACATATTGTAACAATGTCGTATTGGAGGGTAGAACAATGTCATCTAGCTGTCTTTTAAGTGCCTGACTGTAGATACTGGGACTTTCTGTGTACCCTTGAGGAGCTCTTGTGAAACAGAAACTACGACCTTGCAGTTAGAACCCAAATAAATACTGGCTATCTGGATGAATGGGTATACTGAAGAAAGCATTTTTAAGGTCAATAACTGTAAAATGTGTTGCATCAGGATCTATAGCCATTAGCAGAGTGCTGATCACAGGGTACTGTGGTACCACACATTTGTTGAGTTCTCGTAAATCTACCACTAGTCTGTAAACTGGTGGTGCACCGTCATCTGTCTTCTTTCGCACTGGTAGAACTGGTGAATTACATATGTTGGAAGGTACTTCTCTGACTACTCCTTTTTGTATCAAGTCATCGATAATCTGAATAAGGGCTTGTTCCGCATCTGGAGGTAACTTGTATTGGCGGACACGAGGTAGGACAACACCTTCCTTCAACGTGACTATGTGTGGTGTGATATCCATGAACCCTACGTCAGTTGGATCCGAATGTCCCTTAATCTGACATCTAATTCTCGTGTCGTGAAATGACCCTTGAAATCTTGTAGGAATAGTCGTATTCCGGGGAACAGCATATCACAGCACCCAGTACATTTTCGGGACAGGATTTAGTAAGTACCAAATCGGTAGAAGCTGTAAGAGGGCCAACCTGAAGTGATACTGGTTCAGAAACTTTGTTAATGACTGGTGTACCTGAGAAACCCAAGGAAATACTATTTGAGCCAGAGAGGGGTACCTTGGGAACTTCGTTGTGTTGTACTGTCGTCCTGCTGGCCCCGGTGTCAATCAGAAATTTTGTTTCTTTACCTAGGAGCTTAGCATGTATATAGGGACCCTTTTGGTCGACCGGGACCGGGATTAGTGGACGACTATCGTGTTCCTCCCAGCTGTCTCATGAAATTGTAGGAAATTCTGGATAGGATGCCACTGGATACTGATAGAGTTGAGTGGCTAATTTAGTATCAGCTGGGGGAGTTGATGTTGGAGCAGAGGGACGAGTGGTATAGGGGCGAGGCTGTGTCTTTCCAGTAGCAATATTATGTTGTAAGACTGGACAGTCACATACAAAATGTCCAGGCTTTTTGCAATAATTACAAGTAACCTTTTCTTGTGTTTCTGGACGTTGCTTTTGAGTCTGAGGAATTGTATTGGTCTGTGCTACCAGTACCTTCATTTTAGTATCTTTTGTCCTCTTTTTCTCCTGTTCCTGTTCATCTCTAATTCTATTCTGATGGTACTGGAGCATCTGAAGTGCTTGCTTAGGGGAACTTGCTTGCCAAGTGCTTTCACCCTTTAATACCCTATCTTTTATTTGAAGTAAGGCATTTTCTACAAGCTTTAAAACAAACAATCGACTATAGGCGTCTCCACCTGAGGAGAGACCGCTATTGATAAGAATACATTTTTCTAGTCTGGTATAATAGTCCCCTATATCCTCATCTGGTTTTTGCTTGCATGCAGAGATAGCATCCCAATCTTCCTTTTTAGTGGCCAATAACTGGGAGAGTATTTTCGGGAGAAGGCGAGGGAGTTCCAGGACTAGAGGTCCCAAGCCTTGTCCAGGAGCACGAGTAGTTTGTTCTGTCTCTAAAGCTGTCCATGTTATCTTTTTCCCTTCTACCGCCCAATCTTTTCCCTTTAGTTTGTCGTGGAAGGCGGGGGATCACAAGACCCCCCGGCCATATTTATTAAGATACAAAATAATACAATTGTTAAACAATAGATACAAATTTATGCAAAACATTCAGGGATATTAGATACAATCATATCAACAAGTATGATAGGCTAACCTTAACAAGATTCTATAACAGCTTATAAAGCAAGTAATCATAAATCGGGAGAGACATTTTTTATGAGCAATAGGTCTATTTTTAATAGCTTCTTGTAGGGCTTCTAAATTTTCTCCTGTTTCGGAGAGCTTCGCAAATTTTATTTAGGCAATTTGTGATATTTGGTACCTCTCGTATGCCTTCTAAAGCTTCCCGCAAGCGATAGGAGACATCTGCTTGTGGAACTTCTCCTGGAGTCGGGTCGAATTCACATTCTAACATGGGCAGAACACCATCTGAAGTATCAGGGATGGGTTCCGTCTGAGTAACTATCCGTCTGACTGTTGCTGGATTAGTATAAGCAGGAGGTGGTTCCATTAAATAGGTGGTAATGAAGTCTTTGGATACGGAAGGAACTCTAGGACATGGAGGTGCTGTGGGAATACTAGGGTCTGGATTAACATCGGACTCTATCCTTTGTGAAAGGACAGGATATATACCCGTCACGAAGGCCGAGGCCTCCCTTTTTATTTGTTCAAAATTAATATCCTCATTCTGTTCCCGTAACTTTCTCATCTTACTTTCTTCTGACATTCTGTTTGCTTTCTCTACTTTCCTTTGCTCTTTCTGTTCCCTTCGATGTGCTTCCTTTCGCCATAATTCGATACTTTCTAACATCGAGGGTCTTGCTTTCTTTTCCCAACATTTCTTTTCAACTGCCATGATACACTTTAAATCCCATGTGCCACTCTTTGGCCATCTAATCGCAATTTCTAAATCTTGAGTGTAATCTTCCCAAAGATCTAAGTATAAAACGGCACCAATTCCATATTTTTTATACATAAGGAAACCAGGAGTATCCTTTGGGGGGACTGGTACATCTTGTTCCAGTAACCCCCTCCGGGTACCCAGTTTACACAATTTAGAAAACAAAGGCATTGCGTCAACAAACAACAAAAACTTACACTTGATAACTCGATATACCCTGAATATCAGAATACAAACATACCGTTTTCTAGAAACCTAGAACCCGTCTTGACCGTGCTCTGAAAAATCAGAACCCGTCTTGACCGTGCTCTGAAAAATCAGAACCCGTCTTGATACACCCCCAGCAGTACTCACCGAGGTGCAGAGAACTTGAAGATCTGGACACTGGACTAGTTGCGCTGCACTCTTGATGAGGGGACTTGTCGGGGTTCTGAAGACCTCGGACTCGGCAACTTCACAAGATTCGGGCGCTGGGTCGAGACTTCCACTGTCGTCCTCACCGCCTCGTATGGATGGCTAGACCGCGGCTCGCTCCCTCTTCGACACGAAGGAGTTCATGCAGGAACACCCTGCAGTGTGCGCGTTGAAGTCCGTCGGTATCTGGAGAGACAGGTTCGGGTCCGCATCACCGGCGTGCGGGGAGAAAGGGAAGTACCTGTTCGGGCGCCAATTTACTGTGGTAAATATTTTAGTAATTTACCTTGATCGGAATTTCTATAATATCAATAAGGTCAAGCAGGAAGAGCAGAGTCCGTGGTGGTTAGAATTCAAGGGTCTTTATTCAGTAACTCGAGTTAAGGGAGAGCTCCGTCACCTTAGGAGGCTCGGGAATAGTCTCTACTTTAATCAAAGAAAACATGGTATTTATACATTCTTGACATAGAAAAGAGGAAGGAGCTTCCCTTGAGCAAAATTCGGTTATCCATGTTGTAATCATTCAGAAGTCATGGCAGAGTAACTGTGTCATAATCATACAGGAGTCATGGCAGGAAGCAACGTGACTGTGTCTTTAATCATGAGGAAGTCACGGCAGAAGCAGAGTGTTGAGAAATAACCCTAGGCTGGCTCATTAGATAAGATAGAGAAAGAGAGAACTGGTCGTGACAGGATGTCTGGTGTCGTGTCTTTAGCATACAGGCCCTGGTTTCTCGGAATTGGTCGTTGTGTCTTGGCAAACAAGGGCTCGTTTCTTGGAATCGACCTGACCATAAGAGTGTGTGGTTGCAACGGGGCTCGTTTCTCGGAATCGGCACAGACATAAGAATGTGTGGTTGTATTTAGAGGAAGTGGTGCGTTGTGTGCAACCTTACGTTTATGTGCCCGGGTTTTCTAGTCTCCATCATGGTGAGTTCGGTACGTGAAAGAGAGGCTGTATAATGGGACATAAATAATGAGAAATATTCATTTTCCACAGTGTCTTTCATTAGACGGCCCAGGCAGCACATTCACATTCTCTCCCTCCAGGCATCTACCAGTGCAGAATCTTTGATATTACACATAACAGAAAGCTCATGTAGAAGATCAACGGGGCGGTGGATAGACAGAAGCAGGTCACTCAGGGTGGAGACGCTCCTGATTCCCCCCACTTTCTCTTGTTCTCTTGGCATAAACAACTTACCAGCAGTACAGTTACTGAATGACCAGGTGGTCGCCTTCACAACAGAGTGAACTGCTGAATGCGAAACAATCTTGAACGCTACAGAATATTCTACTCAGGCCACAGGCACCAGGGTTGGGCCCAGCACTTAAGTCACAAACTATGGGATTCAGATACTGACGGTGATTTACTGGAAAACAAGTCCCAGGGCAGGGGAACTCCAGAACACTATAATGGACACTACGAAAGGGCCCTGTAGATGGACGAATGAAGGCACCCGCGCTCATACAGTCCAATTGGTAGGGCTATGAGGGTTCTTGAGAATGGACACTCACCTGCTGCAGGGTAACTCACAGACCAAGAAACATGGGTAAAGCTCGGGCCAAACGAGGAGGCGCACAACAGGAGGAATGTGAGTCATAACAGGCACCCACGGATAAAGGCGTAGATGAGCAGTGGGCTTCGGATCAGGCGCTGCATGTGCATCTGGACAAGATTCTTGCCACTATAGCTGACACTAAAACAGCCCTTCAACAAGATATTGGAGCGGTATTGGTGGGCCTGGGAGGAATGCAGGCGGAGCACCACAAACTGGTTGACAGAATGGCGGATGTTTAACACACAATTGAAGTAATACAACCAGAATAAACAGCTGCTTCGCATAAGCTCAAAGACCTGACATTAAGAGTGATCAATCTGGAAAAGCAATCAGAGGATGCCAAAGGGCTCAACAGGGTCAAAAATATACGAGTGGTGACAATCCCTGAGGGCACAGACATGGTCACATTTGTTGAGGAATGGCTGCAGGACACGGTGGACCAAGGGAAGCTCACAAACCTTTCACTCTGAAGAGGGCACATAGGGTGCCCTCCCACCTGCTGGCACCAGGCCGACCGCCCCCTCCAGTGGTGGCGCGCCTCCTGCACTGTAAGGACTGAGATATACTTATACAGAATGCTTGCACAAATGGACCTTTTGTAATCCGCAATACCAAATGCTTATCTTCCCAGATTACACAGCGAAAGTGCAAGCCGTACCAGCTTCATACTTGGAGGCAAAAAAAGACTCTAGGATCAGAAGGCATCACGTATCCTTTCTATTTCCAGTAAAAATTATGCGTAATGTTAGATGGGACAATACACTTCTTTGACATTCCAGATGAACTTTGGTCCTGGCTGGAGACATGCAGGGCAGGGGCTCCAGTGCACAGACTGGGTAAAGACGCCATGTCTAAAGCCAAGCCACAGCGGAAAAGACTCAGAAGATCCTCCAGAACATTCCAACTGTGGAAACCCTCAGCCTCAAAGATGGTGCAGGACAGAAAGGTAGCTCTCCAAGCTGTGACAGAAGTGCTGACACAACGAACCAAGAAGGACAGCTCAGGGAAAGCATTGGAACTCAGCTCAGTGGACTCAGACTCTGGGGACTCAGCCAGAAGCGAACCGGAACTTCCAGATGTAACATCACAGACTGCAGATAACATAATTTAAAAATGGGTGGGGGGTGAGAAATTGAGAGCTGAAACAGGTACAAATGGAGAGGGTGGCTTACCCAATTGAACTCGAACAACACCATTTTCAGGTAGGCTGGATATTGGCAGATGAGGATTGGAGACTGGCCCTAGTTGCAGGGAATAGGACATGAGGTTAGGGGCATCCGCCACAGGAGGGTCTGAGGTCCTTGCCATGAATCAATGAGGCCACTTATAAAGGAGCAATATGCGGTTACTTCCTTGCGCACTCCAACTAGATAGCCCTCTCTGGCTGGATAGAGAGGACCGTCATATATTAATGTTTTTTAGGTTTAACAGATTTGGGCGATCAGCCGTTCCGAAGCTGCCCTGGCATGAGGGAGTTCCTTGTTTGGAGTGATGGGTGATCTCCAGGTGTTTTTCCCAATTATAGACTGAAATGGTAGGAGAGGTTTGGGGAGGGTGGGGAGAACTATCTGTGTCGTGGTAATGGCTATAGAGACATCAAGTTTCCTCGAACTTAAATTGATGACTTGGAATGTGAGAGGGTTGCGTTCAATTGCTAAAAGACACAAAATTCACAGTTACTTAACATGCAGAGGAATACGTATTTCCATGTTACAAGAGACACACTTCACACCTCACACCAGACGAAAGTCGAGATTGAGACGCAAATGGCAGGGTCAGATATATGCAACCAAATACTCAGCATTGCCTAACATGGATCAGAGAGGGAACTCCATTTGAGCTGGACAGATCCATAATAGATACAGAGGGCGGGTATGTCTTGCTTCAGAGTAGAATACTGGGCAGAAGGATCACACTCGGTGCATCTGCACCCCAAATCAGGCCCAACTCCAATTTTTTGACAAGGCGTCTACACAACTGGACACGCTAGACACATTCCTCATGCTGCTGGGGGTAGATTTTACCTGTGTGGCGGATGGGGAAATGGATAGGTTGACTCCACCTTTACATGACACTCCGGTATCAAAAGTGTCTCGAGGGTTCTGGGCTTCGCTAATGGGGTGGGAAATGGTAGATATCTGGAGATTGCAACATGGGAACACCAAGGATTACTCATATTACTCACACATGTATAGGCTACATACCAGATTAGATATGTTAACATGTTCAGCTCAGCTAGGACCTGCAGTCACGCACACGGAATACCTTGCAAGCACCATATCTCACCACAACCGGCTCATACTACACAGAGCCTATTCTGACACCCACATGGCGGCTGGACCCCGCTCTTCTAGAGGATGTTCCCTTTTGCACGTCATTACATACGCCAGTAAGGGAATACTTTCATCTTAACAAAGGCACTGCCAGCTCTACAGCTACGGAATGGGAAGCCTTTAAGTGGTAGTAAGGGGACACTGCACGAGTCAGAGAGTGGGAATGCAGACAAATCCTAGAAGACCTCACAGACCTAGAAACGCAACTACATGATAGGGAAGCCCAATTGACGACAGAGGAAGATGCACTGGATAGTTTAAGGGAAAAGAAAAAGGAATACAATAGTATGCTTGAGAGACTGAGGTGTTTGGACGCACTGGAATATCAAGGGCGGGTACATTCAGAAGGGAGAAGAGCAGGTCGTATGCTTGCATGGTTGGTGCGCCCTATCAAAAGGGGATCGCCCATCTTCAGAATTCAGCTGGGAGATGTCTGGTTAAGGACATAAACAATGCATCTAAAACTTATGGAACACTAAATTGCAAATCGAGGCCGCTGCCATGGGAGATGTTATTTGACTATTTGGCAGCTTTACCTCTGGAAATGTTGGAGCCAGATAGACAGTAAGACTTGGGAGGGCCGGTGACGGAAATGGAAATCAATGCTGTGATTAAAGAAACGGCCAAGGGAAAGACACCGGGCCCAGATGGCATACCGGTAGAATTTTATTTGACAAACACTGGCACCAAAACTAGAGGCGATGTCTGCTGACACCTGGACAAAAAAGGAACTGCCCTCCTCGACCATAGATGCACTAGTTGTCCTGCTTCCAGAGGTTAAGTCGGTGAACCCACGCACTTCAGACTATCTACCTCTATCGATGTTCAATGTTGACTTCAAAATTCTGAGCAAAATCCTAGAAGCCAGAATATTATCTTTAATGACAGGCTTGATCCATAAAGACCAAAATGGGTTTGTACCTACTAGGTCCAACTTTGGTAACTTGCGGAGGCTCTTACATGCTTTGCATCACACCGATAGGAAACATTATCCGGATGTCCTCATTATGTCAGTAGATTTGGAGAAGGCATTCAATTCAGTATGTTGGGACTTCTTGGAAGTCACAATGGAAATGATGGGACTCAGTGAAAGGGGACTAAATGGGTGAAAATATTGTACATGCACCCAACAGCACCGTTCAAAACAAATGGAGCGGTGTTGGAAGCGTATAACATATATAGAGGCACTAGACAGAATTACCCACTGTCCCCATTACTATTTGCTATCGCAATAGAGCCACTCGCTATTACCTTCAAGTTACAGAGCCACGATCTGGGCATACCCCTGGGGAGTGGATCACATGTAATTTTGCTTTATGTGGATGACTTGTTATGGTATTTGAGAGACGGGGGTCAGGGAGCAGAACGGGCACTACACAAAATGGATACCTAGGCAAACTGGGCGGGACTTAAAACTCAACAAAGCCAAGACACATGCCTTCCGATTGAATAACGAGAGCACGCTTCCTGCGGACCTCCCTGGGGGTCTGATATGGTCCACTTGCTCATTTTAATACTTTGGTATCCAAATATTCCATACTCTGTAGATCTGTGGGAAGGCAACCTACACCCAGTTTTAAGGTCCTTAACCCCTTCAGCGCTGATGACGAACCCCAGCCGTCATGCACTACGGTGCTCGTGTGCTGATGACGGCTGGGGTTCGTCACGGCCCGCCCCTGTTCGTGTTGTTTACAGCACACCAGGGGAATCGCGGCCGCATGGAAGGAGTTAAAAACCTGTGAGCAGTTATGGCACTCAATAGTGTTGACACTTGGGCTGAAGTAGAACAGAGAAATGATTCAGAAAAGGGGGTGGTGATGGACAGAGTATCTGAATTAAGCAGAACACTCCTACCCAGTCCAAAGATCAGGGCTTGATCCATCACCGTTTTTTAGCTCACTGCACCATCCCAGCTCAGAACCTGGCTACATGCAAATTAGTCTGTCCCTGGCCCAGTGCATCATGGGAACAGGGCAGACCAAACTACCAAGCCAATTCTTATACTGGGAAGGAAACAAGCTTCCGGGGACCGGTTTCTGGCATTTCAGCCGTCTTCGGCCCGGCTTGCTTGAATCCAGATGGTGCAGTGAGCAAGGGACGCACATCTGAGTATACCCTTCCACGCTTATGGTGAACAAAATGATTCAGAAAAGGGGGTGGTGATGGACAGAGTATCTGAATTAAGCAGAACACTCCTATCCAGTCCAAAGATCAGGGCTTGATCCATCACCGTTTTTTAGCTCACTGCACCATCCCAGCTCAAAACCTGGCTACATGCAAATTAGTCTGTCCCTGGCCCAGTGCATCATGGGAACAGGGCAGACCAAACTACCAAGCCAATTCTTATACTGGGAAGGAAACAAGCTTCCGGGTACCGGTTTCTGGCATTTCAGCCGTCTTCGGCCCGGCTTGCTTGAATCCTGATGGTGCAGTGAGCAAGGGACTCACATCTGAGTATACCCTTCCACGCTTATGGTGGACAAAATGATTCAGAAAAGGGGGTGGTGATGGACAGAGTATCTGAATTAAGCAGAACACTCCTACCCAGTCCAAAGATCAGGGCTTGATCCATCACTGTTTTTTAGCTCACTGCACCATCCCAGCTCAGAACCTGGCTACATGCAAATTAGTCTGTCCCTGGCCCAGTGCATCATGGGAACAGGGCAGACCAAACTACCAAGCCAATTCTTATACTGGGAAGGAAACAAGCTTCCGGGGACCGGTTTCTGGCATTTCAGCCGTCTTCGGCCCGGCTTGCTTGAATCCTGTTGGTGCAGTGAGCAAGAGACTCACATCTGAGTATACCTTCCACGCTTATGGTGGACAAAATGATTCAGAAAAGGGGGTGGTGATGGACAGAGTATCTGAATTAAGCAGAACACTCCTACCCAGTCCAAAGATCAGGGGTTGATCCATCACCGTTTTTTAGCTCACTACACCATCCCAGCTCAGAACCTGGCTACATGCAAATTAGTCTGTCCCTGGCCCAGTGCATCATGGGAACAGGGCGGACCAAACTACCAAGCCAATTCCTGTACTGGGAAGGAAACAAGCTTCCGGGGACCGGTTTCTGGCATTTCAGCCGTCTTTGGCCCGGCTTGCTTGAATCCTGATGGTGCAGTGAGCAAGGGACTCACATCTGAGAATACCCTTCCACGCTTATGGTGGACAAAATGATTCAGAAAAGGGGGTGGTGATGGACAGAGTATCTGAATTAAGCAGAACACTCCTACCCAGTCCAAAGATCAGGGCTTGATCCATCACCGTTTTTTAGCTCACTGCACCATCACAGCTCAGAACCTGGCTACATGCAAATTAGTCTGTCCCTGGCCCAGTGCATCATGGGAATAGGGCAGACCAAACTACCAAGCCAATTCTTATACTGGGAAGGAAACAAGCTTCCGGGGACCGGTTTCTGGCATTTCAGCCTTCTTCGGCCCGGCTTGCTTGAATCCTGATGGTGCAGTGAGCAAGGGACTTACATCTGAGTATACCCTTTCACGCTTATGGTGGACAAAATGATTCAGAAAAGGGGGTGGTGATGGACAGAGTATCTGAATTAAGCAGAACACTCCTACCCAGTCCAAAGATCAGGGCTTGATCCATCACCGTTTTTTAGCGCACTGCACCATCCCAGCTCAGAACCTGGCTACATGCAAATTAGTCTGTCCCTGGCCCAGTGCATCATGGGAACAGGGCAGACCAAACTACCAAGCCAATTCTTATACTGGGAAGGAAACAAGCTTCCAGGTACCGGTTTCTGGAATTTCAGCCGTCTTCGGCCCGGCTTGCTTGAATCCAGATGGCGCAGTGAGCAAGGAACTCACATCTGAGTATATCCTTCCACGCTTATGGTGGACAAAATGATTCAGAAAAGGGGGTGGTGATGGACAGAGTATCTGAATTAAGCAGAACACTCCTACCCAGTCCAAAGATCAGGGCTTGATCCATCAGCGTGTTTTAGCTCACTGCACCATCCCAGCTCAGAACCTGGCTACATGCAAATTAGTCTGTCCTTGGCCCAGTGCATCATGGGAACAGGGCAGACCAAACTACCAAGCCAATTCTTATACTGGGAAGGAAACAAGCTTCCGGGGACCGGTTTCTGGCATTTCAGCCGTCTTCGGCCCGGCTTGCTTGAATCCTGATGGTGCAGTGAGCAAGGGACTCACATCTGAGTATACCCTTCCACGCTTATGGTGGACAAAATGATTCAGAAAAGGGGGTGGTGATGGACAGAGTATCTGAATTAAGCAGAACACTCCTACCAAGTCCAAAGATCAGGGGTTGATTCATCACCATTGTTTAGCTCACTGCACCATCCCAGCTCAGAACCTGGCTACATGCAAATTAGTCTGTCCCTGGCCCAGTGCATCATGGGAACAGGGCAGACCAAACTACCAAGCCAATTCTTGTACTGGGAAGGAAGCAAGCTTCTGGGGACCGGTTTCTGGCATTTCAGCCATCTTCGGCCCGGCTTGCTTGAATCCTGATGGTGCAGTGAGCAAGGGACTCACATCTGAGTATACCCTTCCACGCATATGGTGGACAAAATGATTCAGAAAAGGGGGTGGTGATGGACAGAGTATCTGAATTAAGCAGAACACTCCTACCCAGTCCAAAGATCAGGGCTTGATCCATCACTGTTTTTTAGCTCACTGCACCATCCCAGCTCAGAACCTGGCTACATGCAAACTAGTCTGTCCCTGGCCCAGTGCATCATGGGAACAGAACAGACCAAACTACCAAGCCAATTCTTATACTGGGAAGGAAACAAGCTTCCAGGTACCGGTTTCTGGAATTTCAGCCGTCTTCGGCCCGGCTTGCTTGAATCCAGATGGTGCAGTGAGCAAGGGACTCACATCTGAGTATACCCTTCCACGCTTATGGTGGACAAAATGATTCAGAAAAGGGGGTGGTGATGGACAGAGTATCTGAATTAAGCAGAACACTCCTACCCAGTCCAAAGATCAGGGCTTGATCCATCACCGTTTTTTAGCTCACTGCACCATCACAGCTCAGAACCTGGCTACATGCAAATTAGTCTGTCCCTGGCCCAGTGCATCATGGGAATAGGGCAGACCAAACTACCAAGCCAATTCTTATACTGGGAAGGAAACAAGCTTCCGGGGACCGGTTTCTGGCATTTCAGCCTTCTTCGGCCCGGCTTGCTTGAATCCTGATGGTGCAGTGAGCCAGGGACTTACATCTGAGTATACCCTTTCACGCTTATGGTGGACAAAATGATTCAGAAAAGGGGGTGGTGATGGACAGAGTATCTGAATTAAGCAGAACACTTCTACCCAGTCCAAAGATCAGGGCTTGATCCATCACCGTTTTTTAGCGCACTGCACCATCCCAGCTCAGAACCTGGCTACATGCAAATTAGTCTGTCCCTGGCCCAGTGCATCATGGGAACAGGGCAGACCAAACTACCAAGCCAATTCTTATACTGGGAAGGAAACAAGCTTCCAGGTACCGGTTTCTGGAATTTCAGCCGTCTTCGGCCCGGCTTGCTTGAATCCAGATGGCGCAGTGAGCAAGGGACTCACATCTGAGTATACCCTTCCACGCTTATGGTGGACAAAATGATTCAGAAAAGGGGGTGGTGATGGACAGAGTATCTGAATTAAGCAGAACACTCCTACCCAGTCCAAAGATCAGGGCTTGATCCATCAGCGTGTTTTAGCTCACTGCACCATCCCAGCTCAGAACCTGGCTACATGCAAATTAGTCTGTCCTTGGCCCAGTGCATCATGGGAACAGGGCAGACCAAACTACCAAGCCAATTCTTATACTGGGAAGGAAACAAGCTTCCGGGGACCGGTTTCTGGCATTTCAGCCGTCTTCGGCCCGGCTTGCTTGAATCCTGATGGTGCAGTGAGCAAGGGACTCACATCTGAGTATACCCTTCCACGCTTATGGTGGACAAAATGATTCAGAAAAGGGGGTGGTGATGGACAGAGTATCTGAATTAAGCAGAACACTCCTACCAAGTTATTATTATTATTATTATTAAAAGGCTCTTCTATAGCGCATGGCCACTCGGGAGCATCCCAGCGCTTAAAGTCCAAAGATCAGGGGTTGATTCATCACCATTGTTTAGCTCACTGCACCATCCCAGCTCAGAACCTGGCTACATGCAAATTAGTCTGTCCCTGGCCCAGTGCATCATGGGAGCAAGGGACTCACATCTGAGTATACCCTTCCACGCTTATGGTGGACAAAATGATTCAGAAAAGGGGGTGGTGATGGACAGAGTATCTGAATTAAGCAGAACACTCCTACCCAGTCCAAAGATCAGGGCTTGATCCATCACTGTTTTTTAGCTCACTGCACCATCCCAGCTCAGAACCTGGCTACATGCAAATTAGTCTGTCCCTGGCCCAGTGCATCATGGGAACAGAACAGACCAAACTACCAAGCCAATTCTTATACTGGGAAGGAAACAAGCTTCCAGGTACCGGTTTCTGGAATTTCAGCCGTCTTCGGCCCGGCTTGCTTGAATCCAGATGGTGCAGTGAGCAAGGGACTCACATCTGAGTATACCCTTCCACGCTTATGGTGGACAAAATGATTCAGAAAAGGGGGTGGTGATGGACAGAGTATCTGAATTAAGCAGAACACTCCTACCCAGTCCAAAGATCAGGGCTTGATCCATCACCGTGTTTTAGCTCACTGCACCATCCCAGCTCAGAACCTGGCTACATGCAAATTAGTCTGTCCCTGGCCCAGTGCATCATGGGAACAGGGCAGACCAAACTACCAAGCCAATTCTTGTACTGGGAAGGAAACAAGCTTCCGGGGACCGGTTTCTGGCATTTCAGCCATCTTCGGCCCGGCTTGCTTGAATCCTGATGGTGCAGTGAGCAAGGGACTCACATCTGAGTATACCCTTCCACGCTTATGGTGGACAAAATGATTCAGAAAAGGGGGTGGTGATGGACAGAGTATCTGAATTAAGCAGAACACTCCTACCCAGTCCAAAGATCAGGGCTTGATCCATCACCGTGTTTTAGCTCACTGCACCATCCCAGCTCAGAACCTGGCTACATGCAAATTAGTCTGTCCCTGGCCCAGTGCATCATGGGAACAGGGCAGACCAAACTACCAAGCCAATTCTTGTACTGGGAAGGAAACAAGCTTCCGGGGACCGGTTTCTGGCATTTCAGCCATCTTCGGCCCGGCTTGCTTGAATCCTGATGGTGCAGTGAGCAAGGGACTCACATCTGAGTATACCCTTCCACGCATATGGTGGACAAAATGATTCAGAAAAGGGGTTGGTGATGGACAGAGTATCTGAATTAAGCAGAACACTCCTACCCAGTCCAAAGATCAGGGCTTGATCCATCACTGTTTTTTAGCTCACTGCACCATCCCAGCTCAGAACCTGGCTACATGCAAATTAGTCTGTCCCTGGCCCAGTGCATCATGGGAACAGGGCAGACCAAACTACCAAGCCAATTCTTATACTGGGAAGGAAACAAGCTTCCGGGGACCGGTTTCTGGCATTTCAGCCGTCTTCGGCCTGGCTTGCCTGAATCCTGATGCTGCAGTGAGCAAGGGACTCACATCTGAGTATACCCTTCCACGCTTATGGTGGACAAAATGATTCAGAAAAGGGGGTGGTGATGGACAGAGTATCTGAATTAAGCAGAACACTCCTACCCAGTCCAAAGATCAGGGCTTGATCCATCACCGTGTTTTAGCTCACTGCACCATCCCAGCTCAGAACCTGGCTACATGCAAATTAGTCTGTCCCTGGCCCCGTGCATCATGGGAACAGGGCAGACCAAACTACCAAGCCAATTCTTGTACTGGGAAGGAAACAAGCTTCCGGGGACCGGTTTCTGGCATTTCAGCCATCTTCGGCCCGGCTTGCTTGAATCCTGATGGTGCAGTGAGCAAGGGACTCACATCTGAGTATACCCTTCCACGCATATGGTGGACAAAATGATTCAGAAAAGGGGGTGGTGATGGACAGAGTATCTGAATTAAGCAGAACACTCCTACCCAGTCCAAAGATCAGGGCTTGATCCATCACTGTTTTTTAGCTCACTGCACCATCCCAGCTCAGAACCTGGCTACATGCAAATTAGTCTGTCCCTGGCCCAGTGCATCATGGGAACAGGGCAGACCAAACTACCAAGCCAATTCTTATACTGGGAAGGAAACAAGCTTCCGGGGACCGGTTTCTGGCATTTCAGCCGTCTTCGGCCTGGCTTGCTTGAATCCTGATGCTGCAGTGAGCAAGGGACTCACATCTGAGTATACCCTTCCACACTTATGGTGGACAAAATGATTCAGAAAAGGGGGTGGTGATGGACAGAGTATCTGAATTAAGCAGAACACTCCTACCCAGTCCAAAGATCAGGGCTTGATCCATCACCGTTTTTTTAGCTGACTGCACCATCCCAGCTCAGAACCTGGCTACATGCAAATTAGTCTGTCCCTGGCCCAGTGCATCATGGGAACAGGGCAGACCAAACTACCAAGCCAATTCTTATACTGGGAAGGAAACAAGCTTCCGGGGACCGGTTTCTGCCATTTCAGCCGTCTTTGGCCCGGCTTGCTTGAATCCTGATGGTGCAGTGAGCAAGGGACTCACATCTGAGTATACCCTTCCACGCTTATGGTGGACAAAATGATTCAGAAAAGGGGGTGGTGATGGACAGAGTATCTGAATTAAGCAGAACACTCCTACCCAGTCCAAAGATCAGGGCTTGATCCATCACAGTTTTTTAGCTCACTGCACCATCCCAGCTCAGAACCTGGCTACATGCAAATTAGTCTGTCCCTGGCCCAGTGCATCATGGGAACAGGGCAGACCAAACTACAAAGCCAATTCACCTGGCTACGTGCAAATTAGTCTGTCCCTGGCCCAGTGCATCATGGGAACAGGGCAGACCAAACTACCAAGCCAATTCTTATACTCGGAAGGAGACAAGCTTCCGGGGACCGGTTTCTGGCATTTCAGCCGTCTTCGGCCCGGCTTGCTTGAATCCTGATCTCTTGACTGGGTAAGAGTGGTCTGCTTAATTCAGACACTCTGTTCATCACCACCCCCTTTTTGAATCGTTTTTGGCCACCACAAGTGTGGCAGGGTATACTCAGACATGAGTCCCTTGCTCACTGCAACACCAGGATTCAAGCAAGCCGGGCTGATGACGGCTGAAATGCCAGAAACCGGTCCCCGGAAGCTTGTCTCCTTTCCGGTGAAGAATTGGCTTGGTAGTTTGGTCTGCCCTGTTCCCATGAGGCACTGGGTCAGACTAATTTGCATATAGCCAGGTTCTGAACTGGGGTGATGCAGTGAGCTAAATAACGGTGATGGATCAAGCCCTGATCTCTTGACTGGGTAAGAGTGGTCTGCTTAATTCAGACACCCTGTTCATCACCACCCCCTTTTTGAATCGTTTTTGGCCACCACAAGTGTGACAGGGTATACTCAGACATGAGTCCCTTGCTCACTGCAACACCATGATTCAAGCAAGCCGGGCCGACGACGGCTGAAATGCCAGAAACCGGTCCCCGGAAGCTTGTCTCCTTTCCGGTGAAGAATTGGCTTGGTAGTTTGGTCTGCCCTGTTCCCATGAGGCACTGGGTCAGACTAATTTGCATATAGCCAGGTTCTGAACTGGGGTGATGCAGTGAGCTAAATAACGGTGATGGATCAAGCCCTGATCTCTTGACTGGGTAAGAGTGGTCTGCTTAATTCAGACACTCTGTTCATCACCACCCCCTTTTTGAATCGAAGTAGAACAGAGAGCATTACTGAAGGAAGATGCAAAAGGGATCCGTAGGCGCCCACTGGCAGAGCTCTGGACAGAGGTACTGAGAGAATGGAAGACAGGGCATTAACCTGATGTAGATGAAGGAGAGGATGAGGCATTAGACCAACAGGAAGCTAACTCTGGGTCAACAAGATCAACAGACGAGCAGGATTGAAGCGAGAGTAGAGAGGGATCCATGTCTAAACCCCCTTACGTTGGAATGGCCTCTTCCCTCCGGCACCTTTAATGCACTAACAACACACATATCCAACTGGATTTTTTTAAAACTATATTATCCCATATTCTCTGACAAATACACATTGGACGAACACATGGTAGGATGACACTGGGAAACACACCACCAAATTGGTTGTCATAGTTTGTTAGATGTTTTAGTTCATAGTAAATAAATCTATATCTTGGCAGATCATTACGGGTACCTCCCTTGAGCACACATAAATGTAAATACAGACTCCAGGTATACGTGACTTTGTCTTCTAAATGTATCACTGTTTATGGACAATAATTAAACTTTGTGAAGATGTAATTGGCACAATGTATACGTCATTGGAAATTTTGCACACGCCACGTGCTGGTCTGTACATGTAAACTAATGTGTTTATATTAAAAGAAGAAATGCCAATAAAGATATATTTAAAAAAATATATCAGATTGTAAAATCATTACAGTTGCAATAAAAGACCCGCCAGAAAAGTGCAAAGTTAAAATGTTAAGCCAAAATCACAGAGCAATTAGCTAAGATCAAAAACAATGTCATCCAACAACCCACTCAAATAGATATATAGTTATCAATGGGATACGGTGCAAGGCAAACAAGTGCAACCCACCACAAAAAATCAGCATGCATATTCAACTCACAATTACCAAGATGGCCAGTCAAAAGAATAAGGAGCTCCTGAGCAGTAACACGTGTTTGAAGAACATGACCACACCTAAACAGACCTAGGTGTGGGTAGTTACTGTGAAAAAGGGCAGGGATATTGCGTATATACAAAGTGCCCCTCAAGAGTGGGATTAAAAACGTTCTTGTGTAACTGCTGCAAAGCCTACAGAAAAACGCAAAATGCACCAAAGTTTGCAAAGAACGCTCATCGCAATGGCAAACAAGTCGCATTCCTTTCAAGTCAAACTGGACTAAAGAAAAGGAAAGGTGACATACAATCTGGCCCAGTATATACCTTGTTAAAAGGACCCAAGCCCTGCCTCTCGGGACCAATGATGGATAAGGCTCCAGACTAAGGGTGGTATGTACCAACAGGTACTCTACATTAGCGGTCTTCCTCAGCTCAGACGCCTCCCTTTTCAGGAGGTCGCTAAAGGCAGATTTTAGCCAACTTTTAGCCCTCGCACTGATGTCACCAGAAGTGGAGAAGATATTAGGTCGGTGAGGCTTATTACACGTATCGCTTACATACCTGAGCAAGGGGATGCAAATGCCCTTCGCACATGGATGACAGTCCAGGATGATATCCTTGTGCAGAGAGGGCTCAGTGTTTCGCCAAATAGAGCACCATTACATCAGGGGATCAATTTAATACCATCATCTACGTGCGGTAGGCCGAGTTCCTCGTGGGTGGCAAAGGTTGGTGACCCCAGGGGAACCCTGAGGATGCATTTACAAACCATATTTTCCTTGAACTGTAACCCATTGGCAGTTTATGTCCCCGCAAGCTGGAACCATAGGTGAGGTTCGGCACGCACTTCCTTTTATAAATCTTGACAAGCCCACTACAGGTGTGCTACGTACCCTTGAAGCCAAGCTTAATTGAACTCCAAGAGAGTTGCAAAACGTAAGACATCTTTGCTTTCAGACAAGGGACTCACGTTCCTCATAAGCCAAAAGTGATCCCCATATACGGAAATTCAAAAATGTTTCCCATTGGTGTACGCTGTAGTGCAAAATGGGGCATTTTCACATTCTATGGTCCACAAGGCATTATAAAAGTTTTGGCAAAGTTAGTATTTATGCCCAAACCATTCATAAAATTGGCAAAAGAATCCAGCAAGACCTGAATGCCATTTGGTGTCTGGGACATTAAAACAGCATCAGCAGCATAGGAAAGAAAAGGGGTGTGAATTTTTGTTTTATTGTTATTAGCCATACCGATCGTTTTGTTCTAAAATATCGGAGGGAAGATCAGGGACCATGATTAACACCATGTCAAGCGGGTCAGTGTAATATGCATTCTGGGACGTGTAGTTGTTTGGGGAAGAGAGTGAGTGGGTTGCATACACAGTCCGTCGTTTTTGCTTAGTTTAGAGCAGGGGTCTCCAAACCGGTCCTGGAGGGCCGGATCCATTCCAGATTTTTTGGATATCCCCATTGAGATACATGTAGTAATTTTAAAAATCTGGCATGGATCCGGCCCTCCAGGACCAGTTTGGAGACCCCTGGTTTAGAGGCTGGTTATAGATAGATGGAGTGAACCACCTGCGAGCAGTTAACGAGGGTGGAGAAACATAAAAAAGCTCTTCAACGACTGATTTAGTTTGCATTTCACTGAGACATGCGTGCCTCGGCACCCCATAAAAGAGGAATATTACATGATAGAACTCTGCATGTTGTTTTAAAGAAAGCCAGCATTTTTAAAATAGTTTTTAGTGGAATATGACGCACCATATGTCATGGTAAGAGTGATTATGATCTGAGTACTTCTTAGCACTAATCAATAGGCTAGATTATTGAATTTGACAATGGGGTTGGATTCACCAAGGGTTAATTTGCTGCATAGAACATTTAACAGTGGCATGGGTGCGATCAAATGGATAGGTGTTATTTTTCTAGAAAATTCATTGTAACCCTCATGGCAATGGCTACATTAATTAATAGTGGATTTTTACCTCTTATGTATAATGAATGTATCTCGTTTGTGAATTCAAGTTAAGAGCATATTACTCGTTGCTGATATATGATGGCTTAAATATAAATGTGTTTGTATTTTAGATGCCCCTGACAAAGGGATTTCTTCCCGAAATGCATTAGGTCGTGTAAACTCATGATATGTGGAACCTATTTCTCCTTCTGGGCTTATGTGAACTTCGTCATAAAACTTTGATATGAATAAAATGAATTGAACAAACAGTAAAGAAGGATGAAAAGTTTTGAAAAATCTGTTTAAAATAGAAGATTAAAAGTTGGAATTTAATTCATTAGATTCATTCAGTTTTGTGGCTATGCGACTTGGTGGAACCATAGCTGGTTCCCCCGTGATTTGCTGTTTTCACATCAGGCAAAATTAGCAATAAATGGAACTCCTTGTGTGCGAATTTGCACCCAGTCAAAGAGAAAAATGTTGTCACTCAAAGTGATGTTAACCAGAGGCTTAGGTAGGCTGACCCATTGCCTCATGCTGTTGTGGACGGAAGCAAAAAGGCACAACAACAGGCCAATGGGTGAAGAGAGGTTGCTGAAAGCCTCTTTAAGTAAGTAGCATGAGCACAAACCTGATTGTGGACTTAACCTGCGGTCACACTTGGCACTTTATCCAGCTCCCTTGATCCCGCACCAGGCACTAGGCACTTTAGTTCTGATCCCTGAATCCTAAGGGGAGGGGTCACGCAGGAACTGGGCAGAGAGCGTAGGAGCGCTATAAATCTACTGGAGGTGTCCCGCAGTTCAGGACGGGCCCGGGTGAACACTTAGCCTATCATAGCCGGAAAAGGCGGTTCTGGGCCTCGTAGTGCGGTGGGGCCACGTGGAGACTCGGCCGCAGCTGCGCTTCTAGAAAGAGGTACGACAAGTTACTTTTGCCTTCTTAGCAGGAAGACCCCGAGTGGTCTCCAGCCGTTTATTTTTCCCCTTGGGTCGAGCCCGCCCAGAGGGGTGTATGCATGCGTGAAAGTGGCTACAATGTAGGGGCGAGCCCGGGTGGCTCTCTACATTCACCCTTTTTTTCAGTACCGGTCCATCGGGTCATCCAGGTTCATGAATAGGTATATACAAAGTCATTTAGTCTTTGACTTGGTACAGGGTTTGGCTGGAGACCATACTTCTGGCTCTGGGAGCTGGAACTGACCACTGCGCTGGACGGAGTTAGGTGGGGAGAGACTCGTGGGCCCTCGGTGCAATGTAGGGGGTGACCAAACCGCTGAGGATCGCAGGTCCCGATCCATTGATTAGTTTATGGGCCGTGCACATGGCCTTAAACTCCACCCTTTGGCGGACTGGCAGCCAGTGCAGAGCCTTGATGGCGGGTTTGGCGGATACTCTAGGAGGTACGCTCATGATTAAGCGAGCTGCAGCATTCTGGGTTCTTTGCAGTCTTGCTAAGGTGGCTTCCGGCGCACCTAGGTAGACCAAATTGCTGTAGTCTAGCCGCGACATTATGAGGCCCTGTACTAGTAGTTTCCTGGATACGGGCGGTAGGAGGGGGAGAATTTTGCGGATAGTCTGCAGAAGCCCAAGACAGGTCCCAGCGGTTTTGGCCGCTTGGGTCTTCATTGAGAGGTCGGGTTCTAGCCAGACTCCGAGGGTCTTGATTTCGTGTTTCGGGGAGGGGATTTCCCCGAACACGTCTGGCCAGATCGACGGGGGGATAGTCGCCCATTGTTTGCCCATGAGCATCACCTCGGTTTTGGAACCGTTGAGTTTCAATGACGATTCACACATCCACCCGTGAATTTCGGTGAGACAGTTTGGTAATTTGTCTGGGTGGTCGTCTAGTTGGGAGAGGGAGACGACCAATTGTGTGTCGTCAGCGTAACTCACGATTTTTATTCCGAATGGTGATACCACGTCTTCCAAGGGGGCCATGTATACATTAAAGAGTGTGGGGCTCAGGGAGGAGCCCTGAGGAACCCCGCTGGTGAGAGGAAGTGTGGATGAGCGGAATTCGCCGTCCCAGACCTGGAATGTGCGTCCGGTGAGAAAGGACTCTAACCAGCTGAGTGCCATCCCGGTGAGCCCTGCTGTCTTCAATCGATGGAGGAGGACACGGTGATTAACCGTGTCAAAGGCGGCACTCAGGTCCAGAAGGATCACTGCCACTGATCCTCCTGAGTCTAGAATGCGCCTTGCTTCCTCGATGACGGTGAGCAGGGCGGTGTCTGTACCGTGTCCAGGACGGGACCCGGTTTGGGATTGCCGCAGGATGTTATTAGTCTCGAGAAATCGGGAGAGTTGACTATTCACCAATTTCTCGGTGATCTTGCTGATCCCCGGGAGGAGAGATATGGGCCGATAGTTTGCCATATCAGTTGGATCGAGCTGGGATTTTTTGAGGAGTGCCTTTACCACTGCCTTTTTCCAGCTGTCGGGGACTGATCCTTGAGCGAGTGAGCAGTTGATAAGCTCAGTGATAGTGGGGGTGATAGCGGGGGCCACGTTTTTGAGGAATCTCAAAGGTGCAGGGTCTAGAGGGGATCCGCTTTTGATTTTATTCAGGGTAACTTCCACCTCGTTAGACGTTACTGGCCTGAATGTCTCGAGTTGGGGACGTGTTCCCGTCTGATCGGGGGGCTGAGTAGTGTTTCTCCGGGTGGGGGAGCTGGGGGGAGGGAGGGATGTGAGGATACGGGCGATTTTGTTGTTGAAGTATGCGGCTAGGTCATTGCTTCTGTCTACCTGAGGGGTGGTGGGCAAAGGAGAGATGGGAGCTTTCAATAGCTCCTTCACAATGAGGTAGGATTCCCTGGCGGAGTTAGAGGCTTCCTTTATCCGGGTATCATAATGGGAGGCTTTGGAGAGCTTAATTGCAGTTTTATAGGTTTTGACTGAGGAGTGGTAGGCCTCTTTGCTGGCATTATGCCAGTCTTTTCTCCAAAGCCGTTCGGCTCTTTTACAGTTTTTGCGGAGCTGACGAAGTTCTGGGGTGTACCACGGCGCAGAGCCGGTGTTGTTGGTTTTATCTTCGCGCATTCTGAGTGGGAGCACGGAGTCAAGGGAGGTCGTAATCCAATTTCTGAAGTTACTATCGGCGTTGTCCGGGATATCGTCGTGAGTCGGGGTAGTAGATATCAGGGTGTTGGTCCATTCTTTGATGGGAAGTTTGGACCAGGTCCTGCCTCTAGTGAAGGTGGGCAGTTTCTGAGGTTTCTTGAGGGGTCCTGGAAGTTGGAATAGGACCAAGAAGTGGTCCGTCCAAGGAAGGGGGATGGAGTCTATTTCTTGCATCGCGGGGGTGTTAGTGAACACTGGGTCCAGCAGATGGCCTTTGATGTGAGTGGCTCCCGAGTTAAGGAGACGGAGGTCCGAGGCCGCTAGTTCAGTGATCAGGTCGACTACTCCAGGATCTGAAGTGTCTTCAAAGTGGATGTTCAGGTCTCCCACTAAAATAAAATTCGTGACGGAGTGAGCCTGGGTGGCTACAGTGTCTAGGAGGGCATTGGGAAAGGAGCCGGGGTGACCGGGGGGACGGTAGACTAGAATCCCTGAAAGGGAGTTCGTAGGGTCAAGTTTGATTGAGAATTGAAGACTTTCAGAGTCTGGGATTTGTGCGTCGCTGGCGTTGCAGATGAAAGAGTCTCGGTAGATGATAGCAAGGCCTCCACCTCTGCCTAGTGGTCGAGGGAGAGACTTGATGAGGAATCCCGTTGGAGTGGCTGACACTATGTCCGAGTCAGAGTGTGGGGTGAGCCACGTTTCCATTAGGAAGAGAATGTCAATCTCGTAGTCTTCTATTAAGTGGTGGATTGATGTTGCATGTTTAGGGAGAGATCGGCAGTTCAGCGAGGCAAGTTTGAGGGTTGCAGGCTTCGGCACTCGTGTGGAGAGTTGAAGCTGGGCTGGCTGACAGTTTGTGCAGCTGACAAAGGGTCCATCCATGTCGTGGATATATCTGCAAGAAGGGGCGATGGAAGGTCTAAGGCTTAGGAGGTCACGACGGGAATATGTGGTTTTGGCGGAGGCTCTGAGTGCCAGGGGGTCTGGCCCTAGGCCCGGTCGTGCGCGGACGGGCGCAGACGGGCTTGCCTTAGGCGCGCCTTCGGCGCGCAAACGGCGCTCCCGCTGCGCTCGTCCGCTGCGCTGGGTAGGTCGACACATTTATAATGGTCGGTGGGCGTGGCCTCGCAGTGGGCGTGGCTCCGCCTTTTGGGATAATTTGTGAGAATGAGTCAGACACTTTGTAGCCAGACTCATTCTCACAAGTCTGTTTGAAGCTGGATACATTCCTCGTGACGGATTGCTGTCCCCTCTAGGCAGTGACCATGGTTCCTTGAATGCCCACGACGGTCCACTCCTCCGGCTCTTAGGGTGTCAGGGAATCACTGACAGAATTTCAACGTCGAAAATATCGCCATCAAAAATATCGGAGGTGGAATATCGAAGTCCTATCTACATTAAGGTAAGTGCAAAAATATCGAAAAAAAATATCGCTGTAAAAAATATCGTTGTAAAAAACAGTTTTTTTTATGTTGAAAAATAATATAAAATAAATAAAAATACATATAATTAAAATAAACATACTTAAAAATATATTTAACATTATAAGTAATACATATAATATAAAAAAATAAATAAACATATATATATAATATATACTTAATAATATTTACAATTTTATACTCTAATAACTTCAATTGTTAAAACATATTTTATGATTTATAAATACATACACACGCATACAACAATAATATAAATAAAAATATCAAAACTATATATAACAAAGTTTAAAAAATCTTTTTAAATAAATTAGACACTACATTAACTATTGTATAGCGTAGGGTTAAAAATTACTATTCCAACTCTAGAGGGTGCAACAGTAGGGAAAGTGTTGGATGGCGTAGGGTTTAAAATTACTATTCAAACTCCAGAGGGTGCAACAGAAGGGAAAGTGTTGGATAGCGTAGGGTTAAAAATTACTATTCCAACTCCAGAGGTTGCAACAGCAGGGAAAGTGTTAGATGGCGTAGGGTTTAAAATTACTATTCAAACTCCAGAGGGTGCAACAAAAGGGAAAGTTTTGGATAGCGTTGGGGTAAAAATTACTATTCTAACTCCAGAGGGTGCAACAGTAGGGAAAGTGTTGGATAGCGTAGGGTTTAAAATTACTATTCCAACTTCAGAGGATGCAACAGTAGGGAAAGTGTTGGATAGGTTAGGGGTTAAAATTACTATTCCAACTCCAGAGGGTGCAACAGTAGGGAAAGTGGTGGATAGTGTAGGGGTTAATATTACTTTTCCAACTCCAAAGGGTACAACAGTGGGAAAGTGTTGGATAGCATGCGGGTCAAAACAACTTACTAATAATTAAAATAATAATTTTTTGAAAAAAATAGCAATTTAATTATTTTAATTTACAATAAATTAATTAACAATACCAAGAAATAATAAACGAAATAATTCCCAATTAATAATTAATTAACAATTAAAATAAATATAATCAAATACTAAATATTAAAAATATCTTAACAAATAAAAAAGAAATAAATAATAAAAAATCAAGATCAAAAACAATAATTATTAAAAACATTTAGCAATTAATAATTCATTAACAATAATTTATTGATTAACACAAATACATTTAAAAAAATCAAGTTTAATTAGCAATTAATAACCAATTCATTAAAAAAGTATTAAATATTTACTACCAATTAATAATTGATTAACAACAATTTGATCATAAATACTGAACATTAACTTTTTTCTACTTAATCACAATTAAATTACTTCCCACCCTATTACCCTATAACATCACAACACACTTCATTAATAAATTCACACACTTAATATAATTACCAATTAACCAATTAAAACAAATAATTACCATTTAATACAAATGTATTACCAATTTATAATTAATTGCTCTAAAAATATTTATAAATACCAATAAATAAAAATTACATATTCACTTATTTACAATTAAATTACTTCCCACCCTATTCCCCTATAATCCCACAACCAGCTACAGAACTTAAACGCAAAATATAATTACAAATATTTAATAATTCCTTAAAAATCTTTAATTAATTTGCTATAATTAAATTAATTCCCACACATAATTTACTAAAGGAAATTATTACTAACTTCTAAAAATGTAATAGATATATTTTAAAATGAGTACAATAATTAACAAAAATGATAAAAACAAACATAAAATAAAAAATTACACTAATATTAATATTGATATTAGTAACATTGATATTTTTGCTATCGATAATAACAAAAACAATATTTCTTACCTTCAAGTCGATATTCTGGTTGTCGATATTCTTTTTGTCGATATTCTGTCCCTCCGAAATTATATACTCAATTTTTTGCCTGTCGATATAAAAAAATCGATATTTAGAATGTTTACCGTGTCAGGAACTTTCAGCCGGAGTGCCTGTCTTTGATCACTACCCGTTCTCCCACTCTTAGCTGGAGCTCTTGTGCCCGACAGGCCTCGCTGTCCTGGCAGTTCGTCGTCTTCCTTCTTGCCTGAACTGCTTCGTTGTCTTACTCCGGATCTGACGGGATAGTGTCTCGCGGGGGCCGCTTGAATAGCAGGTGAGACAGCGCACACTTGGTGGTGCTGAGAGGCGTTTGTCGATCGGCACCAAGGCACTGGTACAGTGGCACCTCGGCGTCTTCACCTTGGTCTAAGGCAATACGCAGCGCTCGGTTAAGTGTTCGCATCAAACGATCCACCACCCCGTTGGCTTGAGGCCACAACGGGGTGATCTTCCTGTGATAAATCACCTTGTTTGTGAGGTACTCTCGGAATTCCCGGCCGTGGAACGGAGGCCCGTTGTCCGATTTGATTTCCTCTGGCATCATTGCGAATATCTTGTCCAGAACTCTCATTACATGCGAGAACGCTGTTGACACCACCACCTCCACCACAGGAAACTTTGAAAAAGAGTCGACCATGACCAGCATTTGACATCCATCGGGGAACCTCCCTAAGTCAAAACTGACTTTTTCGCAGGGGGTCTCGCTGGGTTCTTCGGTGATCACTGGTGCCAGCACCGGATCTGCCCCTGTGACGGTGAAGGCATGGCACTGTCTCACCATTTCTTCCACCATGTAGTCCATTGCTGGGAACCAGACTTTGTTCCCCCTTTGTCTTGGCCATTCCCTGGTGCCCGACATGCGCCTGCATGAGAATCCGTTTCTGCAAACGTTCTGGAATTACGATCAGATGTCCTTTCAAGATGACCCCTTGCTCCCCCACACTGAGTTTGTGGCGCACTTGCCAGAGCTGTTGTAAAGCCTTGTTCACCTTTGTCTTTAGAGTACGGGTTCCGTCCATGAAGTGTGCCCAGCCATTGTTCACCAGTGCGGTTTTCACCAAGGACAGTGTCTCATCTTCACCAGTGACACGGCCGATTTTCACGACTGTAATGGCTGTGGGGCACTCTCCTTGCAACACCATCTTCATGAACGCGTCTGCGTGGAATGCATCCGCTGAGGACCCTAGAGGTGACATGAACTCAGGGTGGTGTGACAAGTAGTCGGCCGGGTTGTGAGCGCTGGGACTTTGAAGTTGTATGACTGCCCATCGCTCAATCCTTGGGAGCTCCCGCCTGGACAATCCTGCGAAGAGCAGGAGTAAAGGCTTGTGGTCGGTCACCACATGGAACTCCTGATCGCACTAGTGGAGGTGAAAATGTTGACTTCCTCTCGATCTGGGCATATCTTGTTTCGGTGTCAGAGAGGGACTTGCTTGCATAGGCCACCGGCCTTCAGACTTCCGGGCTGTGCTCCTGGAGGAGGACCTCTCCTAGGCCAACTGGGCTGACATTGGCGATCAGCTCAGTGCTCCACCCCGGATGGAAGTAAGCCATCACTGTTTTGTCCAGAAGTGCTGCCTTGATGTCATTGAATGCTTTGCTGGCAGCTCCAGTTCATTCCCACTTGTGGTCATTGTGTGTGAGAGCCCGGAGTGGCTCTGACATGGCAGCGAGATTTGGAATGAACCTGCCACAGTATGTGGCCATGCTGAGAAAACTTCTCACTTCCATGGTGTTTTTCGGGGTGCTGGCTGCTCCAGTGGCCGCAGCCTTCTTGGGGTCCACTAGGAGTCCCTCTCTGGTGAAAGTGTACCCAAAGAAATCGACAGACTCTTGGTAGAAGGAGCACTTTGACTTATGAAGAGTTAGCCCACATTCTTCTAATCTCTTCAGGGTGGCTCGGAGATGACTGTGATGATCTTCCAACGTGTCCGAGAACACCAAGATGTCATCGCTGAGGTTAATCACTCCCTGCATACTCCACAGTGTTTCTCTGATGGCGTTTTGGAAGACTTCGGCTGCCAATGAAAGCCCAAAGCTGAGTCTCTTATACCTCCAGAGGCCAACGTGCGTCGAGAAGGTGTTAATGTACCTACTCTCGGGTTGCAAGCTCTAACTGATGGTATCCCGCATTTAAATCCAGTTTCGAGAACCACCTGGCTCCATTCAGGTCGGCCACTCTGTCATCCAGGGTGGAAGTAATGTGGCGTTCCCTCTTGACGGCCGTGTTCGGTAGCCTCATGTCCATGCAGAGCCGGATGTCTCCTGGCTGCTTGGGTTTGGGAGTCACATCCAGCGGGGACACCCATGGGGTGGGGCCAGTGACCTACTCAATTATGTTGAGATCTTCAAGCTTTTTCAGCTCTTCCTCCACTTGTGGGCGAAGATTGAACTGCAACCTCCAGGGCCTTAGGGCGACAGGCCTCACTGTGGATCGATGTGGAGTTTGAACTTCTTCCTCTTGAGCTTCCCCAGTCCGGTGAATAATGACAGAAACTCCTTCAGGATGGCCTCGGCCTGGGAGTCATGGATCTGGTTGGCAAAGAAGATGAGCCCCAGGTCTTCAGCGGTATGACAGCTGAGGAGTGTCCCTTTTCGTCCTTCTGTGATGTACCCATGTGCGAAAGTGGCTACAATTTAGGGGAGAGCCCAGGTGGCTCTCTACAGGCTTATTCTCCAAGTCTCTGAAATGAAAACCTCGAGAAAGCTGGGGTATGCAGAGACACGTTTTGTGAGCGGTTGGACATAGCACCTTAGCTGTATGGTTGGTGGATTGGTTGAGAAGTAAAGAACCAGCTTTGTAAGTTCTTTTCATCTTACATATCCTGCTGAGATATGTACTGTATTATCACACTATACATTAAGGCCAGTACGCCAAACATTGGGACATTGGAACACTGGGAGCAGTGACATTAAATTGACACCAACACTGTTTGAAAGATGGGAATAGAAAAGCACCAATAATAGCCACCACAATTGACAAAGAGTGGGAAGGGTCTGTGCCTCACGCTAATGAATTACCTAACTGGGGCCATGGGGGCTGTTGGAAAGCAGATCAATTCTGTAGAAGAAACCCCAAATTTGGAAATAGGACACCGATTTTCAATAATGAGCCACTAACTGAAAATCTGACTTCATTAGGGCGCATGGGGGCAAACAAGCTGAGAATGATTGTATGCAGAATATATCAGACCACATAACTGATAGCAATCAGGATTCTGACACACAACCACCTCCAAAGCGCCCATCAAATCCGGGGGATATGGTAAATTTGAAAGGTACTATTAAGACAGGGGAGAAGAATCCGATAGAAACAAGACCCCCACTTACAAGCCTTGAAAAAAAAACCACTAAGGGCCCCATTAGGATGACAGGCAGACTTTGTCCGCCCGCCACCCTATCGGTAAACGGGACCGCTCGCCATTAGGGCGGGGGTCCTGTGGGGAAATTAGGATGGGCCCGCCACAGTGGCGGGCGCATCCAGCATTCCTGTCTTTGTGGCGGGCGGTGAACTCAGCACCGCTCGCCACAATGCCAGAAAGGCATGTTGTGCACTTCCATGCACAACATGGCAGGCACTGCGCGATGCCTGCCATGGCAGGCACTGCGCGATGCCTGCCATGTTGTGCATGAAACTGCATGTTGTGCATGGAACTGCTGTGCACTCCCCAACCCCCAGGGACTGCATGCCGCCATGGAAAGGTATGTCTCCACCTGCATAGTAATATGGATGGCGGTGTCTGACAGACACAGCCACCATATTAAACCCTTTTCCGCCCGGTCAACTCCTTGACCGGTCGGAAAAGCGTCAGACAGTCTTTCCGTCCGCCGTGGTCCCCCCCGCCATAGTAATATGGCTGGGGATTTGGGTGGCGGGCGGGGTAGGATCACAGGCAGATCGCCACCGCCATACAGGCGGTGGCGATCCGCCCGTGATCCTAATGGGCCCCTAAATGTGTGAAACTATCAATAAGGGAGCCGGTCAAAAAACTGGAGTCAATCATAGTACTCAAATTGCGAATACCTTAAATGAGATTGGAAATATAACCACACATGTGGAAAGCTTAGATTCTAAGAGATTCACTAACAATAGAGTTGCCCACATTGAAGAAAAATTAAATAAAGATCAGGGCTATGTGAGGGCGGATACATCGGAAGCTAGAGAACTAATTATCCCACTCAATACTTAATTACCACTGTAGTGAATGACTGAATGTATTTATAGAGCACTAAGTTCACTCTAATGAGCATCTTGGCACTAGCAGAGAGTAATCGAGAAGGTAGCAGCAAGTAATATAGAGATTAGATATGAGGAATTGCATTCATAACGAGTGTCATATAAGAGGGAACACAGTACTGTTGTGAGCAGAAAACATCCATGTTTCAATAGCTTCCTGAAGAGACGTTCTGATTGAACCAAACTCAATTAGAGCGGCAGAGTGTACCAGGCTCTTTTTCCTAGAACGGCTATGGGTTTGCCTCCTTTTGTTTTCAGACGTAGCTGGGGACTGCTAGATAGTTACCAGAAGATGATCGCAAAAGTTGTTTTGTGGTGTAGGGGCATATTCTTGACCTGAGATATGTCGGCCGTGATGCTTTTATTGCTTTATAGGTGACACTTAAAACTTTAAACAGGATTCTCGTGTGGATTGGTAACCAATGCAGTTGTTGGAGTGTTGCGGTAGTACAGGATACTCTGGGTAGCCTAATCACCAACCTGGCTGCTGCGTTTTGAACCACCTGTAACTTTTTTTAAGTTGGATTCCCGTAAGGATGGGTTTGCCTGCTTCGGCCATTGTTAGAAACTCAGGATAGTTGAGCCTGCTATTCCACTTGCGACTCCCTGTGGGGCCGTGTAGTCCTTGGGAGTTCCCTAATTGAGTTTTATTCAAATACATTTTGAATAGTGAAGGGTATCACAGGTATCCACCAATCAGGACGTCATGGAAAGGCAGCCATACGGAACCCAATAGAAACGACAAAGAACACCTTGCCCCCTAGTCAATATGAAAGGAAGTAGGGATGATTCTATAAGGGGTACTAATAAACAAGTTTTTAGTTCAACTCATTTCAGTAGTACTAATTACCCCAAGATCGGGCCACCTGTAGGTGTATCCGGACACAATTTTTCTCCTGACCAGATCTGTTTGGACTTACCCTCCACTGCTACTCCCTACATAGTTGTTTTAGCCAATGTAGCGAAACTAAAATCTCAGGAAGCTGAACGTTGGGAGTCCCTAATAAATAAGGCCTTTCATTGGTTGGAAGTAAAACCAAGTTTCACTGAACCACTCTTTATGGAGTTCAAGATGTCCAGGAGGGCGAGTTGGCTTGGGAGAGATTGATGAATCTTGGGAGGGGATTGTGTGGTGTTAACATTTAAAATCCATCAATTAGTAGAAACAATTTTAAGGAGAGCAGGTAATTACATGATGGCGAACCATGGCATTAATGTGTTACCGCTGGGCTATTTCTACCAGCCACCACATAATCTAGAGATGAATGACAACAGGAGATATACATATGAAATCGGTCTGCACACGTATAAGGTGCTGATTAAAAATCGGTTCAACATTCTCCCAACACTAGAGGAAATAGACTGACTAAATACATAGGCTACATGTTCAATGTTAAGATCATTGGCTAACCCTAAGTTAATAGCTGAGGCTAGTGGGATAAATCCCCGGTTACGAACAGACTCAGACATATAAACAGAAAATCTGGACTAACTCTGTGAGATAGTCTTAATTTGACTCTAACCCCAGATATCCCTCCCATTTTGAGCAATAACAGATCAAATCTAAATAAGGATCTTATACGAGGGGACTCAGTAAGTTGTGATGTAACATTAGAGATTCCATAGGATAAGATCTGTAAGGATGACAACTTAGATGTACTTTTTTGGAACATTGCAGGTATTCGTACAAGGACTACGAACCGTATATGGATTGGGTTTATAGAAAGATTTAATATTTTGTGCTTTGAGGAGGCTTGGGCAGTGGATGCACTTAATATCAATGGCTATAAGACCTTCCACACCCCAGCTGTCCCCTCTTTACATGGGAGACCTAAGGAGGGGCCTATGTACCTATATCTCAAACCTTGTGAACATAACTAAAATTGCTTTAATAGCTGAGACCTATTATCATTTTATGACTATACATATCGACAAATCGTATTGTGTTGTACTGATACATTTTTATAACAATGCCCCGCCTGACCAAATCCCAATCATTTTGAAAAGATTGCCTAACGATCTTAATAAGTTACAAAGAGCGTTACAAAAGATGTATGTGTATTGTGGGGCAGGGATTTTAATACCCCCTTATGTCCTTTAATTGGAGGGAACAATTGTGGATTAGAGGCTGTTGATGATAGTACCTATCCCCACTTTCCCCATACTATCCTGGGGGATTGTTTTAACAAGATATTGTTTTCTAATGACTTGGGATTTGCGAATAGCTTATGTATCCCACCTGTCCCATTTGATCAGACCTTTAACGGTAGAGGTATGAGTTCGATCATCGATTTTATAATGTTATCCAACAGACATGCCTCAAGACTTACAAATTATAAAATACATAAAAATGCCCTGAGTGACCATTTCCCACTGAATGTGTCTTTATCTTCTGGGGAAAGTGTTTTAAAAGCCCAGGGTAATTCACAATATTTGGTACAGAATGTATCTTTGGACAAGATGAATGGATATTCTTTGAGTTGGTCTAAAGTAGTACCAATGGAGTTCACTAAGAAAATTATGACCAAGTGTCAGGAAAGTTTCTTAATTTGCCTAGAGCAGGCAACTCCCCACGATATTATATTAGAATCATACGAGCAAATAACATGTGAAATAAAGAATGCCCTAACGGTGGAATATAAATGGGCACTTAAGAGTAAACAAGGGTGGTTTGACTCAAGATGTACACAGGCTTACACAAATTTGAAATTTGCACTACATATAACATCAAGAAACTGTCAGGACATAATAAACTGCAGAAGAGCCTATAATCAGGCATTCTGGAAAGCATTTAAAGGCCCATTTCTCATAGCCCAAGATACACCTATGATTGAGATAGCTATGGATGAAAATCAATGGGTGGGCTTTTTCTCGAAAGTGTATGAAGAGGTTATGGCTGAGAGCCCCCTGAACAACCCACATATTCCTCACGAGACAATCACAATTTTGAAATATTCAATCGCCCTCTGTTTCACCGTAGATGAGGTCAACTGTGCAATAAGGGCCAGCAAGGGGGGGAAATCACCCAGTCCGCATAGTGTCCCCGTAGATCTTTTTAAATCAAATTTGTTATTATGGGGGCCTCTTTTAACACAGTGTTTTGCAGCCTGTTGCTCCACGTGGTTCATAGGGACTTGGTCGGAATCAATATGGTCCCTATATTAAAAAAAGGGGACAGCCACATCCCCGCTTGCTAGAGGCCAATTTCACTATTAGATTCCTTGGTTAAGGTGGCAAGACGTATAGTACTAAACCAACTCCAGAACTGGCCAGAAGAAAACAACATTTTATCCGAATTACAATTTGGATTTAGACAGTGTCATGGCACGGTGGAGCAAGGATTAAACCTTAATATTTTAATGGGTAAATAAACTCTGGCCAAACAGGAGAAACTATATTTGGCTTTTGTAAACCTTATGGCAGCTTTTGACAGTGTAATACATGCCATACTCTGGATCATAAAGCTTGAATGGGTGTTAAAGCTCCATTAATACACTTCTTGAGACAACTCTATTTTGGGGTAAAAGCTAGGGTCTGCTACAGGGGTCAAGGGTGAATGCACTGCACTGCTTAGCATGGAAAGGGGGGTTTGACTTGGCGGTGTCCTGGCGCCGTTCTTAATTACACTTCATACCAGTTGCTTGGGCCATGCCTTGGTGGAGTGGTGTCAGGACCTTTCCCAAATAAATAAACAACCTGAACATGCCCTTTGTACACTGACGATGCAGTACTGATGGCCCAAACAAAATTGAGGCTCCACAGGGTAGTGACAAATTTCAAAATATATATGGAAAATCTGGGCCTCAAAGTGAATATTTCAAAAACTTTCATCATGAAGTGAGGGAATGGGAGTTTAAAATGCAGGGACATTCACATCATTAACAAGAAGGTAGAATTGACCAAGATGTTCCCTTACCTGGGCATTTTATTTGACCACAATGGACATGCACAAAGGCAGTTAAAGCTAGGAGGCTATTATTTATGAGGACCACGCTAATTTGCAAGGAAACTTGGTAGAAGACCGCGGTAGAGCTCTTGCATATTTATAGAGCCAAATGTGTTACAACGGCTGTGTATGGTGCAGGTGTGTGGGGCTACTGTGATCTCAAGCCATACAACTGGTTGAGAACACCTTTTTAAAATTTCTTTTGGCGATCCCTGGTAGTACCTCCACCTGTGTATGTCACTCTAAACTAGGGTTATACTATATTACTAATCTAATAAAACTTCAACCTACCCTTCTCGGGCATAGGATCTGGACGTCAGCAAGCACTTCTCTCAACGGAAGTATTATAATAGATAGCCTCAAAATGGAAAGGGCACTGGATATACCATGGTTGAGATACATAAAAAATGTCATGAATTATCTTGGACATCCATAATATTTTGACAATCCAGCCTCCATAACGTCCATTAACAGAAAAGATGTTAAAACATGTTGCATGATGCATTTGGAGACAAACAGATTCGTAGTTGAGGTATCGAAAACATCAGTACAGTCTAATCAAATGATACTTACTACCTATAGTATGCAGCCATATTTAAAATCAACATTGAGTGGCTATGAAAGACTGGTATTTACTCATTTCAGATTTGGGATATTCCACCATTTAATATGTTTCCGACAATAAATGATTGATCTAAATCAATGAGTAACTGCTCATGTGATGATCTGTCCTTACAGTCGACTATGCATGTAATTTTATTTTGCAAATTTTACAAAAAACAAAGAAGGAGATGGATTCTGCCAATTTTAAGGGTATCGGGTTTTAAGACAATGCCGTCCCACATTTTTAGTATTGCATTTTTTTAGATAACGAATCTTTTTCAAGATCAATTGTGTCTTTTTTAAAAAGTGTAATTAAACGCAGAAAATCTGTCATGGAATGAAACCACGGAAAGCTTTGATATGAATTACCTGTGTTGATCTTTTTAAATGAGCTTGTTTTTTTATTTTAATGCTAATTTACTCATTGAAGGTTACGATGATGAAAACATATATGTTTTTTTCTTTGTATGCTTTTGTGATTTTGTATGCAAAAATCGAATAAAGGTTTCTATTGATTGATTGATAAAGTATACTATACATATTATTTTAGTAAAATTAAAAAGTCTTGGCTAACGTTAGGTCTAATAAAAAAAAGGCACAAGCAGAATGACTGTGACTTATCAACATATCAGGCCCTCCTCTATGCAAGGCCTGCCATCTATTGTGCTATGCAGCTGTGGTACACCACCAGCAAGTTATGGGTGGAGCCTTGCATAGAACCTGGTGATGTGGAACTCCACAATGCAAATCATCTGAACACTGACAGAGTGAAGATGCTTCCCATAAGGTGGAACCTCATGACTGCAACTGGTGTTCCAGTGCCTCTGTGGTGCGGCAGTTCAGCCTGCACTTATTAATGATGTGTAAATCCAGATGTGCTTTGTGCACACTGATGTATCCTTCTACATTGTGCCTGTGGTTAATGATGGACATATCTGCAAAATATAAGTGTACTAGCTAAATGATATAGGTACAATAATTTTAGTTGGACACATTTTTACAAAATTTAGGGGCATATTTTCAACAGAAGTGGCAGAGCATGGCGTTAGCCTCCTTGGCTTAACGCTGTGCTCTGCCACTTCTGAAATGCAGAGTTGCACAATATTTACAACAGTATGGAGCAACCCTGTGTTTTTCCCTGTGCTGGCGCTAAATTTAGCTGACTAGCGCCAATGCAGGCACTCTTGCACCATAGTGCATGAGTGTCTGCGTTGCATGGGAAGATGGTTTATGTGCAGAAATGTGTCTCTTCCTGCACATAAACAATCTTTAAATGGCGTTTTTAACTTCTATTTGTGCTGCTTCTAGAAGTTGCAAAATGTCATTAGGATGTCGGGCAATCCACCTGACATCCTCTCCAGAATTCCCCCCGCCATATTAGAATAGCGAGGGAACCGTGGCGGACGGAAAGACCGTCCGCCGCTTTTCTGCCCCGGTCGCCTTGTGGCCAGGGCGGAAAATGTTTAATATGGTGGCGGTGTCTTTTAGACACCGCCAGCCATATTAGGATGGGCTTTCAGACATGCCTTCCACGGAAAGGCATGTGGTCTTCACTCTGGGGGCCCCCTGTGGGCCCCCAGAGTGAAGGAGGGGTGGTGGCTGCATACGGGGGTACCTGTGGTACACCCCTTCATTTGCATAAACAAAGCGTCAGGCACCGCACGGTGCCTGCCGCTTTGTTTAAGCAAAATGCATTAATGCATTTATAGCATTGTGGCGGGCAGTGCAGAGAGCACCGCCCGCCACAATGCTATAAATGCAGAATTTGCCCGCCACTGTGGCGGGCACATCCTAATAACCCCCACTGGACCCCCGCCCTAATGGCGGGCAGTCCCGAATTCTGACAGGATGGCGGGCGTCATCCTAATGAGCCCCTAAGAGTAGCATGAAAGGGTGCCTTATTTACAAGGCAGTGTTTAGACACATTTAGTGGCTTAAGGCTGCCTTGTAAATAAGATGAAGCCCCTATCGCCACCACAATGTTGTGAAAAGTGACATTGTGGTGGCGATAGGGGCTTGTAAATATGCCCCTTAATTTGGTTTGATCACACATTCTAAAATGTAATATGCAATATACATAAAAAATACCTATATAAATATATATTTAAAAATAAGTACCTTTAAAAAAAAAACATGATTTTTTATTGCCCTGCCCACTTGCACACACCAAACAATTTGTACATGTTTTAAGTCTATTTTTAATAAATAAACGCTAACATTCTAACATTTCAATATATAAATGTTTTTTTCAGAAAGTAACTATGTTTTTATTTATGCATATGCCATTTCATTATTTATATTTAGGTTTCTTTTATTTTGGAGAAATCTGTCAAAGTTGACAAATATTACATTGTCGAGGGTGTAAATCTATTGATTTTAATGAGAATGTTCTAGTTGTTATTGATGGTAGCAACGTAATTGCCATTGATTCCTATGGGCCTTGAGGACCATAGGAATCAATGGCAATTACCGCAATTACCGTAAATACCGATTCAGTAATTTTACCGATTTGTCAAGGGGGACAGGGTGTCACTTTGACACCCCGTTGCACCCCTGATTCTGGCTTGTGTGCAATGTGACACACATACATGCCCTTAGGGCATGTATGTGTGCCACATGGCACAGGTGTACATGCACAGATGTGCATGTACACAGAAATTCGTTATTTACCATGCCATTGTATTTCATGGTAAATAACGAATTTCTAAGGGCCTGTGGCACTGTTTCCAGTGCCTTCTACATCCCAAATTTCCGAATCTGTACATTTACCGATTCGGTAATTTACCGATTCGGTAAAATTACCGATTCGGTAAATGTACAGAATCGGTAATTTTCAGGCCCCCTACATCTAGAAGTACAAATACCGGTCGGTAACCGCCGAAATCGGCCGTTACCGACCAGTATTTCGCCACCTACATATGGCCCTTAATGAGTATATACTAAAGTATATACAAGAGGTCTCGAATGCTCGACCCAAAAATGAGGGCTAAGTGGAGGATTGCGCTGGAAAAATGATCAAGTTTTATGCCCAGATGCATCAACGTTTACATTTGCGATTCCTTATTTGCGAAAAATAAGGAATCGCAAATATGGAATCGCAAATGGCTATGCATCATTTTTTTCGCATATTTTTTGCGATTCGGTAAAAATCGCAATTTTTACCGAATCGCATGAAATATGCGATTCTTTAATTGCGAAATCGCAATTTGCGATATCGCAAAGTGCGATTTTACACACATGATGCATCTCATTGACTCAACTGCCAGAAAGCCAGTACAGCAATCAGGCGCAGCTGCTACCTAGCTTGAAGGTGTGGTCTGGCAGTTTGCTGAGTGAGCCTTGCCTGGAGGTTGCTGCTGGAGTCTGTGCCTTTCTTTTCTCCTTCAAAATGGAAAATGAAAATGCAGTTGAAGAGGGGCCATCTAGAAAAAGAAAAATTAAGTTTTCTGATAAAGAATTGGAAATACTCATTGAGGAGGTGACTGCAAGACAGGAGCAGCTTTTTGGTAAGCTGTCTCTTAAGGTCCCTGAAGCTGTAAAAAGGAACCTATGGATTGCCATACAATCTAAAGTTAATGCAGTTGGAGTTGCACATCGTGATATTACTAATCTCCAGAAAAGGTGGTATGACCTGCGCAGCAGAGCAAAAGAGAAGCTTGCTAAGAGGATGAAATCTGCGAAGCTTACTGGAGGTGGAACACCCAGGGATACACCCAACACTCCCCTGGAAGAAATGGTTGAAGCCACACTTTTGCCTGAGGCTGTGGTTGGAATTACAAACATTGATACTTCAGAGATACCAACTCCTACTGAAGGTAAGTTAATTGTATGTGGTATAAGAAGTGTGAATGAAGTCCATTATTTATAAAGTGCTGATGTGTGTTCAACATGTTTCAATAACTATTAGGACAAATGTGAGAGAGTCCCAAACCTCCTCCTAGTAATGTCAATGAACTCAAAGCAGTGCATTGTGGTACTTATAGTTCTTTAGACATAGTACACAATGGATAACATTTGCACAATTACAAAACATTGATACAAGCAAATAGTAAAATTCAGACTACATTATTTCAAGTGAATTGATTTTAAAACTTTATTATTCATTGCAAGGGTAGTGCAAACGAAAAGTAACAAATGTTTTATTTTTTTCTATTCATAGAGCAACTCCAAGATTTAATAGAGCAGGACTTAAGGGATTTGCACACCCAAGATGTAACTCAAAATGAATTTGAAAATGCTCCCAGTACTTCTACTGCCAATTCACAGCCAAGTGAAAGACAGAGGGTGCGACAACTGCTCCAGACAGATTCTGAAACAGAGCAGAATGTCAATCTAACTCCAAGCCAGCCTCAAAGTACTCCTACAGGCACTAATTCAACGAGGAGTAGGCGAAGGAGACTGCAGCAGTTCACAATGCGTGGAACATCAGTGCGTGGAAGTGGTCAGGATGGAGAGGGTACCTTCACTGGCAATGAAGTAGAGGACAAAATTTTAAAGGTGCAGCGTCTGCAAGGGAAAGACATTAGGATTATAAAAGGCAAAATGGGGCACATGAGCAAACAAATGGGTACTTTGGCAAGCAGTATCACTACAATGATCAATGTGATGAAATCTGGCCATGATTCAACTGCTATGAAGCTTGACCGTATAGCAAGCTCATTGGAGACAATGTGCACATTGATGCAAACACATCAAAAGATAAGTGCTAAAAGGCAGGTTAAAGTCCTGAACAACATGCAGGCCCATAACAGGGAGTTGAGTTCTCTTACAAATTGTACCCGTGCCCTCTGCAAACAAACACTGTCAACACAGGTACTCCTGATGAAAACTTTTAAACACATTCAAAAAGGCATGGGGGGTACCTTAGAGCCATCTGAAAAATCAAGGCCCAAGGCATCCTCTGAAAAGCAATTGCCAATGGAGGAGCAGTTGAACAACAGTGCTGAAAGTGGCACATCTGACCATTGCTTGACTGGCACACGGAGAAGTGTTAGGAAGCAGAATGATGGCACAAATGCCAACATGCACCCTGGAAAAAGTCCTGGAAAGGCATTAGGAGTGCGTGGGCACAAAAAATGACATTTCAATACATCTTGCTGGGTATTTCTGTTTATAATTTGTTATTGATGCACTGCTTTTCCATTGTACATGCCTGATTTGAAAGGCCTCAATTAAGTTTCAAATACTGTCTAAGTAGTTTCATTTAACTAGCTATTTTTTTCCATGTACAATTAAACTTCACATTGCTTGCAATCAAATTCCTTTTTCAGACTATTTCTTACCTCATTTAGAAGTAATGCTGTGTGATGTCTGCTCTTCTCCTTCTGCCCTCTGCTGCCTCTGGCCCTTGTGCTCTTGGTTGTGGTTGAGGAGGCTGAATTATATTTGGAGGTAACACATCGTCCGCTTCAAGTTCTATTCCTCTTTCAGTTGCTAGATTATGTAGCATTGCACATGCTGCTACAATTTTACAACAAATTTCAGGTTGGTACTGTAATGCTCCTCCAGTTTTATGTAGAATCCTGAAGCGTGATTTCAACACTCCAAAGGTCCGCTCTATGACATTCCTTGTTGATATGTGCGCCTGGTTGTAGTGCTGCTCTTTCCTTGTACTTGGATTTAGGTATGGAGTTAAGATGTAAGACCTCACTGCATAGGCACTATCTCCTGCAATGGAAAGCAATGTAAATGTAATGTAAGCATACATGTGTGCAGTTCAAGTATAAATTTGTTCAGTGGAATGAATCATTTACCTAGTAGGTATCCATCTCCAAATTCACCAGCTAGCAGTCTAGCATGAATGGCACTATGTCTAAATATGAATGAGTCATGGGCACTTCCTGGGTAACTAGCAACTAGGTCTGTAATTATGGTTTTGGCATTACAGACAGCTTGAATATTGAGAGAATGGAAGCATTTCCTATTGCGATAAATATATTCATTTTCTGAGGGTGGACAAATGGGGACATGTGTACCATCTACACAGCCAATTACATGAGGAAATTGTGCCATGTTCTAGAAATCCAGTTTTGTCTTCATTAAATCCTGCTGTGTGCTTGGAAATTTGATATGAAACCTTATTCTATGTAACATGGCATTTAGAAAGGCATTAAAAAATCTGGAAAGGGAACTCTGGGACACACCACCAGCAATGGCCACTACACCCTGAAATGACCCAGATGCAAGGAGGTGCAATGAACACAATACCTGCACATGGGTAGGTATGGCTTGTGTCCTGCGTGTTTGCCTCTGCAGGATTGGGTCCAATTCCTGGATTAAATCTAAAATTAAATTGGCATTCAGCCTATATTTCTTATATATCTCAGCCTCAGTCTGCCCCAATAAGGTAATGCGCACTCTGAAGATTCTCTCCTCTATCAGCCTTCTCCTCCAACCTGCAGCTGCTCTCAGCCTCTGCCTGCGTGCCAAAAAGTAAAGTGCAGCCATCTTGAAAGACTGGGTCAAGGTCTGAGAGGTCCTTAAATGCTGTAGAAGTGATTGACAGATCCAGTTATACCACTTAGTGAAATTAGCACCAGGTTCAACTTCTTCTTATTTTAGGAATTCCAAATAGCGAATTCCAACAAAATCGCTAATTGCTAATTTTGATGCATTGCATTTTTTCGCAATTTTTCAAGGAATCGCAATTTTTGCGACTTTTTTAGAGAATCGCAAAATATATAGCGATTCCTACATTTGCGAAAACCGGAAAAAAATGATGCATTCCAAACACATGAATTGCATTCGCAAACGGCCGAATTTTGCGATTCGCACCGTTTGCGAATGCAATTTTCGTTGATGCATCTGGGCATAAGTCCCATGTGATCCGGTGATACCAAATCCTGCTGTCATTTAGTTCAAATTACTGAGGATCCAGCATAGTACAAACTCATTGACTAGTGCCAAGCATTCTTACCCATTTCTCTACATGACGAAGCCAATATATTTTTGCATTTTGCTTACAAAATAAAGTTCTCTGTCAGTGTCAAATACCATAGGAGTATGCCGAAAGTCCCTCAATCTTTAGTCAGCGTCTAAAGAAAGATTTAGAAAGTGGTAGAACAGTATATTAATGACTGACTAGTGACAACAAAGAAAAAAGAAGATTGCATATTAGATATAATTACACCTGATTCATCTGGCTGACAATGGTCAGAAAGTCTCACTCAGAAAAATGCAGTACTGTAAAGGAGATGTAATATACTTTGGTTATCACATTGAGAAAGGGGCACAGAAAATCAGAAAGAACCGTTTCTGTTTTCCTGGAGATGAGTCCTCTAACTACCCAGGGGGACGTGAGAGTGTTTTTGGCAATAGTTGGCTACTGTCATCAGTGGATTTCAAACTTGTCATTGATTGTGAAGCCTTTAGACGCATTGATTTCAAGGCTTGGCTACCATTTGATGGCATATGAGTTAAGGCCTTCCGAGAACTCAGAAAAAATCTCAGAATGCCTGATAATTAGAATGAATTCTTCCACTTCTGTCATGAAAAAGGTGGATGTGCGATGTTCATGTTAGTTTAGAAGCATAGAGAAGTAATGCAGCCATTGCTTACTTTTCTGCTACATTAGATCCAATAGTCGCAGCTCTTCCTGGCTGTTTGAAAGCTGTTGCAGCTTTTTGTGTTTCAAAGGAGTAGATAGAAGGAACTCTTACGGGTCATGCACTCATTGTGTTTGTTCCTTATTCAGTTGACATTTTGCAGAGTCCTATTCGAGCACACCATTCGACAAACGGCTGACTCAAAAAGTAGGAGCAAACAATGCTGGCAGCTGAAATCCTTTTGATTAAGAGATGCTTAATAGAGGCAAAACCTTAAAACCTGCAATGCTGTTGCCGATTACAACCAATGAGGGAGACGATGATGAAGTGATTGTGTTAATGTAATAGAATTATGTGTCAAGCCAAGACCCGGTATCATAGATGATCCTCTCGAAATGGCTGATCTGACTTTATTGATGTTTGTTTTCTGAGTGGCCATCAAAGAGTACTGAAAGCAGATTATGCAGTCCGTTCCATTTCTGAATTGATGAAGCATCATACTTATCTGATGAAAACTCAGTATTAAAGTTACTTGCTCTGAAAAAAGCTTGCTGCCTAGCAAATAATTGAGTTTGACAATGTATACAGACAGCTTGTACAGATTGGGAGTGTAGCGAATTTTGAACAGCTATGGTTACAAAGGGGCTTCATTCCACTCGTCCCCACCATTTACTCCTCTCCCGCCTCTCGCTGCCCACTGCCCTTCCCTCCCCCATACCTACTTAATGGAGGCCACAGCACGACCCCATTGAACAGCTTCTTGTGCCAGCTCCACTTCACTAACTTGAGCAGGTCTCTCCTGCTGATGCTGTTGTGCTGGTGATGCTTCCACTTTCCTCCAAATCTAAGGACACACCACTTGTCTCCAGTGTTTTCTGTGCCAGTTCCAAGTCTGTCAACTGTGCATTATTTTCTAGTCTTACTGTGCCCATTTTGCTGTTTGGTTTACTTTGCTAGGTTAGCCTGTTTTATGAATTAGTCCCATGTTTGCCCATTTCGAGAGTAGCCTTTCTTTCCTGTTAGTTATCCTGTTTTCGCCTGCTGTACGTGTTGCTAGCAGGCCCACCTCACTGCTCTTTCCAGCCATTTCCTCCTCCCTGCCTCCCACTTCCCGTTGCCCCTCCCTCAGGACCTACTTAATGAAGGCCGCATCACAGCCATGCAGTGGACGCTCCAAAGGCAAGGACATCTGTGTCCATCCATGTCTGGACTTCACCTTGCGACGCACCCAGCAGCCCAGCCACCCACTGTTACGCCTCCGCCAAGCTCGGGGCCCTGGACCCAGATGACAAAACAATAACTGCTGAATCACCACCCCCCAATCAACAGAAGTTCACTTCTCCTGCTGCCACTTGACCTGCAACACAGAACGGCCCATCTGCACAGGAATCCTCAACCCAGAAGATCACAAGTACCCCCGTTGTTCTCCAGAGAATTCTGCTCAACACCCAGAACCTCTGCAAGCTCACCAAAGAAATCTGGGACACTATCCCTGCCCTGACCCCTGACTTGATCTTCATCATGGAGACCTGCCTCAATGCCTCCTCATCCCCCAACATTGCCACCGCACCACCCGATGGTACAAAATGATACACAGAAAGAACACCAACTAACACAGAAGAGGCATCACCGTCATCCCCAAGGAAACTATTTGATGCACCACTACTAAAGACACCACATCAATCATGGAATAACTCAACTTCCAACTCCTAACCAACGCCAGGATGACCATCAGAGGCACATACTGGACCTGATCTTCACATCCAGTGACAGAATCAAACACAGCCAGGTCACCAAACTAACCTGGAATGACCACCACATCGTCCACTTCACCATCACAGGTGCCCCGGATGCCACCACCATGCCCCCAAGCTCCTCTCCCCACACCTGGAACAAAGTGACTGAGACCCAGTGGGCAGAAGCCCCCAGCCACACCCAGCCCAATGCTGCAGCAAACTTGGACCAGGCTGCCCACAGCTTCTTCAACTGAATCACCAAATGTGCTGAGACAGGTCCCCTATGAAGCCAGCCAAATCAAGGAGATCCTCAAGACAAGCCAGCTGGTACACACTAGAACATAGACCCATCACAGGCAAAGGCAAATGACTAGATAAACAATGGTACCCCACCAAAACCTTCAAATCAGCCCTTTAACAAGTACCACAAAAACATCAAGGACTCAAAAAGAGAGGCCCACACAGTCCACATCGAAACAAGTGTTATGTTATGTTATGTTAACAGAAGCTTATAACGCGCACGGTCACCAAAGGTTTCATGGCGCTGATACTGTGTAATTGCATTGCTTACGGGCTGTTAGTAGACTTGCTTAAACAACCACGTTTTCAAGGCCATTCTGAAGCCCAGAAGGTTGTCACAGCTCCTGATTGTCAGTGGGAGAGAATCCCAAAGTTTGGGGGCAAAGTAGGAGAACCTACATCCTCCCTGATGCTTGAGTTTGATGGCGGGGTGGACAGTAGGTGTAAGTGGGCAGAACGTAAGTTGCGCCTAGGGACATGGTTTGTGACCATGTCGTTGATGAACTTTGGGCTCTTTCAATGCAGCGCCTTGAAGGCAAAACAACCGAATTTAAATGTCGCCCGTTGCGCTACAGGCAGCCAATGGATTTTTTGCTGACAAGGCCTGGCCGATTGCCATCTTGGCTGTTCGTAGATTTGTCTAGCCGCCTGATTCTGGACTATTTGAAGACGGTTGAGCAGGAACAGCGGCAGGCCAATGTAGAGCGCATTTAAAAAATCAAGGCGTGAAAGAACCAGCGCTAACACTGCCTACACAAGGGCTGGGTGGGGCAGCAGGTAAGCGATCTTCCTGATTTTTCACAGTTGGAAGAGACTAGCAGATACCACTGACCCCACTTGTCCTCTAAGTGAGAGATCTGCATTTATAGTAATCCCTAAACTTTTCACAGAGGGGAAGGGGTAGGGGGGGCCAAAGTTACTTGGCCAGAAGTGTGGGCCCCAACAGACATCACTTTTCCCGGCAACACAAGTTCTGTCTTGCCCGGGTTAAGCTTCAGATGGTTAACACCTTGGCTGCTAAGGGGTTTCCCCTCCTGTGCTGGATCCTCATCCAACCCCATTGTTCATGACGAGCTCAGCTCGTCATAAGCACAGCTCCACTGTGCCTCATGATGAGCCAAGCTCGTCATGCGCAGCGAAGGGGTTAAGATCCATCCGACGTTGGATATGGAGCATAGTGGTTTTGAATTCCGCGATGGAATTATGAGAGTCTAGAGAAAATATCAGCTGGAGATCGTCGGCGTAATTAAAGATGGTGACATTCCTGTCCTTTAATGAATGGATCAGTGGCCTAAGGTAGAGATTGAACAACAAAGGGGAGAGGGAAGAACCCGTGGTACCCTGCAAGGGGTGGATACCGCAGTGTAACAGTGTTAACAGAATGAAGGAACTTTTCAACATCGTCATGAAGTTTTCCAGCCTCTCAGCCACCCAAACATGGTTCGCCCTTCCCAAGAACTCTGAGACACCGTGTTGGACTTCTTCCACAGCAAGATAGCCACCAACTTTGACCTGAAACCCACCAATGTCGACTTCAACAGCCTCCACCTACCCACGGACAACAGCCACTCGGTCACTACATGGAATCTGTTCACCACGGAGAGCACCACAATCATCATGTCCTCCATCCACTCATGTGTATCCTCAGACCCCTGCCCTCCCCATTTCACGCATCGATCCCCACAGCTTTTACCCCGACAGATGGAAACACAACGAGGTCAGACTCCTCCTTAAGTAACATCATGCTGATCCCAGCAAACTCAAAAATTACCACCCCATCTTGCTGCTTCCGGTCCCCGCCAAAGTCTTCGCTAAGGCCATCAACCACCAGCTCACTGAACACCTAGGAAAAAACAACCTGCTCGACATCTCCCAATTTAGTTTAGGTGCCAACTACAGCACCGAGGCTGGCCTGACAGCCACTACTGACGAAATGAGATCCCTCCTCATCCGCGGTGAAACAGCAGCCCTGATTCTCCATGACCTCTCAGCGGCATTCAACACTGTATCCCACTACATCCTCATCAATAGACTTAACCTGCATTGGCAACCAAGGGGACACCCTCAAATGGATTGCATTCTTCCTCACAGGAAGGACTCATAGAATCCACCTGCCCCCCTTTACTTCAGATCCCAAAACCATCATCTGCGTCATACCCCAAGGATCATTCCTCAGCCCCACCCTGCTCAACACCTATGTGCCACCCCTCACCGACATAGTCAGAACCCAGGGCCTCAACATCTTAAACTACGTAGATGCACCCAACTTATCCTCTAGCTCACCGATGATCCCACCACCACCAAAACAAACTTCTGCAATGCCATGATCTGTGTGCCAAATGGATTTGAACCAACTGCCTGAAGCTCAATACGGACAAGACGGAAGTGCTGATCTTTGGAAGGAACATCTCCCTATGGGACAACAGCCGGTGGCCCTCTGAGCTCGGATCCTCACCAAAAGATCACAGCTGCAACCTTGGCATCATCTTCAACAATAAACTCACCATGAAGCACCAAATCAACGCAGTTGCCTCCTCCTGCTTCCACACCCTTCACATGCCCTGAAAAATCCCTGGCAACAACAGAAGGAAAGTCACCCAGGCCCTCGTCACCAGCCAGCTAGACTACAGAAATGCGCTCTGCTCCGGGAATACTACCAACCTCCTCAAGAGACTTCAGACCATAAAGAATGCAGCAGTCAGACTCATCCTCAACCTCCCCAAATGGACCTGCATGACCCCAAACCTCAAGAACCACCATTGGCTCCCGGTCCAGAAGAGATGCCTGTCAAGCTACTAACACACGCTTAGAAAGCCCTACACGACCAGGGACCAGCATGCATCAACCACTACCTGAAATTACACTAACCCACCAGACACCTGTGCTTCGACTCTCTGGCCCTCCTACACACACCCTCATCTGTCGTAGCCACAGTAGAGGTAATTCCTTCTCCTACCTCGCCACCAAAGCCTGGAACAGCCTGCCCTCAACCTGGAACAGCCTGCCCTCAACCTACAACAGCACCCTCACTGGCTGCCTTCAGAAGGGGACTCAAGACCTCGCTTTTCAACTGAGCCCAGCAAAACCTCAGGACTGAACACACTTAGGGTTGAAGAGCAGCGCTTTACAAATTAATTATTGATGGATTGATGAGATCCTCCGGTTCTCCCATTAGGATTGGTTCCTACATTTTTAATTTATTGGAAGCGATCTAACAACTTAGAGAAATTTCAGGGGTAAAGTGCATAGCTCATAAGTTGGGTGAGGACCTTGTCACAATGGGCCAAAAATAAGCGAAACTGTAAGATCAAATGAGCAGAAAATAATACAAGAATCAGAGCAATGTAAATGTGAGCCTGATGAAAGGACTGCGAGAGAGGTAAATAATGGCAATTGTTTTTGTTGACTCCAATACGGAAGTGCCAGAGCATGAAAAGGAAAGATGGAAATTAACTGCTTGTAGAAAAATTATAATGATGTATGTGTAACCTCAGATCATCTGTATGATTTTCCAGACTCTATGCTTCACTTCATGGCATGGTATCTGCATGGACCTAGCCCCATGGAATGGATAGCATCAATCAATCAATCACGTCATTTGTATAGCGCACTACTCACCCGGGAGGGTCTCAAGGCGCTGGGGGAGGGAAACGTTACTGCTCGAACAGCCAGTTGAGCTGCTTCCTGAAGGCGAAATGGTCTTGGGTTCACCGAAGGTGGGTGGGGAGGGAGTTCCATGTCTTGGCTGCCAGGTAGGAGAAGGATCTTCCTCCGGCGGTGGCTCTGCAGATGCGTGGTACGGTGGTGAGTGCGTAGCCGGCCGATCGTAGCTGGCGGGTGGGCGTGTAGAAGGTCATGCGGTCGTTGAGGTACTTGGGGCCCAGGTCGTGGAGAGCCTTGTGTGCGTGGGTGAGGAGTCTCAATGTGATTCTCTTGCTGACGGGGAGCCAGTGCAGGTCTCTCAGGTGTCCGGTGACGTGGCTGTGGACAAAACCTTTAGAAAGTAGTGTCACAATATAAAATTCAGAAGTGTTGCAGAACATTTATGACAGAGGTACATTACTTATCATCAGGACAGGGGTTCATCTGGAATTTATTTCAGTAATTATAAACGTAGAGCCAAAGCAAATTCTTGGCAAGCAACTAATGCAAAAAGGAAAACCACATTATGACCCCAATGAGGATTTAATATGAATTAAGACCAAAACCTTCATTTTTCATACTTATGAGTCACCCCTAAGGTAGCAATAAATGCCCATAGGACAGGGTCAACAGTATTTAAAAAGTCAAACACGTATAATCTGTGTTTTACATGTCCTGGCAATGAATAAACTATGGAGTCACTTTTGGTTCTGGCAAAGCTGGCTGTCCCACAGGTTAACACTGGTTTAAACTATTACAATTAATAAGTATTACATTCAGTTTGGGGGTAGGTAAAACAAGGTTCAAGAGCTCATTGCATTAGTGATTTTAAATCCAACTTAATGGTCCAGTCAGATTTTTTATTATTATTTTGAAAACTACACTGCTATAAAGTTATAATTTTCTTGCCTAAAACCAAAATACTTTTATGTCAGTGTTCAGATGTCACCTGTCCTCTGATGGCTCCACTGTGATGAGATGTGTATTGCTCCTAGACAGTGGACAAAGGGCCTTTGGACTGGGGAGGAGGACTCTTATCTTGAATAGATGGCCTGGAGGGGCTGTGCCCAACCCCTTATTGAGGTTCAAAGGACACCCATCTTGTAAATAACAGATGACGCTCACACCTAGAACTGCCTCTCCTTTGGCACTCCAGTCAGGCTAGAACCTAACTCAGGGGGGGGGTAGAGAAACTGGCCAAAACTGATTTAAGGGCTACATAAAGTCTTTCACTCCACCCGCAGGCTGATCCTGGGCATAAATGTGGACTCCACAGACCTCTCCTCAAAACAATTCTGGACCAGTGGAAAATCCAGAGAGGGACTTCTTGTCTGGCTGCAGAACCCTAAAGAAGACTGGGCCTGCTTAGCTTGAGCTCAGGACCTGAGATGTAACTCCAAATTGGCTTACCTCTTGTTTGAGCTACAGGGCAACAACACACTTTCAGAGGCCTCTCTGCCTTCAACGACCCAGCTGACAAATTCCAACTAGACCTTCTCTGAACCCTGCTACTGGCCTCTACTGCATTGAATCCTAACCCCCCAAGTGGTGCCCCCCAGGTCCTGGATCATTGGCTGGATTTAGAGTGTACTCCTCCTGGCCCCCAAATTGCAAGAAGTAGGACGTAGAAACTTTTTACCACCTTTCAGCCTGGAGGATGGAAGGAATCAGGGATCAATGTCAAGAAAGCAGCTGTTGAATCAAAGGTCACCCTCAGCCTTCTGATTTTCCCTGCTGAAGAAGATCTGACTTCCAGAACAGTTTCTAAGTTGGATTGTAGAGGGATTTAATGGAACTGATGCCAGGCAGCAACCCGTCTAAGTCAAGCCTTTCTTAGGCACAGTCTTCAGAAATTGATGCTCAGAACTGCGGGAGCCCAAGGTCTCATCAAGATGGTTCAATCTTGCAATACACCCACTTACAAATCTTGCTTTAGAGAATTATTGTGGCTCTGGAGAGGTTGATAGACCTTTTCCACCTTAGGCAAATTGGAGCTTTCCAAAATCAATTCAAAACATGAATGACAATTTGGAATCTGCAATCAGTCAATGATGATACTTTGGTAACATTTTCAAAACCTTTATTTATCATAAGGTTAGAATATCTAAATCTCTTTATTTAGATTAGTAGGTTTACAGAAATATACATGGAGTTGATTAGAAATCAGCATCAGAAATATTCAGTGTTTCGTACAGAAACACTATAAGACAACTAAAAGGATCAATTCTAAATACAACCCTTGAAGAGTTGTTCTGGAGAAGAGTGAATAAAAAAATAAACTTTTCATAAGAGTAGTTCTGGATACTCAGCTGCAGTAACAAGTATAATTAGAGGTGTGATCCTTCAGTAGCACTGAACACCAAGATCCAAAAGGTTGTCACCTCATAGGAAAAATTAAAGAAAATCAACTTTCCGTAAAGAAAAGTCTCAGGGAAAGGAGATCCAGTGGTAAAACCACATAAAAGTTGGGAGAGATGTGTATGGAAAATTAAATATGTGAATTGCTAACTACCTGGGAATACTTATTAATATAGATTCATACTTTCGTAACTGTTGGACCAGGCATCTTTGGCCTGGTTTCCCCCTATGTTTTTGCCTATACCTCCTGAATTTGTGATGCTGTGCTGGATTTCGTTTTTGCTGGTTTAGATACTTTTGGCACATTGCACTGTTAAAGTGCAAGTGGTCCCTCTGTAAGTTGTTATTGTGATTGGTTATCCATGATTTGTTACTAAAGACAGTGGTCCCTAGAACATTGAAAATGAACGTTTAGAATCAACATGCGCTAAATAGCCAGTATCTTCTTTGTCCAGCCTGACAGAGTTTTATTTTGCAAATATAAATAATAGCACAAAATTGAAAGTAATGTCAAGGGGGCACAGCCTGTGACCCACATACAACAAGACAAAACAGCAATTTTTACAGGCAAAAGGCAGTCGAAGCGGTCTGTTTCCAAGTAATCAAGGAACAGACGTGATTCAATCAAGGTACCATTGTGCAATGCAATCAGACTATTAATGGACATATGGTACAAAGGTGTCGACGTTTCGATGTTCAAACTTTAGAAATATGGCATCATCTTCAGGACAGTAATATAACCCATGTCTGTCTTGAGATCTTAGAGTTTCCTTTCATACATGCATAACATTAAACATAAACAGTTTCGACAAAAAAGGGGGAATTAAATGGGAGAAATGGGAAAAAAGAACAAAAAAATAGGTATTTTAGACAGTTGGCTAAGCATGGACCATTTTGGTCAAAGTTCAGTGACTTATCGGTGACATTAATAAGAGTAAGGTTCTGTTGTGAAAATAAAACACAGGGAGCGTGATTGAACAATTGGAAACACGCAACCGGTGGAGGGAGTGGCAAGTGGTACTGAATTGACATGTTTGTTGGTTTGCACTAGAGGGGCAGAAAGATTGGGTGGAGTACGGCGCAGTGCAATTGTGGGTGTTCGACGCAGTGAGGCGGTTTTAATAAATTGATAGAGAGAACCATTTCCAAAGTAGTTGGAAGCACAGTAATCAGTATGAAGGCTCTGAAAGCTTGGGAGCACATTACATGGGTGTGCGACGCAGTGAGGCGGCCTAATAAAATGACAGAGAGAACCATTTCTATCAGGCATAGGGCAAGGAAGTGAATGGGTATAGAAGTGATCTTGGGGCAAGGATTTACAGCACAATCTACCTTGTTTTGAAGTGGTGTATTAAGAGAACAATCGCTAGGTGGTCCACTGAGAAGCGAATAAGTAGTCAAATTGGTTGGCTTAGACATGCTGCATACTATGAAGTGAAGGAGTGCGGAGTAAAAAGTGGTTAGGTTGGGTCTTCGCGTTTTGGAAGTATACGGCGCGGTGAAGTGGGATCTTTAAAATGACAATGGCTGGTGGTTTCGGTATGGTCATAGCGTTAGTGGAGGTATACGGCGCAGTGAAGGGGATTCTTTAAAAAGTGGCTGGCGAGTGAGCACTTGAGTGGATTCAAAATCATATGAGGGTATCGGGCGAAATCACTCCGGGGACGTAGCCGTGATCTAAAAATAAGGAATGAAATTTCAATTCAGGGGAACGAATAAGGCCCCGGGGGTTAAGTCAGCTGGTAGGGGTTAAGCTTACCTACAAGTGGCGTGGATTCAATGTACACGCAATTTTGATTGTGAAGCCATTCTAGGGACCACTGTCTTTAGTAACAAATTAGCGTCCATGGTCCCTGGTGTATTACCTTTGGGTTCCCTTGTTTCTCCAAAAAGTATGTAGCGCAATCACTATATTGCAAGGGATTGTGAATACTCGCCACTTCCTCAAGTGGGTCCTTCCTGACCCCTCTTTTTCCTTGTCTCCCCCACTCACTTGCTAGGCATGTCAGACCATCCACCTCTCTACTCTATCGCCTACATTAAAAAGATTTTAGAAGGTCCCTCATTACTATCAGATTCTGCAGATGCCCCAAATGAACCCAGCTCCTCCCTAGGTGAGGAACTTGAAAAAAACAAAAAGAAAGAAGTTAGATTACTGCTCATGATCAAACTTTTAACTGAAAACCTTAAAGCAAAGACCTTTCCTGTAGGCTTACAAGTTCGCAACGTCCCGGGAGTATTTACTGACAACCCAAAATATCTAACTGGCTTCAGCTATATCAGTACCACATGTTCCCGGCACTGGATGGTACTAGGGATTGAAATAGCTACTGAAGAACTCCAAAAAGTGATTGCCCAAATTCAAGATCTTGAGAAACAAATTAAAGATAAAAACACCAATTCCGAGGTTAAGAAACTCATTGAACAGATACTAAAAACTATAGAAGAATTTCACAGGTTTGAACAAAACAAAAAAACAATCAAGGTTAAAAAAGATATAAAAGGTTTTACCCAAGAGAGAACATACCCATATCTCCATAAAGACTACTACACCAACCGTTCATACAACGCCCCCCAGAACCAAAGACCCTCGAGAAGATTTAACCGACGCCAAAACCTTATAAGTTTCTCAGATAGCTCCGTTGACTCCTCTGAACATTCGGATCAAGGAGAAAGTCCTGGCCCCTCCAACAGGAATTTTTTAGGCAGAGGCCAGTCGGAACCTCTAAGAGGTGGCAGAGGGAAACAGCCACAAAGATGGCCCAACCCGCTAAGCGAACCGTTCGCGCATTGGCAACACTACCGTTGGTAACTGATAGTGATCCCAATATTGAACCCACCTTCATGGATGACAACATACCGCAAACTAATACCCTGTTACCCATCTTCAACTTGACACAGCATCAACTCTCAGTTGGTGAGTTGTTGTCAAAGCCCAGCTCACCTGAGTTTCTGTTCAGTTCTGATGGAGGTTGAAGACAATCCGACCCCACCCTGAAACTGCTTGTTCTAGCACACTAGTTTTAAAACAGTGCACTAAGAACCAGAACTCAAGGGAAGGGGGAAATGGATAAAATAAAAAAAGAGAGACAACACCGTTCTTGTGTTTCCACTGTAGAAGAGCTGCTAAAATCTGTGGCCTCTCTGACTTCCGTAGAAACTGGTGCCTAATGAAACATAAACAAAAAACAGATAAGTGCAACCTATCCCTAAATGTGTTCATGACTAAACCTTAATCTTATTAAAAATTCTCTTCTAAAAGTACCTCTTGGATCATGGTCTCAAGCTTCCAGGTTTGGAAAGTGTTACTGTTCTGGGATGTGCTTTCTATTACTGTAAACCTTCTGTAAAATCAAACGAATTTCATTATCAGAATTACCAACGTCTAACATTCACCTTAATATAACTAAAGCCTAAATTCTTAATAGCAAACTCACTTTTCACACATTTCCAGACTTTTTATAAAACAAATACTGTACTTTTACATCAAAATACAGCAGGTAATTTGTGCAAGTCCTTGATTTACTGTTTGCCTTGCTGTAAATGGTTTCCTCTGTTCGATTCTTAAAAAAGTTCCATGTAAAACAATGTTTATTTCACAAAGTTCCACAAAGTACTCTTGTAACAAACAGTTTGAACCACAAAGTTCGTGGGAGATATCTTGTTTCAAATTGTATTTACATGAATCCAGAAATCGCCGATAAAGTTTTTCAGGTAATAAAAGGTTTTGCACGTACTTGTTGCTGAAAAGGGATTCTGATCAGTCTAATCTTGCCCTCTTTTTCTTTTGCAGGTCGATTGCAGTGGACAGAAGAGGGGCGGAGGCAAGAAGTATCCGGAAACCAGAAGAAGGAAGAGCCAGAAGCAGCGCCCGTTGAAGTCAATAAAGGTCTGGAAAGAGCAGGAGTGCCAGCGCCGAAGGATCTGTTCTCAGGTAAGTGGGAGGTAGACGAGCACAAGCACATACACAGAAGTCTTAGGGAGGGGCTGAGATAACAAGAAAGGCTTTCAGTAGTATGTTTAAAGAGAGCTATTACAGAGACCACTAGTGCAATGAGAGGGTACATGCTCGTTGCTGTGCACAAACCCTAACAGTCGCCCCCCTCAAAGGCCCTCCTACTGGACGGGGTTTCCCCGGATTTTTTAGATAAAATTGTCTAATCAACCGTGGGGCATGTACATAGGACTCTGGTTCCAATGAATTCTCAGTTTCGTCATATCCTTTCCATTCTACTAAATAAAACAGACGTCCATGAATTTTTTTTGCGACTTTTATGCTTTTCACTTCATATTCTAGATTTCCCTTAATTGGTATGTGTGAAGGTGGTGGTTCGGTCGGGTTTTTGGGTTGTACGGCTTAAGCAAGGACACATAGAATGTAGCATGTACTGGTTATTCTTTTGGTGAGTCCAATTTTACTGTTATCGGGTTTACTATGGCAGTTATACTAAAGGGTCCAATGAAACATGGTTGCAGCTTTCGGGATCCCTCTATATTTAGGTTCTTTGTGGAGAGCCATACTTTGTCACCGATTTTATAAATTGGGGCCTCAGATCTGTGTTTGTCTGCTTGTCTTTTCATGCTTTCTTTGTACTTTAATAAATGTTTCCTGGCCTTGTCTTGTATGTCACCTAATCTTGTTAGTCTATCTGTTACTGTAGGTAACAGTGAATCTTCTAATAAAATGGGTATAGCTCTCGGATGATACTCCTGCATGAAATAGAATGGTGAGCAAAGTAGAGCTGCCTACTCAGTATTATTATAAACAAACTCCGCTACAGGGAGAGCTTCCAACCATTCACTAGAATATTCAGCCAATAAACAACGTAGCGTTTGAAGTAAGGTTTGGTTCAGTCGTTCAGGTTGTCCATCTGTTTCTGGATAGAAAGCAGTGGATAATGCTACATCTATTTTCAGTTTTTCGCATACATTTTTCCAAAATCTAGAGTTGAACTGGCTACCTTGGTCTGACACCCCTTTACTTGGCAAACCATGTAAACGCACAATTTCTCTTATAAAAATATCGGCAAATTCTGCCGCAGTTGGCAATTTCCGTAATGGTACAAAATGTGCCATTTTAGACAAAAAATACACTATGTAAATGTAAATTGATACTTGTATAGCGCACCACTCACCCACAAGGGTCTCAAGGCGCTTGTACGAATACCGCTGTGGAACCCATCCTGGCTTTCCCTGTGAGGCATCCACTCCTGGGCACCCCCAAGGTGGAGGCCAGGCCTCCTTAGCGTTGTGGGGGCCGTTGTGGAGATTAAGCAAGCTATTGCCAAGAGTTGCAGAGTGGGACTCCATGATTGAAATAGGCACCGAGGCGAGAATTATCAGGTCCGTGGAATTTTGAGCCCAAGAGCCGGCGAGGCAGGGAATTGAACCCTGGTCCCAGGCTAGACCTCTGCATCAGGGTCTGCCGCTCTAATCATTGAGCCACACTTCTCCACTTCTCCACTATCACTAATACTGTTGTGAAGGATTTTACTGGTGGTAAACCTACAATAAAGCCTACACTCAGTGTGCCAAGGTCGTTTGGGTGATGGCATCGGTATTAACAAACCGTCAGGGGCCTTATGAGAAGATTTATGTCTAGCACAAACTGAACAGGTAGTGACAAATTGCTTGATGTCTTTACTCATATTGTGCCACCAAAAGTGTTTTCGCACATTTTCCAGGGTTTTTACCCAGCCAGGATGACCTGCCAACGGTGAGGCGTGATGCCAAATTATCACCTGTGTTTGTAATTCTGTGGTGGGCACTAACAGCATGTTGTCGTGATACAATAAACCTTGTTGTATTGAGTTATGGGAATCCTTTAACCAATCTTGAGGTGCCATTTGCATGTGTGCATTATATAGATCTGTGATGAAATCCTTCTGTTGTACTGGTGCCAAACGTTTTTGGGGAGGAATAATGGGTTCTCCTATTTTGCCTTGTTTCATGTCTAAGGTATGTCCGTATCTAGATAACATATCAGATTGAATTTGTTGTGCACCAGGTCTATAGGTTAAAATGAAGTCAAATGTACTAAAAAAATTTAACCAGCGCATCTGACGTGGAGTTAATGCTTTTAGTGATCCAAAGAACTGTAGGTTCTTAAGGTCAGAAAAGATGTTAACAGGGTACATGGCTCCCATTAAATGGTGCCTCCATTCAGAAAAGGCTACTTTTATAGCTAATCGTTCTCTTTCAGCCACAGTGTAATTTTGTTCAGCTGTGTTAGACCTGGGGTCACCAGTCCACATAGGGTAGCCTTGCACAGAGTAGGAAGGTCTATTCTCAAGGCAATATGTGCTAAGCTTGCGTCACACCCTCAGAGGAACCCTGCGCCCAACCACTCAAAAAGATGACACTACACCAGTTTTAGAAAAATACGATTCACTTTTATAAAAGTTCTTTAGGCTTTCTTGGTCCGTTAGGTACAATATTGTTGCTCACATCAGGTACCTCCAACCTTAATTTCTTGATTCACTGAAAATTTCCACAATACACCGTTCCCTAAAATCAATAGTTTAGACAGTTACACTTCTTCCTTCAGATTACAGACAGGTTCTTGACTGTTTAGGCAAGGTTCAATATGAAAAACATTTTACATTACATCAGGCTAATGAGCAACAACAGTGAATTAGATTGGGGTCCCTTCGTCTTATCTATGTCTCAGGCAATTTCTCATCAGATGCTTGCTCAGCAGAAGCCAAATCAATCCCCTCCTGTTAAGCTGACGTTACAGTTAGTTTAATGCATTGGGTCAATTTGTCTTGCGCTGCACCGGCCCTTGGCTTTACCTTACTCGCCCTGCCAAAATCAGTTTGTCTTGGGTTTCTATGGTTGTCTAACCGCTAGAGCCGGTGGCTCTCACTTTGGATTTTAAGTCCCTCACCAGTCCTCAGTTTCCCGCTTACTTGCGACCAAAAGCGCCTGTGTTCCAGTTCAGCAGTCTCTGTCAGCTGTGAAGAATTCTTCTCCACCGTTAGCCCTTCCCTTCGGCGCCCGTTCCCTCACAGGGCAGGCCGATCTTACAAGAGAGCCCGCCTTGAGGGGAGGACACTTTCGCTGTCGGTGCCCCGGTTTTCACCTCACCTCAGCCCCTTCCTCAAGCGCTTTCACTGTTTCCTGGCAGAACCACACTACTGGGCCTGCGCGGACGATTGGTGGCTTCACTGTGGCGCCGCCTTTCTCCTCAGGCAGCCGGAAGGCCCTCCTCCGGACCCACTTGCGAGCAGCACTCCTTCACCACCACTCCGCCCCTTTTGGGAAAAGTGTTTCAACCTTTACTGGGCCTGCGCAGCACTGAGTCACTGCCGTTTCGATCTGCCACCCACACCACCTTCAATTCACAGCGGGCAGCCGCTCCCGGGACACCTCCGTCACCGGCCCCTCTCTCAGCTGGGAGTCCCAACACCCTTCTGGGCCACCGCTAGAGTCGAGGCCACAGAACTGATAGACCCCACCACAGCGGACACACCGGCAATCAACGGGCCACCAAGGGGGGGGGGGAACGACCTCCCCATAGTACTTCACAATACAGGTGAGTGAAGACAGGTAGTACATGAGTATGTTGTCTCTGGGGGGAAGACAGCTGTAAGGTTCCCTCAGTCTTGTCGCTACCCTTCAGTTCCTTTTTCAGTGCTCTCAGGTCAAGGTAGCACCTAACCCCTAGGACAATGCCAAAAATTCCAGTGGACTTAAAAATGACAAGAAGCAGGAGGCAAAAAGGGGACAAAATAAATAAATAAAAGGAGGGACCACCCAAAGGGCTGACAGATCTAACAAGCTGGTAATAACTTTTTGGAATAGAAGGCTATAGGATGTAATTGGCCATTTACTGCATCTCGTTGACAGAGAACTTCTCCTAAAGCTACTTGTGAAGCATCCGCTTTGACAAAAAATGGCAAGTCAGGATCAGGATGTTTCAGAATTGGAGCTGAAGTGAACTTTTGTTTCAGGAATTGAAAGGCGTGAGCCGCCTCATCAGACCAAATAAATTGTTGCCCTTTCCGCAACAAGGTGGTTATTGGGGCCACAATGTCTGCAAAATGAGAAATAAACCTCCTATAAAAATTGGCAAAACCCAGAAATTTCTGAACATCCTTCAAAGATGATAGTTCTGGCCAATCAGTAATAGCACTCATTTTCTTTTCATCCATAATTATTCCTTGAGGTGACAGGCAGTATCCTAAAATGTCCACTTTGCTGACATTAAAAGTAAATTTTTCTAATTTAGCAAAGAGATGATTTTCTTTTAACTTTGATAATACTGCACAAACATGTTGGGTATGTTCTTCCGGGTTCTTAGAGTAGATGAGGATGTCGTCTATGCATACTACAACACAAACGTCCAGGAATTTGTGTAGGAGCTCATTTATAAAGAAGTGAAAGGCCGCAGGGGCATTACACAACCCAAAGGGCATTACTGTGTACTCAAAAAGACCAAACTTTGTCTTGAAATCTGTCTTCCACTCATCCCCCTCTTTTATTCGGACCAGGTGGTAAGCTCCCCGCAGATCTAGTTTAGTGTATACAGTAGAATGTCTTAATTGATCCAACAACACAGGTATTAGAGGAAGAGGATATTTACTTTTTATTGTAGCTTTATTTAGTCCTCTATAGTCAATACACGCACGCAGAGATTTATCCGGCTTCAGGATGAAAAAAAGTGGAGATGACACCGGAGATGTGAAATGTTGGATGAACCCAGACTGTAGTAGGTCGTCTAGGTAGGTTCTTAAATATTTGGTCTCTTCGTCAGTCAAAGCATATACTCTGTTATTAGGTAAAGGGACCCCTGGGATGAAATCTATACGGCAGCCATATGACCGATGTGGGGGTAACACACTAGCCTTCACTGGATCAAAAACGTCTTTAGAATCAAACAATTTTATTCAGCAGACACGTAGCAGTGAACACAGCTGGGCTGCCTACATCCTCAGGCCGGCAGAGCGGAGTCAAATTACACACAACACAGCCATAGGGTCTACAACCCGGAGGGCGACCCGGCGAAGGTGGGCTAACAGCCATGCGGTGTAACCATGTAGGGAGGCGATACTGCTTTTTATCAAAACCAGAAAAAGAAAACAGCCCGAAAGAAACCGAACCCTCCCACCCCACCCAACACCCAGCCAACTCTAACCCCCCCCTCTGCCCCCCCACCCTCTCCGCATCAGCATAGTTCAGTCAACCCACAAAGTCCAGGGGTCCAGGGATCTCATCACACTCCTAAAGCAAGCTAGAGACAATCATGCAACAGCCCCGGGCGGTTCCAAGGGAATGAGTTGCAAAATCTGGAGGAATTTGGGGCATGTGACCTCACGTAGGTCCCGAGACAGCAGGTGTATGAAGGGTGCCCAAAGCTTAGCATACGTGTCCCCTTTACCATCCACACACAGGGAAAGCCGCTCCATCCCCAGAAGCAACCACAGGCGCCTAATCCAATCTCAGGGGTCAGGGGCGTCCAGTGAGCGCCACCGCGAAAAGATCACCAGGCGCGCCGCCAGAAGCGCCAGCGCAATCTGTCTACCCCGAGTGGAGCGCAAGGGAAACGCCTTAGGGTGAGGCAGGCCCAGCAACACATATTCCGGAGCCCTGGGAAAGGTGATACCAAAAGCATTGTCTATATCATCTAAAACTGCTTGCCAGTAGCGTGCTAGCTTGGGACAGTGCCAGAGCAGATGGGAAAGAGTGCCTGTAGCGCCGCAGCCCCGCCAGCAAAGACTCGAGCACTTGGGGTCCCACCCATGGAGCCTCGCCGGCGTGTGGTACCAGTAAGTGACAATTTTAAAGGCCGCTTCAGCGCCCGCCACGTTAGCCGCTGTGTGGTGCCCGCGATAGAAGATCCTGCCCCATTCCTTACCCGTCAGGGGACGGCCCAACTCCGTCTCCCAACGAACTCGCGCCCTGGAGCGCTGCGGGTGGTGGCGTTTCATAATGAAGGCATATAGCTCGGAGATAAGTTTGCGATCGTCCTTCTTGAAAGCCACCCAGCGCTCCAGGGGCGTCATTGGTCGAGACATGTCTGCTACATTATCAAGAAGCGTTACCCAATGTGCTACCTGCGCGTAGTGGAAGGTGTCAGCCGCGGTCAACTCGAAATACTCCCGGCGCAGAGTGGCGAACGGTATCAGCCCCTCCGGTTGGAAGAGGTGACCCACCCTCTTACAACCCAACTCCCTCCAGTGCTGGAAAACCGGCGAGGCGCACCCGGGGGGGAAGTCCGGGTTGTCAACGATAGACGTCAGCGGAGATGGGAAGGTGGTCCAGCCGCGTCTGTGCGCTAGACGGTCCCACACCGCAAGGGTCGGCGAGGTCACCGGGGAGGAATAAAGGCCCCAGGATCTGTGCTTGCGCGGGAGCCATAGCTCGCGCCAGATGTTGCGCCCGGCCACTGTCTGATCCATGAAGAGCCAGTGCTTGCTGGACATAGGTCTATTCCATTCCAGAATAAAACGCAGGCACGCAGCCTGGTAGTACGCCTCCACGCACGGGAAATTAAGTCCGCCGTCATCTCGCGGCGCCATGAGGCGATCAATAGCGATACGGGGGCGCTTATGGTTCCACAAGAACGTGGTCAGCAACCGCTGGAGCTTTCGCAGGGACCCCGGGGGGGGCGCAAAGGCAGCATCTGAAACAAATAGAGGATGGGGGGAGGATCGTCGTTTTGATCGCAGCGAGGCGGCCAAACCAGGCCAGCTGTAGCCGGGACCAGTCCGAGACGGACTTAGCTGTTTGGTCAAGGAGGAGCCTGTAGTTGAGAGCAACCGTTTGGGTGAGCGTGGGCGCCAACTGGATCCCCAGGTACGGGATGGCCGTCTGGACCCATTGGAATGCGAAGTCGGCACTGAGGTCACTGACCTCCTCCTCCGGCACCGAGAGGTTCAGGATTTGGGACTTTGAGAAATTGACCTTAAAGCCGGCCACCATGCCGAACTCCTCCAGCTCCCGGGAGAGATGTCTCAGAGAGGAGCGCGGATGCGTGAGGGACAGGATGATATCGTCCGCATAGAGGCTCACCTTGTGCTCCTCTGCCCCAAAGCGCACCCCCTGCACATCTGCGTTGTCCCGGAGGCATTGCACGAAAGGCTCCATATAGAGCGCAAACAACAGGGGCGAGAGAGGGCATTCCTGCCTCGTCCCCCGGGTGATCGGAAAACAAGCAGACCTACAACCATTCACTCGGACAGCGGCCCGAGGGGAGGCATAAAGGCAGCGGACCCAGCTGACAAACGGGTCTCCCAGCCCGAACTTACGCAAGACCGCAAACATGTACGACCAGTCAACCCGGTCGAAAGCCTTCTCGGCATCGATGGAGAGAAAGCACGCTTGCGTACGCGACCGGTGAACCAAGTCCATCAGGTGCAGTAGGCGTTTGGTGTTCTCGCCACCCTGGCGCGTTGGCACGAAGCCCACCTGATCGGGTTCAATGATACCGTCCATAAACGGGCTGAGGCGAGCGGCCAGGATGCCCGAAAACAACTTCATATCAATGTTTAGGAGTGAAATGGGGCGGTAGGAGCCGCACTCCTGGGCATCCTTGCCTGCCTTATGAATAACCGTAACCACAGCTTCGGCCATGGACGGCGTCACGTTCCCAGACTCCCGGAAGGAGTTAAAGAGACGCGTCAGGAAGGGAGCCAGGGCGGCACAGAACTTCTTGTAGAAGGCGGCTGTGAAGCCGTCAGGGCCAGGCGATTTAGCCACCTTCAGGCGCGCAATCGCCGAGATGACCTCCTCAATGCGTATCTTGGCATCGAGAGACGCAGCCGAGCTCTGGGACAGGGGAGTGATGACACAGGACTCCAGGTACGCGTGTACCCTGTCTGGGTCCGGGGGGTCAGCAGAGTAGAGAGCGCGATAGAAACGCTGGAAGCTGTCCGCAATGTGCGCGTCAGCCACCTGTACCTCCCCATGTTCGTCCTGGACGGATGACACCATCGTTTGTTGCGTTTGTGCCCTCAGACGGTGCGCCAGCATCTTACCCCCTTAGTCGCCACTAAGATAAAATTTGTGGCGCAGTCGGAGAAGCGCGTATTCGGCCCTGTCAAGGTCAAGGTGTTTCAGCAGGCGCCGCTTCGTCTCCAGTTCCCTCCAGACCCTCTGCGCCCGGTCCGTTTATGTATCGCTTCCAGCCCGCGGACATCCCGCTCGAGCTCCTCGCGTTTCTCCCTGCGAAGCCGAAATCGCAATGCATTCACCCCGCACAACCAACTTAAACGCCTCCCAGATCGAGCTAAGCGACATCCCGTCGGTCTCGTTGGTGTCAAAGTAGTGCTTGATCGTGTCCTGCAAACGGTCCACAACAGAGGCAGAGTTAAGCAAAGAGTCGCGCAACCGCCAGCCCCGCGCGCCTGCTTCCCGGACCCCCCCGACAGCACAACCGAGATAAGCGCATGGTCAGAGAGGGAGCGCGGCGCTATCTCCACAGAAGAAAGCTGGGAAAGCAGGGAAGTGGAAGCAAGGAAGTGATCAAGGCGCGCGTAGGACTTGTGCGCAGCAGAGTAATAGGTGAAATCGCGCTCAGCCGGGTGCAAATGTCGCCACACATCATGGAGTCCTCCCTCTTGCAACCAAAGCAGACCCCCCCTTGGAAAGCGCGCCAGACGCGTGAGAGCGCGCCTCAGACCTGTCAAGCGCCGGATCCATCACCATATTCAAATCACCACCCACCAGGACCCAGGGATCAGGAGAGGCCAACACATCCGCAAGCGCTGAGGTCAAAAAAGTCTCCTGTTGCACATTGGGGGCATAGATGGAGCCTATCGTGAATTGGGAGTCCCCCCATTGGATCCTAACCGCTAAGAAGCGCCCTTTTATATCAACCACCTGAGACAGTACCTTACAATGTGCCTTTGCACTAATCAGTATCGCCACCCCCTGCCTCTTCGTGCCACAGGAAGACCACAGCTGGGTGGGGAAGCGCCTGTCCTTCATCCGCCTCGTGTCTTTGGTGAGGAGATGTGTTTCTTGCAGGAGACAGATGTCGCCCTCCGATCTCTCCAACAGGGACAGGATAGCCGCTCTCTTGACAGGGCTATTGAGACCTCGGACATTTAAGCTAACAACCTTCAGATCTTTCCCCATCTAGGAGGCAAGAGAAGCACCCTGCTAAGGGAAACTAGCGGCTGATGCGGAGAGCCCCCCCCCCTCTACCCTTCTCCCCCAGTCCCCCAACTACCCCAAACCCCCCCCGAACCAACCCCCCAAAACCCTCCCTTCCCAACAACAACAAAATCCTGACAAGGCCCCAGGAGCGAACTACCAAGGGGGCACAAGAGTCTGTCATTGGAGTCCCAAGGGCTGGCGGCATGGACTTACTCCCACCAGCCACCCAGATCCTGATACAGGAAAACATACACGGGGGACGTGTCAGTACATTGCCCATCAGTGTCCAGTGGATCGGTCCCTCCACTGCCAGCCAAAATGTGCAGAGGGAGAACGTTCAGCCATACCATTCAGGGCCTTTCGGGCGACACGGTCACCTTCGACACCGAGGCCACCGCTGCATCTCGTTCCTGTAAGCTGACGGACAGGTCTGGGCCCGATGGCTTGGACGACCTGCCCACGGTGTGCCATTCCTCGGAGCGGCGGCGAGACCTCGAAGAGGGCGACGGGTGCTCAGCGGCAGGGTCAGCGTTCTCCATTCCCAACAGGTCACGGGCAACCTCCACTGAGCGCACCTGTATCAGCTTCCCCTTCCATCGAAAGACCAGCCGGAAGGGGTGGCCCCAGGAGTAGGGGACACCCTGCTCCTTCAGAAAAGCCGTGACCTCCCGGAAGCCCCGTCGCTTGGCCAGGGTGGTGGCCACCAAGTCCTGGTAGAGCACAGGGCGATGGTCACGAAACAGGAGGGGGTCATGCTCACGGGCTTTCCTCAAGATCCTTTCTTGAGCTGGAAGTTGTGGACGCACACCAGGATGTCCGGGGGGGGGTGCGTTGGAACCTCGGGGTAGGCCGACTCTATGGACCCTGTCCAGTTGAATCTCGCCGAGCTCCTCGTCCTGTAAGATGTGGCGGAACAGGCCGTCGACGTACTCGCGCAGGTCCGACCCCTCACCTTTCCAAGGGACCGCACGAATACGAATGTTATTGCGCCTGGATCTGTTCTCTAGATCCTCCGTATGCGTTTGCAGGTCGAGGTGCTGGGTGTTAAGGCGAAGGATCTCTTGCTGGAGCCTATGGATGTCTCCCGCCGTATCCACGTCGTGCTCCTCGAGGGTCGCCACCCTCTCCCCGATGGCGTCGACGTCTCGGCGTACCTCCCGGAGGTCCGAGGCTAGCAGCGCCCGGAGTTCCTGTATGTCCTCCTTGATGGCCGCAAAGAGTTCACGCATGAAGGCCTTGGTGGCCGGCGCCTCACCCTCCTCCGGCGCCGCCGCCTTGTCAGTCGCCGCCGACGACTGCAGTGGAGAGCTTTTCTGCGAGGCCTCCTTCAGGGCTTTCTCCCTCTCCTTGTCCTTTTTGGTTCTGTTGGCCGTCATGGCTGCGGCAGGCCCTCAGACGCCAAAAGCGCGCCTCTGTGCAGCCGCCGGGCGGGTCGCTGGCACCGTAAGCGTAGCGCGCCCGGGGTCCCGGGCAACAGTGCAATCCAGGGGCCAGTGAGCGCCAATTCCGCTGTCCCTGGCAAGGGCTCACCACCCGGAGGCTCTGGTCAGGCTGAGGGAGCCGGGGGTGAGGGGAGGGTCCACTGTCCCCACACGCTGTGTTCGTGCCCCTACCACCGCCGGCCCTGGCGGGAGGGGGAGGGAATGCAGGATGGCGCCACGCGGGCCTCTCTTCGCCGGCCAGGGCCCAGGCACACGAATGCCCCCTCAGTGCCGATTCTGCCTCACCAGTTTCAGCGCGGTGCACCCCGCCGGGTGTCTCCGTCGGGCGCCTACCACCGCCGGCCCAGGTGGGAGGGGGGAGGGGATGCAGGATGGTGCCACGCGGGCCTCTCTACGCTGGCCAGGGCTCAGGCACGCTAACGCCCCCTCAGTGCCTGTTCCGCCTCACCAGCTTCAGCGCGGAGTACCTCGCCGGGTGTCTCCGTCGGGCGCCGGCGGTCCTCCGCCGCGAGGTGGCACAACAACTGACCTCAGACAAACCCATAATCACTCCTCTTTCAGGAAGAAACTAAAAACCGTCTTATTCCAGGAAGAATAAAAATTTCCAAACATCAGTCTACAACCTCATTCTCTGTTCTATAGCAGCTATTCCATCCTGCGAGCAAAGCGCGGAGATACCTCGTAAGGGGTCGATTCTTGCGCTATACAAGAACATAAAATAAATAAAATAAACAGCAATGGCAGCCGGCGCGAGGCGGCACCAGCGCAGGCCTCTGAGCCGGGACCCACAGCAGATGGCTCGCCGGCCTCGCGAACCACGACCTTCAGGCACCGCGCCGACCCAGCCGCCACACAGCGCCGGTCTCTCTGGGGCTGAGGCGCCAGGAACCACACCAGCGGCTGCCGGACCGTCTCCCAGCCTGCCCGCGATGATTTAGGGGCGGCAGCAAGGTCCTCTGCAGGGCTAAAACAACGCGTTGAAGGAGCGGCAGCGGAGGGACCGAGAAAGACGTCCTACTCCGCCGCCATCTTGGCCACGCCCCCTCAAAAACGTCTTTAAAGTCAGAATATTCAGGAGGGAGACTTGGTTTGTCTTTTATAACACTAGCACAGTGTATTACTGAGCTCTGTTCTGTACCTGCTTCTTGATAGCAATTGGTTCTACAGAATGAGGAATCCAAAGTAACTGTTCTGTTCACCCAATCAATTTTTGGGTTATGAGTTGTTAACCAGGGTACCCCGAGAATCAAGCCAAAATTAGGGGTATCTATCAGAGCAAAGCTAATCATCTCTGTGTGCCCGTTTTCACAGACCATGACAAGGGGACTTGTTTGTTTTGTGATTAATCCAGAGGTCAATTCTGACCCATCCACTGCACATACTGCTTCTGGACAAGGCTTTAGGCAAATAGGAAGACCTAATGTGTTAGCTAACTTATTATCCACAAAATTTCCTGTTGCTCCTAAGTCCAGTAGGAGAGGGAGAGAATGTCTAACTTGGGTAGTAACAATTAAAAAGATTTGAATTATGAAATGTCTAGGTATGTGCGGTACCATGAAGGCTGCAGAATTTGAGGTTTGATTAAGATGTTTTCTCGAACAAGTAACCTCCCCCCTTGTCGACCTTAATCGTTTCCCGACTCAGTTGAGGAGATAGAGGAAACAGTACCCTTTCGTGAATTTTTAGGTTTTACTGGACATTCTCTGGCAAAATGTCCTGCCTTGCCACAATATGAACATAATTGAAGTTTTCTCCTTCGTTCATTTTCCTCGGACGTGAGTGGACCTCTCAGTGTCCCTATTTGCATAGGCTCAGGTTCAGTTAGTTTATTATCTCTGTCTTTCTTCTCATGTCTAATAAAAGTTAACCGCGATTCCAGTTTGGATTTATCTCCCTTTCTTTTTCCTAGTCAGTGTTCCAATTTCACGACTAAATCTACAAAGTCAGAATAGTCTTCTGGCAAATCAACGATATGAGCCAGCGCGTCTTTTAAGTCGTCTCTCAAACCTTTATAAAAAGGGAGACACGCTTTTCTTCTGGCCAACGTGTCTCGGTGAGTAAACGTTTAAAACTAGTGAGATAAGTCAATAAATCCTTGTTACCTTGTATGAGATTTAAAAGCTCATTATCGCTTGCCTGCATAAAAGTGTGTTTTGCAAAAAGGCTGGTCATAGTACGTTTAAACTGATTCCAATTATGGAGGATGGGATCATCTCTATCCACAAAAGGAATTGACCAATTGGCTGCTGTACCGCCCAAATAAGACAAGACGGATGCCACTTTCGTAGCATCAGTAGGGAACTGTTGTGGTTTACAAACGAAGTGTACTTGACATTGATTGATAAAAACATGGAATTTGTTACTATCTCCATGAAAACTTTCAGGTGCTGCTAAAGGCACAGCATTAGGAACATTAACAGTAACCTCAACTGGGGGGGGAGGAAGTTGCATGTTTTGCTCGTGCGCCTCTTCTCTGAGGAGGTTTTAAACAAAGGCGTAAAAGCTGTGTTCCACTGAGATTCCCTAGGTTTATACCTGCTTAAATCCTGTTTTAAATAGGTGTTTTTCAACTTTAATTTCTCTATTTCCTCTTGCATATGTTGCAATATGCCAGACACTGATTCATTATGGGCCAAGTCCTCGTTTAGGGCCTGCGCCATATCCGTGGCGTCAATACCCTCTGTTTCTTCCACAGCATTCATCGTCCAACAGAACTGAATAATTTAAAGGCTTGTGCTTCTGTCAAAGCCCAGCTCACCTGAGTTTCTGTTCAGTTCTGATGGAGGTTGAAGACAATCCGACCCCACCCTGAAACTGCTTGTTCCAGCACACTAGTTTAAAAACAGTGCACTAAGAACCAGAAGCTCAAGGGAAGGGGGGAAGTGGATCAAATAAAAAGAGAGAGACAACACCGTTTTTGCGTTTCCACTGTAGAAGAGCTTCTAAAATCTGCGGCCCTCTCGGACTTCTGTAGAAACTGGTGCCTAATGAAACATAAACAAAGAACAGATAAGTGCAACCTATCCCTAAATGTCTTCCTGACTAAACCTTAATCTTATTAGAAATTCTCTTCTAAAAGTACCTCTTGGATCCTGGTCTCAAGCTTCCAGGTTTGGAATGTGTTACTGTTCTGGGATGTGCTTTCTATTACTGTAAAACTTCTGTAAAATCAAACGAATAGCATTATCAGAATTACCAACATCTAACATTCACCTTAATATAACTAAAGCCTAAATTTTTAATAGCAAACTCACTTTTCACACATTTCCAGACTTTTTATAAAACAAATACTGTACTTTTACATCAAAATACAGCAGGTAATATGTGCAAGTCCTTGATTTACTGTTTGCCTTGCTGTCAATGGTTTCCTCTGTTCGATTCTTAAAAAAGTTACATGTAAATCAAAGTTTATTTCACAAAGTTCCACAAAGTATACTTGTAACAGAGGGTTTGAACCACAAAGTTTGTGGGAGATATATTGTTCCAAATTGTCTTTACATGAATCCAGAAATCGCCGATAAAGTTCTTTCAGGTAATAAAAGGTTTTGCACGTACTTGTTGCTGAAAAGGGATTCTGATCAGTCTAATCTTGACCTCTTTTTCTTTTGCAGGTCGATTGCAGTGGACAGAAGAGGGGCTGAGGCAAGAAGTAGCCGGAAACCAGAAGAAAGAAGAGCCAGAAGCCGCGCCCGTTGAAGTCAATGAAGGTCTGGAAAGAGCAGGAGTGCCAGCGCCGAAGGATCTGTTCTCAGGTAAGTGGGCGGTAGACGAGCACAAGCACTGGGTGAGGCTCAGGGGCTGCCTTTTATGGACAGGGCTGGGTGTGGTTCGAAGAGCTGGGTGTGGTTCGAAGAACTGGGTGTGGTTCTCACAAGCAGGTATGCAGAGCTTCAGTTGTTATGCTAATGAGTTGAAGTAACACATGGCCTAGGGAGGAGTGTTCTAAATAAGCCTAGGTAAAAGCAAGGTCCAATGTTTTCTAAATAAGCCTCGGTAAAAGCAAGGTCCAATGTACAAACAAGACAGCAATGTCCAAACTTGTGAATACATTGAGCAACATACACAGAAGTCTTAGGGAGGGGCTGAGATAACAAGAAAGGCTTTCAGTAGTATGTTTAAAGAGAGCTATTACAGAGACCACTAGTGCAATGAGAGGGGACATGCTCTTTGCTGTGCACAAACCCTAACAGTTGTCCTTGCTCAACAAAGGGCTTTCCTTTGTCCCCACAATCCGTCCTAATTATCTTGACGCCCAAACCGAACTGCTCAAATTCTTCAATAAACTCTGGCTACCCTGCTACTTCCTTTTGAATCCCTCTCCTGTTAAGTTTTCAAACACTCCATTTAAACCACCATCCAAATTCTCTCCCACTGCTGGAATGATCCCACCCGAAATCCCAACATTTGAGAAACGTGTCCTCAATGACCTAGCAACTCTGGAAAGACAGAAATCTTTTGTACCCTACAATATCTCGATTACAGAAAAAAATGCCTTGGCCTCACTTAAAAGTAACTCCTCCCTTGTGATTAAACCCGCCGACAAAGGCGGCGGAATTGTGATCGAAGGAATAGACGAATATAAAAATGAGATCCAGAGACAACTGAGCAATACCGACCACTACTGCAAATTGCCTTGCAACCCCACAAGAGAAATACAGAAACTAAAGTTAACCATGACGCCCTTGAATCGGGCTATTTATCTAAAAAAGAACATGATTTCCTCAGCACTAAGGCACCCAGAATACCAGTGATCTATTGTCTGCCCAAAATCCACAAAAATCCTGATATACCACCAGGCTGCCCCATTGTCTCGGGGTGTGGGCCCCTTCTGGAGCCCCTCAGACAATATATTGATTTTTTTATCAAAAGATTTGTCCCAGAAACACAGTGCTTTATAAAAGACAGCATGTACATGATCACCATAATCGACGAACATCCCTTTGCTCCCACATCCAGCAAAATGTGCTATCTGGATGTGGAATCACTCTATATTAATATCCCACAGATAGAGTCACTTCGCATGATTGAAGGTTTTTTAGATACACATCCACGTCCACACAATGTTCCCACCTTGTTTATCCTACAACTTCTAGAATTCTGCCTGACTAAAAACGTTTTCCTATTCGAGAACCAGTTTTATGGTCAGGTACGCGGAACATCCATGGGAGCAATTTTTGCGCCCCATCTGGCAATCCTTTACATGGACAATCTCGAAACACGTCACATTCTGAATCTATCTAATCCTTTCCACAGTGGCATTGCCCTGTGGAAACGATATATTGATAATATTTTCATGGTTTGGACAGACTCAGCTGAATCCCTTACACAAAAGCTACATTGGCAACATACCAATAGCAGAGGTCTAAAATATACAATGTCTGTAAGCAAAGAGTCTATTCCCTTCCTTGACCTTGAAATTAAACACCAAGATGGTCACCTTACTACTAGTCTTCACCGCAAGCCAACAGAGCGGAATACCCTCCTCAGTTACAGTAGCCACCATCCCCGTGCCTTGAGAGACTCACTTCGTTACTCTCAATTTGTTCGCATCCGACGGAATTGTTACTTCAAAGAAGATTACTTTTCTGAGGCAAAGACACTTAGCAACAAACTTCGCAACCGGGGCTACCCCCGCAAGCTGGTACGCCGCTCTCTCAAAGGAGCCTGGTACTGTCCCCGAGATGTCCTTCTCGAACCCAGGCCCAGGAAACACCAGGATAGACTTATCTGTGTTACAACCTTCTCCCCAGCCTCCAATGCCATACCCAAAAGTGTTTCAAAACATTGGCCAGTAATCAATGCTGGTGCCCTAGATATAGAACGCCCTATGTTTGCTTTTAAAAGAGCAAAAAACATTAAAGATCACCTTGTAAGGGCAGCGCTTCCTCAACCTCCAGCCAAGGTCACTATAAATGATGCATGGGGCCTACCCACCCTCACTGGCCACGTGAAATGTGGCGAATGTGTAGCCTGTGAGTCAACTATTTAAGGGAAAACATTTATGTATGAGGCACTTAAGTATGAAAGAAGATAGTTTACTAACTGTAACTCCACAAATGTCGTGTATGCCATTTTCTGTCCCTGTGTGGAAACCTAGGTGGGACAGACAACACGGAAAATCAAGCTACGCATCGGCCAACATCGGAGCATGATTCGATGCAGTACACTGAATGCGCCCTTGGTAGAACATTTCCAGGCCATGAGACACACTGAAAAAGGTTTTATATGGACTATTATTACTGCCATCAAACCACCGCCAAGAGGAGCTGATATTTCCAAACTATTAAATAATGAGGAATTGAACTGGATACTACGCACCAACAGTATCCGTAATGGCCTCAATCACCTTGAAGTTTGGACCTCACTGCTCTAAATTGTTCATAACCACGCTCTGCTGTATTGATTCCACATGGGTTTTAGCGCACATATACAATTTCCTATGTATTCACCACCCATTTGCATTCTATTTTTAATAATGATAACCTCGAAGTGCTCCAATGCATTCATTGTAAGCTTAACAATTCCTTCACAAATGTAAATACTGTGACTTGTCCCACCTTTTTTAACTGTAAATATGTTATTTCTGGTTGAAACTGTGTTAAACCACATGATGTACTTATGTAGTAACCACTAGATATAGACTACCATGATAAGTCAATGCATCATGGATCGCGCCTCCATGTTCGTATACTTTGAATTACCAATAGCTGTCCCATTGATTCCTTTTATATCCCTCTCCATTGGCTAAACCTCTGTGATTCCCAGTAATATTCTCCACTCCAAGATGGCCTACACCATCTTTATGTTCTGCACCTCGCCGACCGTATCACCATGCACTCACTCTCCCAAGATGGCCGCGCTTGCATGATTGTTACTAACGTCGTCTATTTCTATTGCTAATAGACCCCCCATGTGACCTCCCCCAGACACAGTTAAAAGCATTCAATTCACATCGTGGCTCTAGCGATCCCCGCAGAAACCGCGCTGACCGGCGAATATACAGAGTATTAACTCGGTAAGTTAGCGTCTGTACCCTCCCCGTAACACAGACTCCCACCCATGATGAGCCAGTTAACTAGTGTCTTTTCCTTTTATTAACTCAGAAGTTGCCAAACTTTCGGCATCCGCGACGGCTTCACAATCAAAATTGCGTGTACATTGAATCCACGCCACTTGTAGGTAAGCTTAACCCCTACCAACTGACCTAACCCCCAGGGCCTTATTCGTTTCCCTGAATTGAAATTTCATTCCTTATTTTCAGATCATGGCTACGCCCCCCGGAGTGATTTTGCCTGATACCCTCATGTGATTTTGAATCCACTCAAGTGTTCAGTCCACCGGTATCTCGCCAGCCATTTTTTAAAGAATCCACTTCACTGCGCCATATACCTCCACTAACGCTATGACCATACCGAAACCACCAGCCATTGTCATTTTAAAGATCCCACTTCACTGCGCATTATACTTCCAAAACGCAAAGACCCAGCCTAACCACTTTTTACTCCGCACTCCCTCACTTCGTAGAGTGCAGCATGTCTAAGCCAACCAATTTGACAACTTATTCGCTTCTCAGTGGACCACCTAGTGATTGTTCTCTTAAAACACCACTTCAAAACAAGGCAGATCGTGCTGTAAATCCTTGCCCCATGAGTACTTCTATACCCATTTACTTCCTTGCCCTATGCCTGATAGAAATGGTTCTCTCTGTCATTTTATTAAAGCCGCCTCACTGCGTCGCACACCCATGTAATGTGCCTCCAAGCTTTCAGAGCCTTCATACTGTTTACTGTGCTTCCAACTACTTTGGAAATGGTTCTCTCTATCAATTTATTAAAATCGCCTCACTGCTTCAAACACCCACAAATGCACTGCGCCGTACGCCATCCAATCTTTCCGCTCCTCTAGTGCAAACCAACAAATATGTCAATTCAGTACCGCTTGCCACTCCCTCCACCGGTTGCGTGTTTCCAATTGTTCATTCACGCTCCCTGTGTTTTATTTTCACAACAGAACCTTACTCGTATTAATGTCACTGATAAGTCACTGAACTTTGACCAGAATGGTCCAAGCTTAGCCAACTGTCTAAAATACCTATTTTTTTGTTCTTTTTTCCCATTTCTCCCATTTAATTCCCCCTTTTTGTCAAAACTGTTTATGTTTAATGTTATGCATGTATGAAAGGAAACTATGATCTCAAGACAGACGTGGGTTATATTACTGTCCTGAAGATGATGCCATATATCTAAAGTTTGAGCATCGAAACGTCAACACCTTTGTACCATATGTCCATTAATAGTCTGATTGCATTGCACAATGGTACCTTGATTGAATGAAGTCTGTTCACTGATTGCTAGGAAACAGACCGCTTTGTCCGCCTTTTGCCTGTAAAAATTGCTGTTTTGTCTTGTTGTATGTGGGTCACAGGCTGTGTGCTTTTATTTAAATTTGCAAAATAAAACTCTGTCCGGTTGGACAAAGAACATACTGGCTACTTAGCGTATGCTGATTCTAAACCTTCATTTTCAATGTTCTAGGGACCACTGTCTTTAGTAACAAATTAGCGCCCAAGGTCCCTAGTGTATTACCTTTGGGTTCCCTTGTTTCTCCAAAAAATGGTTATCCATGATTGGCATATTTGTGTCACCAAGAAGTCCCTAGTAAAGTGCACTAAGTGTTCCTGGGCTGGTGATAACAAATACTACTAGTGGGCATGCAGCACTGATTGTGCCTCCAACATGAGTAGCCCTAAAATGGTGTCTCAGGCCTGCCACCGCAGTGCCTGTGTGCATTCTGTGAGCTGCCATGTCCTCCTGGTCAGTGTCCCCACTGACCAGTCCTAACCCTTCCCTTTCTGTACACTTTGGTCTCCCCTATGGAAGACACAAGGTACCCCCTTACGCAGGGTGCAGTCTATGTGAAAGGTAGAGCATGTACCTGTGCAGGTGACATGCTCTGGTAGTGAATTACAGCCATTCTCGTTTTTCACTATTGTAAGGCTACCTTGCCCATAGGCTATCAATGGGAATGCTGGCTACAGTGGCTACCAGCATTTCTTCCCAGAGGAGCAAGGTAGGACATAAAAGTCTGGTATTCCTGAACTCAGAATTTAATAAGACATCTTTTAGGAAAGATGTTTTTTAAATCCTGTGTTTGAGAACAGCACTTTTAGAAAGCTGCTATTCTCCTGTCTACCCTTTCTGCGTGCCTTGTCCTGTTTGTGAATTGACTGTCTGGTTTGTGAGGGGCAGGGGCTGGGTGGCTTCCAGAGTCTGAGTGGGCCATCCCTGGGCTGAATAGTTCCATCTGCATCTAGAGTAGTGGGAGGGGATAGCACCTGTGCCTAAATAGGGCTGTCCTTGCCTTCCACAATGCTGGTTCCACCTCCTGCTGGGCGGCAGACAACCCTGCCCATCTCCCTGAAAGGAAAGGAGAGGCCAGGAAAACAAAATGCTCAAGGAACACCCAGAACTGGTTCAGACCGGGCTCAGAGCCCTCCTGCACAAAGGGATCAAAGACTTTTAGGGGTATAAGTACAGGACCCCTGACTACAGAAACTTAGATCCTCCTGGAATCAAGAAGGAACCTCTGCCAAGGAGAAAGCTGAAACTGGGGAAGGAAGACTGTCCTGCTGTTGCTCTGCTGGACTGCCCTGCTGTTGCTTTGCTGCCAATGAGTGGGGAAGGACTTTGCTTTGTGCTGTGCACCCTTGCTTGAAGGAATCTCCAAGGGCCTGAGAAGAGTTGGCTCCCTGTTAAGAAGTCCCAGGACCAAAAGGACTTCACCCCCAGCTTCCCTGAACTCTGCTGAGAGAGTTCTGTCCTTCCTAGAGTGCTTGGGCCAGTTGTGGTGCCTCTGGTAGTTGTACCTGTGTTGGGAAGCTGAAAACAATGCTTTAAGGAACTTTCTGCAAATGTTATCGCATCGATCGCTTGCGGAGCGCATCCCCGACAGTGCGAGGAAATTCCTGCCGCTACGGAGGCCGAAATCATCGACGTTGCATTCTTCGTTTGTGGGAATATTACCATCGATGCGAGAATCATCACAGAGCCATTGTATCAAGGAGCTATGAGAGGAAGATCGCAGCTGAGCCACGCATTATCGCCCCGGAGGTCTTCGCAGTCCCCAAAAGATCATCACATCGTGCCTTTGCAAACTTTTTCCTACTGAACCTCCACACCGGAATCCATGCAAGGTATCGCCTCCCTCCCCATACAGACCAGATTCATCCCATCATGCCCGCTGCACCCAGCGGGGTTGCCGCATCGCCTCCCCAAGGTCTCAGGAGTGACACATCACTTGTTTTCCACCGCACCAGCTTCTTTTGGAACTTTGTCGCATTTAAAGGTACTGTTGGCTAAACCTGATGCAACTGTGAACTATTTTCACACAACTGTGGATTATTTGAACGCAACCTTAAGAACTCTTTTGCAACCTTATTCTTGAACTGTGTATGTTGGATTTTTGTCATTTTGGTCTTGTGTAGTTTAGATTAAATACCTTTATATTTCTAAACTGTGTGGAGTCATATTGTGGTATTTTCACTGTGTTACTGTGAGTGTTGGTACAAATACTTTACACATTGCCTTTGATAAAGCCTTGACTGCTCGTTCCAAGCTACCAAGGGGGTGCGCATGGATTATCTCATAGGGTTTTCTCCTCACCCTGACTAGAAGCAAGGGTCCCTATTTGGACAGTGGTGCCTACCCCTGCCAACTAGAGACCCCCAGTTCTAACATTGTAGGTCAGCAGTGGGATTTGAACGTGTATTTGTACTAGACCCACAGTGATTGGTGTACATCACTAGTGAGTGCAGACCACTACGCCACTGTATACTACGTTTTTTTAGTTGGTTCTATTTTTGAGTAACTCTTCAAAGCATCATGTCTGTGAATGGAGAGGAGGCGGCAGAATTGGAGTTTGTTATTGAAGTTTTGTATTCCTACAAAGTTACACAGCTTAAACAATTCTGCAACAAGTTTGAGTGCCCCATAAAAAGCAGCCTCAGGAAGGAGGACCTGCAGAGCATCTTAAAGGCCTGGTGGGAGGCTCAAGAGGGAAGGATTGGTTTTCAACCCACAGATCTGCCTGTGAGCAGAATGGCTCAAGGCCTTGCAGCAGCAATTCCAGTAGGGGTTTCACTCCAGAAGAGTTAGAGGAGAACCAGAGAATGAGAGAATATGACCTGGAAGTCAAGAGGATGTAAATGAAGCAATTGTAAATGGAACAGGAGAAAGAAAGGGCGGCGAAGGAGAGAGAAAGGGTGGCGGAGGAGAGCAAAAGTGCCCGTGCCCTGGAGGAAAATAAATTGCTTCTGGCTCACAAGTTGAGCATGAGAGTACTGGATCTAAAAGCCAAGCAGGTGGATGCCAGTTCAAATGGTGGCAGCGCACAGCCAGTGCAGGGGGGTAAAGTATATATTCCTAAGGATCTGGTACAGAATTACAATAGGAGTGAGGATATTTATGCCTGGTTTACTTCGGGGGCGGGCCTGTGGAAACATTTTGAGGCTTCTGGTAGGAGTGCTCTGGAGCCCCTAGAGTTAGCAGGTACCATGACCTACCCCAATATGAAGGCGGCCCTATGTCTCAGGTATGGACTTACTCCAGAGAAGTACAGACTGCAGTTTAGAAACTCTAAAAAGAAAGAGTCTGAGACTTGGATGGAGTGGTTGAATTTGTACTCGCGTGCACTGGAAGGTTGGATGAAGGTCAGCAAAGTAACTGAGTATAAGGGATTGTTGCATTTAATTAGTTGGGAGCACTTGAGTAGTCTTTGTATTCCAGAGCTGCGCCAGCATCTTTTAGACAGCAAGCTGACAGACCCCATTGAGCTTATAAGTAGGCGTACCACTGGACCAGTACCAGGGTCCACAGAGGAATTGTGGGTACCACAGCCAAGGGTGGGCAGGGTCCCCAGCAGAAGAGTTTGGGGGGACAAGGGTAACCAAAAGGAGTTCTCTCAATGACCCCAAAATAGTTCCCAGGGGAAGGAGTCCCAACCCCCCAAAACCAAGCAGCCCTGCCCCCTAGGGGCATATGGGAAAACAGAGGTCCCCCTATCTGCTTTCACTGCAATGAGGTGGGACATGTTATCAACAGGTGCCCCAAGAAACCCCCAGCACCCGCTGGTGCTCCAGCCCCAGGGTTAGCAAGTGTAGCTTTGGGAGGGGATTTCATTTCTAGTGGGGAAGGGGAACTAGCAGTGATGACCCTTGTCTCTTTAGGAGACCAAGAGATGGTCCAGGAAACCTTCCTGCCCCCTAACACGAAGAAATACAGGCAGAAGGTGGCCATCAATGGGAGGGAGATAGAGGCTCTGAGAGACACAGGAGCCAGCGTGACTTCTGTGAGGTGTCAGTGGGTGTCTGAAGAGCAGTGTATCCCCAATGTACTCCGCCCGGTAGTTGCAGCTGATAGCTCAGTTCGCCTCTGAAAAGTGGCACGTGTTCCCTTTGAATGGGGAGGGGTCTCTGGTCTCTTGGAAGCTGTTGTCAGTGATGCCTTGCCTGTAGACTGTCTGCTAAGTAATGACCTGGAGAGTTCTCCATGGAAGGATGTGGAGCACCAAACTCATTTGGAGATGTTGGGGTTGCCTGCATGGATCTGTGTGACCACACGGGCTACGGCAGCCGTAAGGGTGATTCAGCAGAACTGGAAGCCCTGGAGCCTACCGGGGAGCAGTTGGCCGAACTGGGGGAACTACCTGAGCTGACCCATTGACAGCAACAGGGTGGGCCCTCCAAGGAGGAATTCTGTAAAGCACAGAAAGAGTGCCCTTCCCTCATTGGTGTGCGGCAACAGGCTGCAGCCCAGTCAGCAGGTGGAGCGTCCAAAGATCATTTCCTTTATTGGGAAGATGAGTTGTTGTATAGTGAGCCTAAGTTCGCTGAGCCCGGGGCAGCCAGTGTGCTGGTGGTACCCGAGCGCTTCAGCAACTTCCTAATGGGTCTAACTCATGACGTGCCTCTCGCAGGACATCTGTGGCAAGACAAGACCTTCCAAAGGCTTGTCACCCACTTCTACTGGCCCCAGATGAAGAAGCACGTTGGTACCTTTTGTAGATCTTGCCAAACATGTCAGGCCAGTGGCAAGAGCGGAGGGAGGTGCATGGCACCCCTCCAACCCTTTCCTGTGGTGAGCATCCCTTTCAAGCGTGTGGGCATCGACATGGTGGGGACACCAAGACAGTCTTAGGCAACAGTTTTATCCTGGTCTTGGTGGATCATGCCACCCGGTACCCAGAAGCAATCCCTCTCCGGACAATCACAGCACCCGTGGTGAGCCGTGCATTGATGGGGATCTTTTCCCGTGTGGGGTTCCCCAAAGAGGTGGTCTCCAACTGGGGTACCAACTTCATCTCTAGGAACATGAAGTCTCTGTGGGAGGAGTGTGGGGTAACTTATAAGTTCACCACTCCTTACCATCCTCAAGGAAATGGGTTGGTTGAAAGGGTCAACTGCACCCTAAAAGGTATGATTAAGGGCCTAGCGGAGCCCATGAGACGGAAGTGGGACATCTTTCTACCATGCCTGTTGTTTGCCTACAGGGAGGTGCCTCAGAAGTCCTTAGGGTTCAGTCCCTTTGAAATCATTTATGGCCACCCTGTCAGAGGACCTCTCACACTTGTGAAGGAGGGGTGGGAGAAATCCTGTGGGAAGACACCCCAGGATGTGTTCAGCTACGTGCTGGCCTTCCGCAACCAGACACAACTCTTCAGGAAGCTCGCACAGGAGAACCTAGAAACTAGCCAGAAAGAAATGAAAAGATGGTACGACCAGAATACCACTCTGGTTGAATTTCAACCTGGGCAGAGAGTGTGGGTGATGGCACCAGTGGAGCCTTGGGCACTCCAAGACAAGTGGACTGGGCCATATGAGGTGGTGGAGCACAAGAGCGAAGTAACTTACCTGGTTAACTTGAAGACTCCCAGGCAGCCCCTGAGAGTCTTGCATGTGAACCGCCTCAAACCCCACTTTGAGAGGTCTGAAGTGACAATGCTCCTGGCTACAGATGCTGGAATGTAAGAGGGGTGAGCATTGGTTATCTCAGAGGGTTTTCTCCTTACCCTGACTAGAAGCAAGGGTCCCTATTTGGACAGTGCTACCTACCCCTGCCAACTAGAGACCCCCCAGTTCTAACAGTAACATTTCAGTAGGGGTCTTATGTTGCTATCCAGTAGTAATAGTTCGCAAGAGCATATTGTTGGTCATATGATGCTTCTTCTTTAATTCCCACAGTCTATACCCTTGTTGCCATAAGTTAATACTATTGCAATCATTTTTACATGAGAGAAGGTTCTCTTTAGATTCCTCTTACCTGAACTAAAAGATGCTCTATGAGCTTGTTGCATGAACAATAGCTAATTAGTGACATGAAAGTATCTATAAATGTGAAACATCATTCATAAAGTCTTTAAGTCATCATTTAGCATAAACGGTTTCAAAAGCTTATTTTATTCTAAAACATAATCTAACATGGTGTGAGGAGATGGAAAAACATGATGTTACAGTCAACACTTTTCTGAAAGATGTCACTAATGCTAAACAGTTTTCTAAATCTCTCAATCATGGATATGTGAGCAAGAGTCGAGTTAGAAGACTGTTGGGCCTTGTTAGTACACACATTAGGAAAGGGTTGCTTAGAGCAAACAAAATGTTTTTTTCCCAAACACATATTTATATCAATGTATTTAGTTAACATATTTCACAATTTATTTTACAAGTGTTCTAAACATTCTGCAATTATTTGTCTACAAATTGTAACGTACATAAACATTTTTACAAGATTTTAAGCATTTTAAGTGCAATTTTAGAGAGGTGAGTGAGTCGGTTTTCATAATTTGTGCTCATTTCTCCCAGAACTTTCCCACCTTCATTGGACACTGCATGGCAACAATGCTCTTTAGTAACCTGCCGGCTCTGAGCCCCACTTTGGATCCAGATTGCAGCTTGCCCCACCGACAACTTGTCAGCCACTACTTTTTCTTTTTTTTCCTGTTTTTAAACATTTTTTATATTTGTCAAAAGGGGAAGAAAACATTACATTTTGCCAATTATCATGTAGCATCACAGAAAATCAAATAATAATATGTGAGGATGACATAGGTTACATAAAGTAAAATAATAGCAGTACTACTAGTACAATCTTTATATCAGTATCAGTATCTATACATTCCTACAAACCCTTATCTTTTTTCTCCTAGCCCCCCTTGAAGTTCGAGCATGGGTATGAATCTGCCCCATATAGAATCGAATTTCTTCAAAGACCGGAACCCTCTTGCTTTGGTCAATGCCCTCTTCCTTTCATGGGTTTCCCTCAAAATCGCCCACCATTCTGTCATACACAGAGGTTTTGACAAGATCCAAGCCCTAGTATTGCAAGTCGAGCAGACACCAGAATGACTGAGAACAAGGACCTCAAAGTCGGGCTTGCATCTTTATACCCCAGCATGATTTCAGTCACTGTTGGAGTGCAGTCTAACCCCAAACGTATGTTCATAGTGCATCTTGTCTGGTGCCAGAAAGTCTCCCGCTCGGGACAGGTAGCAAACATATGAACTATATTAGCAGCATATAGGCCACATTGTGGGCAATTTTCCCGATTTCTACCCCACCCTCCCCTTTTACGGGCCTAGCGACTACTTTTTCTTCATAAAAGTTTTTTAGTCCGAAGATAAACTTACCTCTAAGACAAACCTGGTCCCTATAATTCTAACCACATTCTATTATGCCCCATCTTAACATTTTACCGTGACCTTTTCTAGCATGACTAAATAATGACAGTAGGTGCTTTGTGACTTTGATGCTATTTTTTTTTCAAACTTTAAAAAGTCATATATCCGGTTTGACTTATTGAAGTTTTATAGTTTTGGTGTCATTATATGTATTGATGTATTTTTCTGTAAAATTGATGTGGAATTTTCTTCTGTTGGGTTTTATTGCTGTTTGAGTGCTGTAAAAATAGTTTACACTTTGCCTTAAGTTAGGTCTGACTGCTTTGTGCCATGCTACCAGAGGATTAAGGTTTATTTATTGACTCTAGTGGGTCACCCTGACATGGTCTGTGCTTATTATTTGAGGTGAATTCTGACATATGTCAGCTAATACTCCACAACCATTATCATTGTTCACTGACGCAATACACACTCAACACCCACCGGCCATTTTTAGTGTGGGTGAAGACTTTCTTTTAGACCATTGGTTAAGGTGCTCCTACAAGTCATCTTCCCACTAATTCATGCCCAGCATAAATGTGGAATCTTCAGTCACATACTTCATAACACTGCGAACCTGAAGAAGAATAGAAGACTAGCCCTCCTGTATGTGAACTGAAAGGAGCTCTGAAGGACTGGACCTGTCCCCTTTTGTACCCAGGACAAACAGTAGACTCCTGTTGTCACAATGCTGATCTCTTGTTCAAGTTACATCAATTCAACAAGCTACAAGAGGCCTTTTCTGCAACTGCCATTCTGACCAGGGGTTACTTAGACCTGGTCTGGACCTTGCTGTTGGCCCCTGTCTAACACCCTGTGAGTCTCTAAATGCCTTCTTTAAGGTCTTGGGTGCTTTAGAATTGGATTGGGACATTAAGAACTAAGTCAGAAGGTAAGATATTTGACCAGGACAAACCAGGTTGGCATATCTGACCTGTGCTCCATTGTTGCCACCCTCAAACTGCGCCTAAGTCCAGGTCTGATGTGGCCATTGACTATTATTAGTACTTTACGCTCCTTTGTGTAATTGCTTCTTCAAACTTTAAAAATTACCATCTCTGGTTCCCCTTATTGGATTTTTGCCATTTTTGTGTTATTTTGTTTATTACATTTGACCCTATTTTCTAATTGGTTTGGGATACTTATTGTTGTGTATTTTGACGTTATTATTGCTTTTGTACTTCATAAATATTTTATACATTGCCCTAAGTTAAGCCTGACTGCTCTGTGCCATTACAACCAGAGGGTTGAGCTCAGGTTAATTTAGTGACTTTAACCCCTTGCCTGCGGTCGGAATTCCGCTCCTGTGCGGCACATTCCGATCGCGGGCGTGACGGCTCCTAGTCGTCATCAGCACAAGAGCACTGTGTGCCATGACGGACGGGAGCCGTCACCAGCATGCAAGGGGTTAAGGGTTCTCTCTGACAAGAGTTGTGATTGTTCCCTAAGGCATGTAATGACACGCCCCACATACTATTACACATTCTTACATTATTCCTCAAAAGAAGCAATGCAGATTGTCCCTGTGACTGTAGTAAGCTAACGAGTGTCTGGAGACATGTCGAGAAAACAGAGTGCCTGCTCAGACATACACTCACCCAAGCAATGACTACCATTATATTGAAAAGTCTGGCTATTATAATAACCAAATGCAAAATAGCAATGAACTGCAAAGCAAGTGAGATGCCATCTGTCAAAAATAGTTACTATATTGGAAGCGAAAGGCCACTACAGGGAATGAAGCCCTTCTAATTCGACAAAGATGAACTGGAACTATTGTCATTCACAATGACTGGATCACACTTCTGACAGCCCTAGCAGTGAAAACCAAACATCAGGCTTGGCTGATTGACGATAGAGCAATGTACATTACCTAAAACACTGAGAGTGCAGAGGTACACGCCCCTTTCGCCACGTTTGCGTCATTTTCCCCATGTTAAAAATGACGCAAAAGTGGCGCAAGGGGCTTGTAAATCTGCTCCTGAGAGTGCAGATGTACATTGACAGGTAAATTGGTACTACTCATACATTCAACAGGTGGAACCCCAATAGGGCGAAACTAGCAGCAGTGCTAACTAAATATCGGGGGAAGTTGCACCAAGTGTCAATGACCACGGGGGTGTCACCCAATGAACGACCCCATGACACACTCACCCCACTTTAAGAACATAACATTAAATAAAAGAAAATGTTTAAGGTTATTATTGATATGACATTTCAAGGTTAAAGTTGTGTAAGGGAACAAACTGCTCGTGATGTGGTGGAGGACCTCTACTGAATGCAAAGGGGAGACGCTGATGCAATTGTATGAAATGGTATGGTAATGTATGTGAAAATAACCTGACAGATATAAAATTACTAAAGAGCAATTTAAGATAGGACCAGTGTCTGGAGACTTCGAGGACCGACAGACCTGTGTAAATATTAGTCAGTAGGACTTGATAAGAGTGCAGTACTGGGGGAACTGCAGAACCTTGAGTCTGGTGGGGATTCCTCTGCCTAAGGGCTTGGAAGTGAATCGAGCAGATAACTTTATCTTAATTGCGCTTTCATCTGACTTTTCCAGCTGGTCCAGGAAGCCTGACTTGCTAACACTCTTTGTGACAGAATCAAGATAGAAATGCTCTAACCTATACTCACGGCCACTCAAGCATAGGGAGGAACAAATTGTATATCAGGGTTGATTAAATGATGCAGAAAAAAGGCAAATTATGCAGCAGAATGTGGCACATTTTGTTATAGTATTAATTCATTATTTTCTCACACTGTATGGGCATAGGTTGCACCTCATTAGTACCATTTAACAAGCATATGTAGCAATAAGCAACAGAAATCTGACCAGCCAACCTATGCAAAGGGCCTGAGTGGCAAAATCCTTTGCTGCGCTTTTAGTACCTTTTGACCCATTTGAGCTAGACACAATTAATATTTGTGTTAAAATCCGCAGATGATGGATTATGTGACAAATGAAGAAAATCCATAAATATGCGAAAAACGCATTGGCGGCACATTCGCATAATTCAAGTGGACCTGTCTATACGGTGTAGCTCACTATGTGCAATGGCGCCCTCATTTATACGACAATCCTTCTATAATGTGTTGCAAATATTGCCATACGCACTAGAATACTCAACACAGACCAGCATCGTCCTTCTTGCTCGTCTTTTGCAGCCTCCATTTTGTCTTCCTCTTCACCTCAGTGTTTGTCGACACTGAAGTGATAAAGTTTTCTGCTGATGGCCACAGAAGAACGTGTACCTGCTCCGGAAGTGCACAACATTCTGGCGAACTTACTTGTTCAACAAAAGGTAAATTATTCAATGCGTGTGCTTCAGCTGCCTGGTGTATTGAGGGCTGCGCCGCAGAGCCAAGCCGCTCCGCTGAATGTATTTGTGAAGACCTTTGCAATATAGCGGGTCAAAGCCGGAGCCCACAGCTTCATATTGCACAGGCCACAGCAACTCTTTGAAAGCTCGCAACCCCAAACCTCTATTATATTTTCATTAACACCAGCCTGCAACCTTTACTCTGGTAGCGACATGTTTTGCTGACTCAATGCATGCTTTATAAGAAACTGCACTTTAATTATTCATTGTTCAGCTTTTCTCAGCCTTTTCAAATTAAACCATTTTTGTTTTAAATTAACAATTTCTCCTGAGATGTTCTGCAGCGAGATCCGTTCTTTTGACGGTAATAAAACCCATATAAAACAGCTTTACAATAAAATTGGTGGTGGCTCTTGTAAATATTGCACAAAATGGCCGGAAAGGGGGCCAGTTGAGCATTCAGAGCACATTGTGGCTTAGTAGACATCACTTCCTTTGGAGATGACAGCCAGATAAGGAGAAATTGCTACTTAACGCCACACGTCCTGTGCAAAGATCAATGTTTGCACTCTTTTCAATCACTATAAAACAATTGATGCGCGCAGAAGATGTGACATCTATTTAAAAAACACTGGTTTCTATTTTGGACACAACATGCAATTTTCTGTTTAGCAATTTCAGTTAATTGTTGAATTAACATTTTTGAAAACAGATTGCAAACTTTCAAATGGGAAAAGGGAGCATTTTAAGGAGGGAATAGAAGCAGCTGTCAGTGTGCAGAAATTACCATACATTTGCATAACAGATGTTCACTAAGGTGTCGATGGCAGACAATCACCGAATATTAATTTTGTAGACTGCAGCATCATTTGCTGAAAGGCTGTCGGCTGGGTTATGAGAAGCTGTGCTGGCTGAAAAAGACAAAGGGGGGCTCAGAATTGAACAGATGTAAAAAATACATTTAAGCATCTCCATTTATGACAGCCTCATACAAGAGGTTTATGGCGCGATTTTAGGATTTATCTCAAATAACTCAGAGATAGAGAAACTCGGCCAGTAGCTTACACATTCCAACCTGTGCCTGCCAGGAGACAACAGTCTGTTTTGAATTTCCATTCCGATGTTTCGATATGAAAATAATTTAGATTTGAATGCGTTGCTGATGTTTGGGGGTGTGGGAAATCCTTTTCCAAACGCTGTCCTCCTCGGAATAAGTGAAACAGAGGAGGCTGCACGGAGGCTGCTTTAATGTGAAAGATAATCAGAGGGATGCTGCAATAGGACGTGCATTCTTGTAGGTAGTTGAGTGTAAACAGCAGGCTAGCTCTAGGGTACAAACCGCCCAGAAATGTTTTAAACAACTTTATTTTTGCTCATTTATTAGTAGATAGCACAATATAAAAAAAAATAGGACAGGAAATAAGAAGTGGTACAGGTACACAGCATTTATTACGTTTTATCAGATTGTGTGCAGTTGTTACAACATTAATTCAAAGAAACAGAATATTTTTAAACACTTAGGCCTCCCTCATTACGATGTAGGGCGGACACCACTGCGGAATGGGGACTGACCGACCTCCGGTCCTGACTACAGTAACACAATGCGGCAGCACATGGTGCAGTCACACATTGCCATTCTATGGGAGAATCTGTTTATCCCTGCGCTGTGTGGCAGGCACCTCAAGGTGCAGGCCACACGGTGCAGGGATTAACAGGGGGGCACCATAGGTGTCCCCTCGGCCCCCAACCGGAGGCCGTAGGGAGAAGGGGGCCCTGCAAGGGCCCCCCAAACTCGATTTCCGATAGGCTTTCCATGTCGCGACATGGAAAGCCTGTCGGAAATCGACATCATAATCCAGAAGTCATAAACGGCATCCATTATGCTGGGGCCTCCAACTGGCTGACAGACTCCTTGAGTCGGAATCTAGCCTGAGTGAACATCTGTTGTTTTTTACTTTCGACTGCCGGCATTGTAATGTGGAGGTTGAAAATGAAACTGAAGATGTTGGTCGGAAATTGAAATAAGGACAATAGTTTTGAAATGGGGCTTGGTGGTATCTTGACAAATCATGGGGTGAATCGGGTTTAAACAGACCATCTCTTCCAACTGTGTTTGATTGATATTGTCCGGACTTCCATAAAACTCACCAAGGCCTATTCACAAGACCATTTTGAAAGAGAGTAAAGTAGAACCCATGTAGTAGTACCCTTTTGCATATTCTCACGTGTGTTTATGAATTTGGCCTAAAACATCTAAAATGGAAGAAAGTTCCCTCCATCATTTCAAAGAAGCGGAAAACTAAAGATGTTACAGTGTTGCATGACTGTTCGAATCCTAACCTGACCCTTTCTAGTTCCGCTCTAGCAGTGTCTAATCCTCTTCTTTGTGTAAATCTCCGACTGTTGATAGAATGCCTATACCAGTGTCTCCATCAACATTATGGGGTCGATTCTGATTCGGGAAAAAACGCTCTGAATAGCCGTTCGGAGCGTTTTTCCCGTACGAATCGTACCCTGCAACGTGTCCCGTACTTGCGATGTAGTACGATTCCCTCCCAATACAGCTCCCCATACGAATCGTACCAAGAACCGTACGACTCATATTCCCGTACAAATCGCCGCCGGACACGCATCAAGCGACGTTTGTATGTTTCAACGCAGGTTTTCTCGACCCAGCAAGTACGATCTCTGTCGGGTACGCACCGTACGACTCTTTTTCTACGAGAGCTGAAAACTGCCGTAAAAGCAGAGTGCGCCTCAAAACAGGTACGGAACAGTCCTCCCGGGTACGGAACGGTCCTCCCGGGTACAGTGCATACACCCCATGATCGCAGGGGTACGGTGCATACCCCTGCGATCATGGGGGTAACGCACCGTGCCCCGCGATCATGGGGTATACGCACCGTATGGTGTGTATGTGATTGTGTGCTTTTCCGTACAAATCGTCCTTACCTAACGTGGACCGTACGAATCGCATCCTCATCCCCCGGTCCGGATCGTACTCGTCGGATCGTACTGCATGTTTATGGATCATACGGATCACTGTGCAGATCCGTGTCGTACGGTTTCAGATTTGCAATTCGTATGGTTCGTGACGATTCAGACGGATTGACAGGAAACGTATCGTACTACGCAATTCGGACGTACGTGTACGATTCGTACAGCGAGCACTCCGGATACGATTCGTACGGATGCTTTTTTTCCCGAATCGGATTCGACCCCTAAGTGCTAACAGATTCACATCTTTGGCTTCTCCTCCTTCAGAACCGGAACCTGCCAAGTTGGTATACAGACCTGTATTCACATTATCCAGATCCGTCCTATGGAATTGGTTGTCACTGACCTGAATTTGTATGTTAGCATTGGGGAAAGCCATGTTTTTAATTTGGTACCTAGCTTGCAGTTTTAGGTTTCTGATTTAAAGCCTCATCTAGTAACACTAATCGCTCAAATAGAAGAGCTAAGATTAGTAGTGGGGCCAGCGCTTCCCAAAATTCTTCAATGTGACTCATGCCTTGTCTACACAACACTTAATAATGAAAGGAATAGGTTAAGAACCAAATGGTTCTAAATCACTCTGCGGCCCTCCTCCCCTCCATGTAGTGCTATCCCAGGTCGTAATACCCATACCTTCCGTGCTCTGATTGGCCTAAGCTTTGCACTCATGGAACACCCAAAAACCCACCAAAACTAGACACAAAAGTCAGGTTGGGTGACCCAGTATTATGACCACACTCTCCTGAAATGTAGCGAAGGTGGTTCTTGTAGTCTAGCAAGGATGGCCAACAGCTTCGAGTTACAAGACCAAGGTCCCTATTATACCTGAGTCTGCATATGAAGAAACAGAGATCCTTATAAATAAATGTATCTTCCAGGTATGAGCCAGCCAGCACTGTTACTGTGTTGTTCTCGCTGACATTTTTCACACAAGACAATTCCATGATTTTTCTGAGCCCTCTAGCGCTTTTGACTATATCAGTCTTGAGCTTAAGTTGAGGGCTCCGGCCGAGGGTTTGGTGAACATGGGGTTGCACCATCACCTGTTACACGGACCAACAACCAGATTTAAATTAAATTCCCTGGTGTTCTGTGGTCCATGGCCCTTGAGAAAGGGAACCAATTACATTGATCTTTTGGACATATCAATGGTGGATTGACTGCCTGAAGTACCTTTGATTATTAGTGCTAGTAGTGGGGACAAGTGTGCTGTTTTATAAACATTGCACCTAGACACAGATTAACTAACTGTGGATATCCCCTTTGACCCTGTGCCTAGTGTCTCTGACCCTTTGCATCTTGTTTCTTATTCTAATATGGTTCCTAAAGATATCAGTGTCAGTAGTAGGGACCATCATGCTGTCTTAGGATCATTGCACCCAGATAGTGATTCCCTAACGTTGGATACTTCTTTTGACCCCGTGTCTAGTGTCCCAGATCCTATTCCTTCTACTCTTGCTTTTAACATGCTTTCTTGGAATATTGCGGGAATCAAGGACAAGTTTGGTGATCTGTCCTTGGGGGCTTCATTGATCAAATGGACTTGTGTTTCCTTCAGGAAACCTGGTCTTTTGACCTGCTTCACAGATCAGGTTGCATGACATATCATGTACCTGCTTGTAGCATTGGAACAGGTCGCCTTCATGTTTGGGCTAAAACAAATATCATATGCCTGCTCGTAGCATTGTAAAGAGTCGACCTTCGGGGGTCCTTCTTAGTTGGGCTAAAACAACTATCAAATGTTAAAATACATCCCCTACCCTTAATTTCATATGATGTTATGGGTACATCCATCACTAGAACAGCTGCCCGTACCGCCTACTTTTATAATGCTTATAATAGGATGGCGGGGGAGGGGATGGAGTCTGAGGCGATTTGGGAACTTGATCTACACAGGCCTGCTTTTGACTCTCACGACATTGCTATCGTTGTGAGCGATCTTAATACTACATATAAGCCTTGTGATATGGGTAATCAATCTCCTATTAGTGAAGAGGATGAAAACTGGGGTATCCAAGTCCTTAAGGCTGCTTCAATTAAGCGCTTGAACGGAGCTCCAGATCAGCTTCTGTCCATCACCCTAGCATATGACCTGAGGGCATATAATGGTCACTCACTCTCAGATCCTAACGTAGCGCATATGTTTTATCGTCCCGGACAAACAAGCAGAATTGACTATGTCTTAATCCCTGTCCAGCTTTGGGGAAATTTGACTGACTTTAAGGTAATAAATAGGGATGATAGCGATCACAATGTCCTTGATTGCTCGCTAAAGGGCCTCTTCTCTCGGTTACTTTTTTTTGTTGTTGCATATTTTATATAGTGCAAACTCGACCCGAAGGTATTGGAGTGCTTTACATTAACACCATATTTACATTACACATTCAGGCACGGGGAGATTAAGTGATTTGCCCAGAATCACAGGATGTGGACCTGACCTTGAGGCTCGAACCCTGGTTTCCAGCACCAGCGTCGGGCGTTTATGTCCCCAGATCTATCAGCTCTATGCCGCCATCCAAAGACAAGCACAGGATTAAATGGGGGCATGTAGCCCGTGAGCAGCGCAGAAGAAATCTTATGAGCCTGGCCCTAAGAGAAGCCATACTAGAGCTAGTCACACTAAATCCATCTCAGCCATGGGTCTATTTTTGGTCTACCAACATATTGAAAACAATCCCTGAAAACAAATGAGGGCTCGTTCGAAACTCTAGGAAAGTGTTTTCACGTATTTACTAGCCCAGCAAAACATGTGTGGTAAAACAAGGCATGTAATACTCAAAAGAACGAACTTCAACAGGTTCTAACCATGGGTGATACTCCATTGATATCTTAAAAGACGCAAGTACAGGCAGATTCAAGCAAGAGCACATGAGGAATGGGAGTCAGAACTATGGGAAGATATTTATGAGGCATCCATATCAAAAGATTCGAAAACCTTTTGTAAGCTGGTAGCTAATGGTAAGGAGGGCCCATCGAGGCTCCTGGCAGATACAATTCCTCCTACGGATCTGTAAAGGCTGCAGCAGGGACTTCTGCCTGATGGCCTTGGCCAACACTATGGCCTAATCCCCTCTAACACAGGATCTCTTTTGATGGAGTTGAAAGACTCTGTTGAGGCAATTAAGGCCATTGCCCCTGGAAAAGCAGCGGGACCCGACGGCGTACCGGGTGACCTATTCCTTGCCAATATTGAGACCTGGGTCCTTTACCTTTACAAACTATCCAATCACATCCTGAAGGGAGCAAGTATTCGTGCTCGCTGGAAGGCTGTCCATATTGTGCCCCTTTATAAAAAGGACCAGTGGGACTCCCCCCTAAACTAAAGGCCTATCAGCCTAATATATAGAGCCCAAAAGGTCTTTGCAAGACAAATACTTGGAAAATTGGAATCCTGGATTAAGGATCACCAAGCACTTTACCCACTGTATGCAGGAATTAGAAGAGGGATCAGCACATTTGACCAGGTTTTTAGGTTTTGACTGAGAAGGCCCTTCCTCCCTTTCTGGTCTTAACAAACCATGGAACGCGCAGTAGGAACTTAGAATTGGATCTAAGAGTGTGGTCTGATTGGTATGGGAGAAGTCTCTTTCTGAGGTATCTAGGTCCTATGTTGAGCATTGCCCGACAAGCAAGGGTCAAGGCATTGAATTCAATGCATTTTGCAATCGGAAGCCAATGAAGGAGCCTGATATGAGGGGAAATGTGATGACGGAAAGGCACTCTGCGAATAAGTCTTGCAGCCACATTCTCAATCATCTGGAGGCTGTGAATCAGATACCTGGGAAGTCCCAAGTCCCATTAGCATAGTCTAGATGAGATCTCACCGTCGCATGAACTTCTGTCCTCCTGCTATTATCTGGCAAGAGGTGCAGGAATTTTTTTAAAGTTTTCAGTTTGCCAAAGCGGACCCACGAGACATGGCGTATGGAACAGGATAGATCTGAGTACCACTTGAAGCTTAGGTTTCTAGCTGCCTTTGCAGAACAAGGCGGAGTGCCCAACTCAGCAGGCCACCAAAGTCCTTCAGGAGGAGGGGAGGGCTGACCAAAGAACATGATCTCTGTCTTGTCTGCATTTAATTTCAGCTTATCACTATTCATTCATCGAGTGATGTCTTTCAGGCAACCCGTTAATCTAGCAAATGGGTCCCTTGACTTACCCTTAAAGGAGAATATCAGCTGGGTGTCATCTTCATACGAAACAGCCTTCAATTCCCAGGTGTCAATAAGATTGAAGTGTGGTACCAGGTAGGTATTAAAAAGCAGGGGGCTTAAGTTCGAGCCCTCTGCTACCCCACACCTCAGAGGCTTCGGTGATGATTGGTGTGGTATGAGAAATACACTTTGAGTGCGATTATGGAGGTAAGACTGAATCCAAGCAAGGGCTATGCCCTGAACACTAAGCTGTTCAAGTCTATTCAGCAGTATGCGATAAGCAACTGTGTCGAAGGCCGCGGATAGAACCAGCAGGATTAACATAGCAGATGCTCCTGCATCCATTGACATTCTTATAGACTCTGCCACCTCCACCAAGGCGGTTTCAGTGCCATATCCTGTCTTGAAGTCTGATTGAGTGTTGTGTAGGATCTCATGAGAGTCAACATACTTGGTGAGTTGGCCTTGCGCTATTTTTTCAAACATTTTTGCCAGTGTCGGTATAAAAAGAAATAGGACTGTAATTCCCAAGCTCCTTGGGGTTGGCGTTAGGTTTTTTCAAGAAAGGTAATAGGAGAACCTCTTTCCAGACATCAGGAAAGATGTTAGTGAATTGCAAAATGTGCCTGAGGGGTTGCTTACTTCCTTTTTGGTTTTTAAACCAACATATCTATTTGAGCCCTTTCTGGATCTTATCGACCCATTGGTTGCAAAGTCGCTTTTCTTCAAGTTTTGTTATAGAAAATTACCATTAATTCCTTTATTAGCAAATCTGAATCATCTAAAATATATAAGTACTGTATGCCCAGCCTGCCAATTGTCAGAGGAATCACTGGTGCACTTTATTTTATTTTGTCCTGGCTACATCCACCCAAGGAAACTATGGATCGTTCCAATATGTAATCAACTTGGTTGCCGTCAACTAGAGGTCGCTATACGGCTTCTTTGCACAGAATCCTATCAGATAATTGTCTGTGCTGTATCCAAGTATCTTCATTGGAGTTGGTCCATTAGGTGTAGGATGATGAAGTAGCTAATATGATTAGTTTATCTGTCATGCCTCTTTTTTGTCTTAGTGCCCCAGTGCCTATACAGTGTTATATGATGCATTTTAACAGGCTTCATTTTTTTACCAATTTTAAATAAGTATAAAGTATTTGTTCATAATTGTTTATGGGATGCTTTGATTTTTTAATTCATTTAAATATAATTTAAAAGCATATTTGTATCAATCATCAGAACATTTAATGACATTACCTTGAGATGTGTTTTTAAGCTGAGCTGTTATGTGTTTTGTTGTACATTTACTTATGTGTCTATGTACTTTTATGGCTGAAAAACATTTTGATGATGATTAACTGGTACAAACCACAGGGACTATGGCCCCCAAGATAAGCAGCCCACCATGTCTGTGATTGTTTTAAGTAAAGTAGAAATGTTTTTAAAGCTACCCATTTTCTTTATAGGAAAAGGGTCTCCTTTTAAAAAAGATTTTCTTTTTTTTTTAAAGTTTCATTGAGAGTTGACAGTGGCCCGCTAGAATACTGCTCACTCTCCTAAAATATTTACCCCTATTTACAAATGAGAAGGATAGCCTTCCTTTTTGCAAATAGGTTACAACCTCAAATGGGAGTCAGTGACTTTTCAAATATTTAGTTGAAAGGATATTGATATTGATATTGATATTGATATTGAGATGTATTTGTAAAGCGCTCGTTCGCCCGGGGGCTTCATGGCGCTGTAGACAGGGACACAACGCATCAGTTACAGGAAGCAAAGCGGAACTCATCAAAACGCTTGAGAAAAGAGCCATGTTTTGAGGGAGTGTCTGAAACTAAGGATGTTTCCACACATTTTAAGGTGAAGAGGAAGGGAGTTCCAGAAGGCAGCTGCAAGGTGGTCAAAGCAGCTGCCTCCAAGACGCTTCCTTTTATAAGTAGGGACAGTCAGAAGATGTTTATGCATGGAGCGAAGATTCCTAGGGGGGTCATATTTTTTAAACAGATCTCTGATGAATAGGGGGCCTGATTGTTGTAAGGACTTAAATAAAATACAACCAGTCTTAAAAGCCACCCGTTGCTCAACAGGCAGCCAATGTAGTTGTTTTAAGCCCAGTCTGACAGACTGCCTCTTAGGTAGATTCAGAATGAGTCTGGCTGCCTGATTCTGAATCAGCTGGAGGCGCTTTAACTCGCCGACCGGGAGCCCAAGATAGAGACTGTTGGAAAAATCCAATCTAGACAGAACCAGGGAGATAACAATCTGTGTGAGCGCCTCCAAAGAGAAGAAACGAGCAATTTTCTTAATTTTCTTCAGCTGAAATAGACTGGAGGACACCACTGCGCTGACCTGCCTTTTCAGAGACAGATCTTCGCTAAGGAAGATTCCTAGGCTCTTAACCGAGGACGATTTAGATGGGGGGGCTCCCATGCTGGACGGCCAAAAGCCAGGGTTCCAGCTGAGTACACTCTGCCCAGGCAAGACCAGCTCAGTCTTGCCTGGGTTGAGCTTCAGGTGATTGCAGCTCATCCAACTCAGGATGTGAGACATGGTGTTTTGAAACACTACCACTGAGTCCTCGGTGTTTAAGGGAAAGATGAGCTGCAAATCATCTGCGTAATTGAAGATGGTGACTCTGGTATCCCTGAGGGAGTACAGCAGGGGGCGTAGATAAAGATTAAAAAGCAAAGGTGACAGGGAGGAGCCCTGAGGGACTCCACAGGTAGTAGGGATAGTGGGGGCCGTGAAGGGGCCCAGTCTCACGGATTGGGTGCGGCCAGTAATAAATGAGCGAATCCAGCTCAGCGCAGGACCCCTGAGGCCGGCCTGTTCGACACGGTTGACCAAGATGGTATAGTCAACCGTGTCGAATGCCGCTGATAGGTCTAATAAAACCAGCGCCTGATGGATCCCCTTGTCTGCATTCCGCCTCAAAGTATTCTGAACTGAGACGATGACTGCTTCAGTGGAATGAAGAGGACGGAAGCCAGCCTGGTTAGGCGCAAGGTACTGTGTTCTTTCCAAGAATTGGGACATGCTATCACAAACATGAGCCTCCAATATCTTGGCACAGTACGGCAGCAGGGAAATGGGCCTGTAGTTGAGAGGATCCGATGGATTAGCCCCAGCTTTTTTCAGCAAAGGGATGAGAAGGGCTTTTTTAAAACTGGCAGGGACCAAACCCTGTGAGAGGGAACCATTCATCATGAAAAGAATGCTCTCAGGGATAGCGGCTCCCACTTCCCGCAGGATGTAGGGAGGGCAGACATCATCAGGAGAGCCAGATTTTACTTTAAAAAGAAGTTTGGATAGACAGGCAGCATCAATGGGGGGGAAGGATTCCAGGGTAGAGGGATTGTGATAGATGTCCGGGGGAGGAGGGGATAGGGTGGTAAGAATGCTTTGCTTTATGGTGCAAATCTTATTCAGAAAGAAGGTATTTAGTGTGTTGCAGAGATCCTGGGTGGGAGCCACAGCTGGGGAAGTTCTGTCACTGCCACAAAGACCCTCCACAATGTTGAATAAATCTCTGGATTTATTGCGTGAGTGAAGAATTTGCTCAGAGAAATAGTCCGTTTTGTGCTTCTGAATAAGTTTCTGATACTCCTTCCGTGCCCTACAATAATCAGCCTTGTCAGGATCAATATAACCTGGGCATGATAATTCTATACCTGATATGCATCCATTAAGAAGATTGCCATGCCTTCACCCATAACAACAAACAACACTGTGATGGATAGAATACTTGAATTAACATCAGCCACTGAGATCGCTAGGGGCCACAATGAAGTCCATTGCTTTGTTCCCACCATGCCACTTTGAACTGATATATGCAAACTAATCTTGGTCCTATTCCGGTACGAACAGTTCAGTCAAAACTGCCAGGCCCCCTCTGAGTGTAACATGAGACACCCCAGGCTGATTTCAGCCTACATGGCCTTATCAGTGAAGAACTGTTAGAGCGCACTAACCTTGTAATCCAGATCCAAGAGGAGTGTTGTGTGCTGCCACGGTTCTCTTGTTGTACCGTTCCTACGTATCTAGTAGGACTGTCTATTTAGAACAAAAATTATAATACTGAGGGCCTGATTACAATTCTTGATGGATGGGATACTCATCACAAATGTGAAGGATTGCCCGTCTGCTGTATTACATGTTCTATAGGATATAATGGACATGTAATACGGTGGATGGGATATCCTTCACATTTGTGACAGAGTAACCCTGTCCGCCAAGATCGTTATCATCACCTGAGACTTATATAATCAGTAAATGTAGGTTTGTTTGCCTAACTCACACTGCCATATGTAAACTACAAAACTTACAGAGTTATAGATAATGTTGGTAACCTCAAACATAACCACTCAGATTCCCAAGGAAATCATGGAAACAGATCTAACCCTTTAGTTTTGTCACTTTTGCATTCCCAAAGTGTCACTACGAAAAAATACAATATTACATTTTCAAACAGTTATTGAAAAGCTCAAACTTTCCAAATAAAACATGAACTACGATTATGAGAATGATGAGACACATTATTGCTATAAGCATTATTGGAATGATGAAAAATGCAAATAGTTCAACCATGTTATTGTTCATCATGGACCGCCCGAACCACCCAGGAGGAGGACTCGCTATTGCACACAAGACCCCCTCCAACTCTCCACATCCAGCACAAGTAACCCCCACTCCAACACAGAGCACCTCCACTTCCAGATCCAGACCAGCCTTAGGACTGTGGTAAATAAAATTACCGGACTATTTTTCTATACATTAAATGATAATAAAGGATAGCTCAATAAATGAGAGGCAGAGTCCGTGGTATCTGAGTCATACGGTCTTTATTTATGATTCTCGAGAACCAGGACATCGAGTTCCATCACCACTAAGGTTCAGGAAGGGACATTCAACATTTTATTAGCATCACACATTATATATAGTAAAACAGTATAATTGAAATGAATACAGTAGGCGTAACAAGTGGAAAGAGAGAGATAAGAACACATGGGCGTAAAAGAAGGCGTGTACAAGGGCGTACACAGAGGTGTGTACTGGAAACGTCACAGAAATGTCATAGGTGGGTGGATACATAGAGAGATTCTGCAGGGTCAGCAGAAACCTTTAGCCTGAGTGCGTGCGCAACTGAGCATGACGTGTAACTGGGCAAAGCTGGGGGCTTGACTTTAGCTCTAGTAGAAGAGTCTCGGTGTCTGGGATGTCAGAACGACCTGTACCTATAGCATATCTGGTATCATATGTTTGGAGGATGTATTGTCTGAAGTAAAAGGTCTCTCGGGCAGAGGCCGTTCAATACTGAATGCTAGTGCATGCATACGTGTCTGGGTGCAATGCGTGGGGCCGTGGGCCTACCATGGTAACGGGTTCTGTAAATCACTTGTAAGGAAGACAGGAAGGCTGGACCCTTTGCTCTGCAGCTGGGAATATGTTTACCTATTTCACTAGACTGGAATGTGTTTTCGAGAAGGCTGAGCAGATAACTGTAGGCAAAATCCTGTCTTGGCAGACAGGCCAGGCCGAGCCGGGCACCGCTTCGCTGGGCAGGAAGTAAGGCATAGGTCAGGGATGCATACCTAAACTGCAGTTTTCAGAGACAGAAGAGACTCGGAGCCTCAATTAAGGGCCTGGCTCGACTGAGCCAGAAAAACGTGGAAAACGTGTCCTTTGCATTAAAAGTGCACCATGTAAAGACGTTGGCACCATAGGCCTAGAAGCCAAATTAACGTGGTTTTCTTGGAGGACTGAATAACTGACATGTTAAGGTTGGACGCAAATGCATATGCGTCTTCATGACATGCACGGGAAGGGAATTACACGACATACATGGAACATGGGAGCATGGATAGGGTGCGAGTGGGGGACACATTGATTTACCTAAAAATTTCTATTTCCTCATTCCCTCCTTGGCCCCTACTACACCCTTTAGGATATGTCTATTTTCATGAGACTATCTATCTGTTCATATAGCATCATTTGTTCATCCTTTTTCATTCGGGAACGTGAACTTGGACGGGGAATACAAGCTGTGGCGCACAAGCCGCAAATCGCTGGCCCACATTGCAGACAGAGACAACAACTGAACACTATAAGCAGTATTATTCCTAGGAATGATAACAATTTCCATCCCCAGGCGGATATCACACTCCAGAGCCAACCGGACCAAGTCCAGGTGCCAGGATTCTGGTGTATTTGGTGAGCTATTTCATGAAGCCTTGTTATGGCCTTATATACTGACGGTGCATTATTAGGAATGAAAATACAACAACTGGATCCGATCACTCTACAAGCCCCGCCCCTATCGGCCAGGATGACGTCAAGGACAAGGCGGTTTTGAAGAACAACAAGTCTCATAGCAGACTGCTCTTCGGTCAAGTTACCTAAGGCAGAGGTAGTCTCATTCACTACTGCTTCGAGAGTTCGAGTTAATTTACGTATCAGTTTACTGTTCTGGACAGGACCTACAAAGAAAAAGAATCCTTTATTGAAATCTGTATATTGCTCCCACGTTGTCTCAGTCTGGTCGACAATCGGGGTCTTGATCTCCCTTCTATGTCTTACATGTACAAGATGTGAATTTCGATGATAATCAGGTGGGGCTAGAAAAACAGGTGGCAATAGGAATGCAATATAACATGTTCCATCCCAATCTAAAGGCAGACGTACATAAGCTGTCTGACCACATATAAAATAAGAATGGCGGGAAGCTTTGAAAGTAGACTTTCCTTTATCACTGAATTCGACCACAGTATTACAATCACTGTGTCCTAGATGTATTGAACCATTCTTCCTGACGCACAATTCACCTTTCACTGGTAAAACTGTAATAAACGGCAAGTCCGAATTAGTCTCGGATTGAACGTTCAGAATCATGAGGTTAAGTGTAAAATTACCTAATCCATACACTTCATTTTCTAGATCGGTCCCTGTCCTTTGGGGAAGACCTTCCTTGTCTGGGAAACATATTTTATTCATAACTGTATTAAGGTTCCCCCATATCCAATTGCCTTGGGAAACTGTGGACTTACTGTCTAGGGAGGACATTAAAGTAAACCATGCTCCGCACGAACCATTATGTGTAAACGGATAAGGAAAGAGGGGCAGAGCTCCCTTGTATTTCTGATAGGGAGGGAGTCGGCCACATACCCAGCAATTGGTGGCATTGCTGGTCTGGTGAGAATGGTGTAACATACGGATAAAAGTATTGTTGCGCATAGCTAATCGATAGGACAGCTCGTGAGGGGGCAGGTCACTGAAAGTGTGCTCTACAGTGTCATTAGAGGAAATATGTACATGTGAACCAAGAGGGAAGAAAACATGTAGCATTAAACTTATGCATATAATCGTAAGACTCAGAAAAAACATAAGAATTAAAGTAATGACGCATCTGCTGTGCAGATTTTTTGCAATATTTTTCTCTCTTTTCGATTTGCCTGTCTCTCTGACTACTTGAGTCTATCTTATACATGTCAGAAACCTGTCTAACCGCTTCACCCGAGGGGGACTTAAACAATTAAACGCTGTCTGACTTACTAGACCTCAACTTCGTTTTATACTCCTGTTGCGGAGTTTTCTCTAACAGGGGGAGTTTAGAGTCTGTAGCGGGGCAGTCCTTGGGAAAAGTCTTTGGACACAGTCCATGAAATCTCTTAATGTGGCTGGAATGTAGCCATCCTTTTCTGCCTTCAATCTTCACAGCGGTCCTCGTGGTCAGTAACACCAGCTTAGGCTCCTTCCACCTGGGCTCCAAAGGGCTTGATCGGTCAAAGTTGCGGCCAACACCAGGTCTCCAGGAACGATTTCATGCGGTTTCACCTGGGTGTTGTCCGGGAAGGCAGCCGCGACCTGTGAATGACAAGATAGTAGTGCAGACATCAAGGAAGCCAAGTAATCTGTCAACATGTTACTATCGACATCGGTAATTTTACGAGGCATAGGCGTACCCCACATATTTGGGGGACGACCGAAGACTACTTCATACGGGGACAGACCAGTTCTGGAATGAGCTACCATAAGCATATAGAAGAGGGCAACCGGCAGGGCTACCATCCAATCGACTCCTTTTTCTGCACAGACCTTCGCTAACCGTGTTTTTAGAGTCTGGTTATGTCTTTCGACAAGACCAGCTGCTTCAGGATGTCGTACGCAGTGGAATTTCCACTGATATCCTAACAGGAGTGATACCTGTTTCATGAGCTCGGACGAGAATGGCTGTCCATTATCAGAGTACACGACACGGGGCAAACCGTATCGCGGGAAAAATTCACGGACCAACAGTTTGGCAGTGGTTACAGCAGTGTAATCTGGGACTGGGTATGCTTCTGTCCACCGGGAAAGGGCACATACAACTACGAGGACATACTTGAATCCTCGGCATCTGTCCATCTGGATATAATCCATCTGGAGGACTTCAAAAGGATGGTCAGGAGGATGAAATCCACCTTGTTCCACAGGGATACCTTTGCCTGGATTGAACTGACAACAGATCATGCAGGTACGCACTTTCTGTTTTGCTGCTGCACGTAAATGCTTATTGAACCAAAGATTCTGAATGCTGTCTAACATGGCTTTCTCTCCTAAGTGTGCTGGACTATGTGCTGTATTAATGATGACTTGAACCATAGAGTCGGGGAGAAACCATGTGGCTCTTCCCTTCGTCATCCATCCCTGATCTGTCTGGATCCCTCCTTGTTCAGTCCATTTCTTAATTTCATCTGGAGTCGCATGTGTCTGTATGTCGAGTACATCTAGTGTGGGATCCTTAACTGTCATGCAATGTGTTGGTGTTACTTCAGTCTTTGTCGTGTCAGTCGGAATATCTGTTGGAGTCTGAGCTGTGAGCTTGGCTGTTCGATCTGCCAGGTCGTTACCCTGGGAAATGGTGTCGGTGACTTTAGTATGTGCTTTGCACTTCATGATGGCTATGGCAGTAGGCAAATGTATTGCTTCTAACAGGGCTTGAATGAGGAAACCATGTTGTATCTTGTCGCCGTGAGAGGTTAAAAAACCTCTTTCTTGCCAGAGAACGCCGAAGTCGTGAACGACTCTGAATGCGTACTGTGAATCTGTGTATATGTTTACTTTCTTGTTCCTAGCTAGTATGCAGGCTTGGGTCAGAGCGATAAGCTCTGCTGCTTGAGCAGACAGTGTGTCAATACAATGTGTTTCTATGACTTCAGTTTCAGTAGTCACTGCATATGCGGCTACTAACTCTCCTGTACTTGTTCTCATACATGAACCATCTACATAAAATGTCAGGTCTGGATCTGGCAATGCAATGTCTGTCAAGTCTTGTCTGGGTTTCGTCACGGTATTAATGACGTCCACACAGTCATGTGGTGTAGGGTCTGCTGTAATCGAGGGTAACAGTGTAGCAGGGTTTAGTATATTGAAACGTCTGATTTCTATGTGTGGTTGGAACATTGTCAGTTCATATCCTGTCAGTCGTGCTATGGTTAAGTGCTGAGTCTGGGTTCGGTTTAGGGGAACTTCCACGGAGTGTGGAACTTGTACTGTCAGAGGATGTCCTAACACTATTGAGTCGCTTTGTTTGATAGCTAGAGCTGTTGCTGCAACTGATTTTAGGCACGCAGGCAAAGCCTGCGCTACTGGATCTAATGTACTAGAAAAATAAGCGCAAGGCTTGTGTTTTCCTGCTTGATCTTGTGTGAGAACAGATAATGCTGTGCCATCGCGTTCAGTAACAAAAAGTGTAAAAGGTTTGCTGTAACATGGTGTTGCTAAAACAGGCGCTTGACATAAAGCTTTCTTCAGTTCATCAAAAGCTTGTGTATGTTCCTGAGTCCAAGGGAGGACAGTCGAAGTCGCTGCCTCCTGTGTTGTCAACTGTATAAGTGGCTTGGCTAGGTATGCATATTGAGGAATCCATTGTCTGCAGTAAGAAGTGAGGCCAATGAAGGCCCGTACTTCCTTTTATGTCTTGGGTTGTGGCAGATGTGCAATTAACTGAATACGATCAGGTGTCAACTGTCTACCCCTCTTGGACAGCAAGTGTCCAAGGTATACCACTTGCTGGGCACAGAACTGTAGCTTCGAAGGGGACGCTTTATGCCCCTTTTCGGCCAGGAAATACAAGACTGTCAGTGATGCATGTTCGCAATCTCGTTCCGTTCGTGCTGTTATTAACAGATCGTCAACATATTGGAGTAGGGCAGTGTCAGTAGGCATGTAAATACAGTCTAGTTGTCGTTTCAGTGCTTGGCTGTAAATACTAGGACTCTCTGTGAACCCTTGAGGAGCACGTGCAAATTTGAAGCTTCGGCCATCTAAACAGAATCCGAAAAGGTACTGGCTTTCCGGATGAATGGGGACACTAAAGAAGGCGTTCTTGAGATCGATAACAGTAAAGAACGCAGCTTCGGAATCAATGGCAGTCAATAGGGAGGAAATATCTGGGACCACTGGGTACTGGGGTATTATGCATTTATTTAATTCTCGAAGGTCGATCACCAGTCTATAGACCGGTGGTGCATTCGGGTCAGTTTGTTTAAGAATCGGAATGATTGGAGAATTACATATATTGGAGTCAGTTTCTACAACCACTCCTTGTGCAATCAGCTCGTCGATAATTTTCAGTAAGGCTGCTACCGCCTCGGGTGGTAACTTGTATTGTCGGATTCGTGGCAGTACAACACCTTGTTTGAGAGTAACACGATATGGTGTAATGTGCATACAACCTACATCAGTTGGACCTTGTGCCCATAAATGCTGTGGTACATTCTGCAATATTGGATCAAAATCTCTCAACACATAATGTCCTTTAAAATCACGTAAAAACAATCTCACTCCTTCCGGAGAACAACAAATCACTGCTCCTAATGCTTTCAATGTTTTTATACCAAGCAAGTTTTCAGGACATGATTTCGTAAGTAACAAGTCTGTAGTACGAGACAATGGTCCAACTTCTAGGGAAACTGGCTTTGACACTTCGTTAACAATAGGCTTTCCTGTAAATCCAAGGGAAACATTCTGTGAGCCTGAGAGGGGTGCCCCTGGAACCTCGTCATGGCTGATGGTAGTTCTGCTCGCCCCTGTGTCAATCAAAAATGTTCTGTCCTTCCCTAATACCTGACTATGTACATAGGGACCCTCTTGATCTACAGGAACCTCGATAAGGGGCAAGCCAACCTCCCTCTCTAGGCTGTTTCATGAGTACTGCTGGTAATCCGGGTAATCTGACTGTGCATACTGGTACATTTGCTGTGTGACATGTTGCGTGGCAGCGATGGGTTGGGGCTGGGGTACTGCTATGGTCTGTTGTGCATTCTGTGATGAGGTTGCGTGTTCTGCGTAGTATTCTGTGGAACATGTTCTTGGCTAGGTGGACGCGGTCTTTCTTTCGTCCTGCCTGTAGCGATATTGTATTTTAGAACGGTACATTCGTTTATATAGTGACCTGGCTGCTTACAGTAATTGCAATTCCCTTTAACAGGAGCTGCAGGATGACTAGTCTGGGTTGTACCCCTCTTCTGACCATCTGCTGGGACAGACTGGGCAACTAGTACTTTCATTTTCGTGTCTTTCATACGTCTCTGTTCATGTTAGTGTTCCTCTCTGATTCGATTCTGGTGGTACTGTAACATTTGTAACATCTGGGAAGGGGTATTCGCTTGCCATGTACTTTAAACTTTCAGTACTCTGTTTTTAACCTGTGGTAAGGAATTCTCGACTAGTTTGGTCACAAAAAGATGTGGATACGATTCACTACTTGTTTTCAGGCCGCTATTAATAATAAAACATTTCTCGAATCTGGAATAAAAATCACTAGTGTCTTCATCTTGTTTCTGTTTGCAGGCTGAGATCGCATCCCAGTCTTCCTTTTTAACTGTCAATAACCTCAGCAAGACCTGTACTAATAATCCTGGTAATGCTTTAGCTTTTTCCCCAAGACCTGTACCTGGGATTCGCCCGTCTTCTTCGGTCTCTAATTCTGCCCAAATAATCTTTTTATCTCCCACCTCCCATTCTTTTTCTTTAAGTTTTTCGTAAATGCCGGCTGGCAACAATACCTTTAACATTTTAATAATATCGGGATACGTATAATCCCCCATGAGTAGCATGTCTTTTAATTCACAATGGAATCCTGCTGGATCTTTATCATGACAGGGCACTAATTTCTTCATTTCCAATAATTCCATTTTGGTCAAGGGGCTGTATACGAATACTCGTTCTAGCGCACCTCCTGTGGTCCGGACGGGATGAACTTCTCGTAAGGGATTCTGTCTGTCTATGTAAAAGGGTTTCCTTACTAGGGGTGGAACAGGAACAAAATGTGGAGTCAGAAAAGTTCTGTATTTGTGTCGTTGTTCTAGAATGATATTAATTAAATCGGTACCTAAGCCTCTCCATCTCTTTAGGAGTAATTCTTCCAATATATTATATAGGGGACCTGGATCATAATGCTGACTTTCATACAGTGTAATGAGGTGTTGGATCATGTACATACCAGCTAATCGCTGTTCGTCTGGGGAAAGGCTCAAAAACGTTTGCGCTACTGCGTCATCTTTATATACACTAGTATTGCCAGCCCATTGGACTGCCGACCGGGCCAGTTCTTGTTCGTGCATGGTACTAAGTTCACTGTAACCTATTCATTCTTTCAATATTTTATCGGTGGCTTGGAATAGATGCTCAAGAGAACATTGGGGCATATTATCAAGCCTGTGCGCTAAAATTATCGCCGCTTTATCAGCCGAAAACGGCCGATAAAGCGGCGATAATGGGCTTGATAATATGCTCTGTGGAATTCCAATCGAAGCCCATGTTAGATGTCTTCACATCTAACATGTGCTTCGATTGGAATTCCATAGAGCATATTATCAAACCCATTATCGCCACTTTATCGGCCGTTTTCGGCCGATAAAGCGGCGATAATTTTAGCGCACAGGCTTGATAATATGCCCCATTGTTCTGGTATTGGAGAGAGAAAACGTTTCTGGTTTTCTAGACGTATGGGTCTGTCAAAGGGTTTGTCAAAAGGTCTTGCCCTACCTACGTACACTATTCTGCCTGGGTCCTCTATTTCTACATCTTCGTCTTCTGAGACTTCACCATCCGCTTTCTCGGCTTCTCTCGCTGCTTTTTCCCTTGCGTGTATGTCTAGAATTTCTTTACGAATCTTTCTGTACATGGATTCTATACAACCTTGTTTACTATGTTTTCCATCAGCTATGTTGTCACTCCATTTAATCAAAAGTTTCATTTCTTCTTTGTCTTTATCTGGCTGGTCTCGTTCCCTAATCAAACAATTTATCAAAAACTGTAGGATCATAACTTGAGTCTCCACCTTTCTATGTGCCATGGCCTCGTGAATGCTTTCTGGTTTCTCCCCTGTTCTAATAAAATGATATATATTGTCTAAATGATTTCTCATATCTGGTAAAAGAGTCAGATAGTTTGTAACACGTCGTAGACGTATTGAATATAATATCATCTCGTCTTCGCCTGGTACTAGATCATATCTGCAATCAGTGAGGTACTGTTTAAGGGCTGCGTAAGTAACTACTTTTGGTGTGCGCTGTAATGCTGCTTCTCTGAGTGTGGTTCGTTTTATTTGAGGCGGGGTGACAGGAGTACCTCCTACTGCTCCTCCTGAAGCGAGATAGTCAACTATTACTGGCTGTGCTGTCGTTGGAGGCAGTGTAGGCGGTAAAGTAGGTGCAGGTAACACAGGTGGGCCCTGAGTTGCAGGCGCATTAAAAGGATTGCTAGGACCAGTGACTGGAACAGTGGCAGATGAGATAGTGGGGGGTGTCGTGCCATCAACGGGAATGTGAACAGGATTGGGAGGATGAGCATTTGGAGGAGGATTTCTGTTTGCATATTCTGGGACAGTGTCATCTAAATAAGAAGAAAGGAAAATTTCCGCGGCGGTCTGTTTATGACGTAATTTAGTCGAGACCAATGGTGGCGGCAAGTTACGGGGTACTTCCGGGGTTGCCCTGGGCAGGCCCTCGGCGAGAACAGGATACATGCCTGTAATAAGGGTATTTCTTTGTCTGTCTAATTGTTCTGCTCTAACTCGTTCACCTTCTTCTAGTAGCTCTCTTTCTTTAGCTTTTTCAGATTCTTCTCTACTTTTCTCTGCTTTCCTGATTTCTTTCTCTGTTCTTCTATGCGCTTCTTTGCGCCACAATTCTATAGCGTCTTTCTGGGATTGTCTGGCTTTCTTTTTCCATAGTGCTTCTTCTACTCTCATGATGCATTCAGCATCCCATGTCCCTGAGACAGGCCATCTATACTTCTCTTCCAGATCCTTTGTGTAATCAACCCACAAGTCTAAGTACAATATGGCATCTAAGCCATGTTTATGGTACATAAAATGTCCTGGGGTGTCCCTAGGCGGGACGGGAACTGCTTCTTCGAGTATCCCTTTCCTAGTTCCTATCTGACGTAATTTCGAGAACAGCGGCATTTCTGAACTGATTTGAACTTAAACACAATGGACACAGTAATGAATAGCAAACAATCATTCATACCACGACATTAAACACATTAAAACATTTCAGACTGATACTACCTGGTACATAGAAAAACATAGATTCTGAATATCACGAGAAACAATACTAGAATACTGGATCACTAGATGCACTGCTAAAACAGTACAGACATACCGGTCCCATAAAGAGACACGTCATACTGTATTCACCTAAGTGCACACGTCTGGACCGGGTCTGTGTACCCAGACCCGTCTTGACTGGGCACAAATTAATGAACCCGTCTAGATGCGTTCTCAACAACGGTACTCACCGGGAAGCAAAACTGAAGGCCTCGGAAACTGGACTGGACTGGACTGGACTGCTACGACGTCTACGCTGCTACTACGCATGCGCTTCGGAACAGGTGGGCCTCCGGATTCCTCGGACCTTGCTCTCTCGGCTTGGGGCTCTGGTCGGGACTCTCCGCATTCCTCACCGCCTTGTCTGGATGCCGGACCGCAGTCTCCGTCTCCTCCGTGGGCCTGAGGGAGATAGCAGGAAAACCCGCAGGTGTGCACAGGATTCCGTCACAGCCGTAGAAGGGGTCAGGGGCCTGCGTTACATCGCCGGCGAGTGGGGAAGGGGAGGGGTCCCTGTTCGGGCGCCAGATTTATGTGGTAAATAAAATTACCGGACTATTTTTCTATACATTAAATGATAATAAAGGATAGCTCAATAAATGAGAGGCAGAGTCCGTGGTATCTGAGTCATACGGGCTTTATTTATGATTCTCTAGAACCAGGACATCGAGTTCCATCACCACTAAGGTTCAGGAAGGGACATTCAACATTTTATTAGCATCACACATTATATATAGTAAAACAGTATAATTGAAATGAATACAGTAGGCGTAACAAGTGGAAAGAGAGAGATAAGAACACATGGGCGTAAAAGAAGGCGTGTACAAGGGCGTACACGGAGGTGTGTACTGGAAACGTCACAGAAATGTCATAGGTGGGTGGATACATAGAGAGATTCTGCAGGGTCAGCAGAAACCTTTAGCCTGAGTGCGTGCGCAACTGAGCATGACGTGTAACTGGGGAAAGCTGGGGGCTTGACTTTAGCTCTAGTAGAAGAGTCTCGGTGTCTGGGATGTCAGAACGACCTGTACCTATAGCATATCTGGTATCATATGTTTGGAGGATGTATTGTCTGAAGTAAAAGGTCTCTCGGGCAGAGGCCGTTCAATACTGAATGCTAGTGCATGCATACGTGTCTGGGTGCAATGCGCGGGGGCCGTGGGCCTACCATGGTAACGGGTTCTGTAAATCACTTGTAAGGAAGACAGGAAGGCTGGACCCTTTGCTCTGCAGCCGGGAATATGTTTACCTATTTCATTAGACTGGAATGTGTTTGAGGAGGGTGAGCAGATAACTGTAGGCAAAATACTGTCTTGGCAGACAGGCCAGGCCGAGCCGGGCACCGCTTCACTGGGCAGGAAGTAAGGCATAGGTCAGGGATGCATACCTAAACTGCAGTTTTCAGAGACAGAAGAGACTCGGAGCCTCAATTAAGGGCCTGGCTCGACTGAGCCAGAAAAACGTGGAAAACGTGTGCTTTGCATTAAAAGTGCACCATGTAAAGACGTTGGCACCATAGGCCTAGAAGCCAAATTAACGTGGTTTTCTTGGAGGACTGAATAACTGACATGTTAAGGTTGGACGCAAATGCATATGCGTCTTCATGACATGCACGGGAAGGGAATTACACGACATACATGGAACATGGAAGCATGGATAGGGTGCGAGTGGAGGACACATTGATTTACCTAAAAATGTCTATTTCCTCAGGACCATTCTATGTGGCACCCTCATCTACAGCCTGCCAGGACCTCGCACCCAGCCCGCAACTACCATCGCCGAGCTCACCGCACCGCACCCCACGCCATCACATCCACAGACTACATTCTACTCGGGGACCTGAACTTTCACCACGACAACAGCAAAACCTGACTCTACCACTCTCACCAAGAACCTCGCCAACCTAGGACTGAAGCAGCTCGCCAACACGCCCACCCACAGAGTGGGTCACACACTCGACCCCATCTTCATGAGCGGAATAAATATCCGTTCCAGCAATACCACCCAGCCCTTCTGGACGGACCACCACTACGTCCACTTCACCTTCAACACCACCACCGCAACCAAGCCCTCCCCGTGCCCGCCATGACAGAACTTGAGCAAGAACACAGAGGAACACCTCAACACCACTCTCCATCAAAACTCCCCAAAGCGCCACAACCGACACCAACTCCGCAGCCAGGGAATTCCACCGCTGGGTCTCCTGCTGCGCCGAGAAGCTGGCACTCCTCCCCCACCCGCCAAACAATGCTCTCTGAAGGCCGCCTGGTTCACCAAACAACTCCAAGAAGTCAGACGCTCCTGCAGATGCCTAGAGAAACCCTGGCGAAACCAGAAAACCAAGGAAGCGTGGAACATCCACAAGAGAACCCTGAAGGAATTTCACCTGAGCATAAGGGACACCAAACTGACCTTCATAAGAGACAAAATCCATACCAACACGACCAACGTCAAGGAACTGTTCAACATCATACAGCAGTTCGCAAAACCCACCTGCAAAGCCACGGACGTCACACCTTCCCAGGAACTCTGCGACAAGCTCAGCTCCTACTTCCATCTGAAGATCAAGGTCCTTTAGGACAACTTCAGCGAACCAGCATCCGGACACCTCCCCCCTACCCACCGCCGCTGATAAGCCAACCATCACATCCTGGGATCCTGTGACCGTCGCACTCATCATCAGGACCATGAAGGAAACTCACTCAGGAGCCCCAACGGACCCCTACCGATCGCACATATTCCACAGGGCCTCCGCTGTCATCGCACCCAAACTAGGATGGACAATTAAGGCCTCCCTCTGATCTGGCATCTGCCCAGACATCTGGAAATGGGCAAAGTTGAAACCCCTCCTCAAGAAACCAACGACCGACCCAACGGACCTGAAAAACTAACGCCCATCTCTCTCCTCCTCTTCACAGCCAAAATCACTGAGAGACTCGTGGACGCCCAGCTGACCGCTTTCATCGAAGAGAACTCCATCCTAGACACCAGTCTGGATTCCGCAGCAACCACAGCACCGAGACTGCCCTCCTCGACCCCACTGACAACATCCGCATGCTACTAGACCTGGGACACACTGCAGCCCTCATCCTTCTAGACCTCCCTGCAGCCTTCGACACGTCTCACATCGCACGCTTGCAGCCAGACTTCACGACGCGGGGATACAAGGAGCCACCCACACCTGGATCCAATCCTTCCTCTCTGGCGGAACCCAGAGGATTCAACTTCCTCCCTTCCTCTCCGAACCCACAGAAATCAACTGCGGAGTACCCCAGGGATCATCACTCAGCCCCATGTTTTTCAACATTTACATGGCCCCCCTCACCGCCATCATCAGCCAGCATGGGCTCAGCATCATATCCTATGCCGATGACACCCAGCTCATCCTCTCACTCAAGAAGAAACCCCAAAACACCAGACTCTGCTTCCAGGAAGGAATGAAGAACGTGGCAGCATGGATGAAAGACAGCTGCTGGAAGCTCAACTCAGAGAAGAACGAGATCCTTATCCTCTTTCCCTGCACCTCCGCCTGGGACAACACCTGGTGGCACCCCGCCCTCGGGAACCCTCCCACCCCTACAGACCACTCTCGAAACCTCTGCATCATACTTGACTCCTCCAGATCAACGCCTTTTCTTCCACTAGTTTCAACTGCCTTCGCATCCTCCGTAAGACCTTCAAATGGATCCCCCCCAACTGCAGAAGGACCGTCACCCACGCCCTGATAACCAGCAGACTGGACTATGGCAACGCCCTCTACGCCAGAATCAACAGAGCTCTTCTACATAAACTCCAAACCATCCAGAAAACCGCAGCCAGACTCATCCGCAGGACACCACGTCACAAGCACATGACCCAACACCTACTAGTCCTCCACTGGCTCCCTGTCGAGAAGAGGGTCACCTTCAAACTCCTCACCCACGCCTACAAATCCCTCAACAACAAATACCAAATACCTCAATGAGAAAGTATCCTTCCACATACCCAGGAGGAACCTCTGCTCCGCCGACCTCACCCTGGCAGAGATTCCCTGCATCCGAAGAAACAGAACCGGTGGGAAAGCTTTTGTCTACATCGCAGCCAAGACAAGGAACGAGCTCCATGTGAACATCAGATGCTCCCTGACCCTGCACACGTTCAGGAAGAACCTCAAGACCTGGCTCTTTGACTGATCTGGAGCCGCTCCCCACAGCACCTTGAGACCCTCACAGGTGAGTAACCTGCTATACAAACCCCTGATTGATTGATTGAATGATTGATTGATTTTGTTACTAAGGGTGAAGGTTTGGACCGCTATCTTCCTTCTTAGCATGAAGGGACTCGGACAGTGGAACTGCATCTCAGTCACAGCTCACATGATGACTCAGGTGGGATGTAACCCTCTCACTGACTTCAAAATGGATGATGCTTAAATAATAAAATGGCAAGCTTATCACACCGCCAAAGGTGCAGAACAGCGTCATACTTAGTCTATGGAAAAATGGTCATCTCCAACAAACAAAAGATAAAGAAAAATAAAATGTAGCATCATGTTTTTAGTTGAGCAACCCTGGAACTACAAGGCCTATTAGCAAGGCGGCGCTATGAAATTATTGCCACTTTTGCGTCCCTTTTCAGGCGCAAAGCAGCGATAATTTCATCGCCTTATCAGCAAAGACACGCTATCGAGTGTTTTGCTGATTTAGCACCCCTTACAACAACGCCCAGTTTTGCATCTCTAATGAGATGCAAAGTGGGCGTTCCGTGCCAAAATAACTGAAGAAATGTCGCTAACCAACATTTCTCCAAATATCAAGCTGCACACCAACAAGTAGAGCAATAAGGAAAGTAGCGCTAACCTCAATTATTGCTATTTTCCTTACGCCTGCTTGTAATCTGATTTAGCCATGTGATCCAATGGGAGATGGAGTACATGGCTAGGTATCGCTGGTCGCAGTGTGATTATCAATGGATTTCCATCGATAATCACACTGTTTTCCAGCTAACGCATGGATTTCTGTAGCTTGGGAGATAAGCGTTGCTGATAGCACGGTATCTCCGGATAGAATCCAAAGTTAGCCTGCGATAATTATCCTCGTGCTAAAAGTGCTGAGCGATAATTATTGCAGGCCCTTGCTAATATGCCCCCAAATGTGCAGACTACAGGGACGCAATGGTTAACAGAAATAAATGTGTGCATGGCACATTCTCCCAAGAGGGAAAACATGTACAAACCACCATTAGAAAATTATGCTAAGTTAAAATGAAAAGCTAAAATGGAGACAAAATGTAAGCTACGTAACCCTCCATATCCACTGCCAACCATATCTTGGTAATATACTTGTTAGAAGATGGTCAGAGGGAAATGGCAATTGGGTAATAGTGATACTAAGACACTAGATAACAAAACTCTGCCGGGTTGTATATCTGGGATCTTGTTGCACTGCATGGGCATTGATATCTAAAGACAAAAGGAAACCTTTAGTGATGTTATTGTTTTTACTCCCCTGTCTAATTCCTAATGTTCTATATGATATACCTTGTGGCAGCTCTGTATTACAACTCTGTATTATCTGGTGAAACCATGTGTCTTCTTAGAACTTCAATATTACAAAAATATTTTCAGTTTGAGTTACTTTTAATACCAATAGTTCATGAATGAATGAATGAATGAATACGCATTTATATTGCGCATGGCTACCCTAGGGCATACGAGCGCATTAAAGGACGGCTAGAACTTCACCGCTACTCATGGGAAAAGGAAGGTCTTTAGCAGTTTCCTGAAGTGGAGGTAATTAGGTTCAAGACGAATGAAATCGGGGAGTCGATTCCATAGTTTTGTCACATGGAGCGTGAATATTCGGCCGCCCATACATGCGTGACGGATCCTAGGGACTGTCAGAAACTTTTTATTATTGGATCTTAATGTCTGGGAGACCTGATATAATTGAATCATCGGTAGGATCACAGATGGACCGTTGCCGGTAATGGATTTTTGTGCACAGTACACATGGCCTTAAACCAAATTCTTTGTTGCACCGGAAGCCTGTGTAACTGACAGAGTGCTGACTTAGCTGAGGTGCGCCTCGGGACATTCAATAGAAGTCAAGCAGCACAGTTCTGGACAGCTTGTAAGATCTTGATAGTCCCATGTGGAGCATTGAAATAATCAAGACACAATAGAATAAGGGCTTGCACCAACAGACGTCTAGCGTCAAAGGGGAGAGGCAAGATCTTCCTCATCAGTCTGATCAGACCATAGCAAGTGGCAGCCACTTTGCGCGATTGTACAGAGAAACTAAGATTAGAGTCCAACCATACACCCAGACTCTTAATTTGTTTTTTTGGTAAAAGGGAGGGGGGATAGACAACTTGGCCACTAAGGATCTAAGTTGGGAGGAGCAGCATGTCCTAGTATCATGACTTCAGTCTTAGAGCCATTACGTTTAGGAAAGGAAGAATCCATCCACTCAACTACGTTTACCAGGCAGGAAATCAGGTTCTTGTCATTCATATCATGTTGGCTGAGAGACACCACCAGCTGGGTATCATCAGGGTAAGTGACCAGCTGGACCCCCAGGGAAGAACGATGTCCGCAAGGGGCCGCATGTAGATGTTGAACATGTTGGGGCTTAAAGAAGATCCCTGGGGGACACCATACTGTAGAGGGGTCTGTTTTGAGAGAGCCTCATTTCAAAGACCATAAATGATCTATCGGAGAGGAAGGACTGCAACCACTTAAGGGCAGTCCCCGCTACCCCCACCTCCCTCAGTTTTTGAATCAGGATACAGTGATTTACCGTTTCGAAGGCTGCGCTGAGATCTAGCAGGATGATGGCAGCGCAGCCTCCGGTATCTACAATTTTCCTTTCTTCTTCCACCACCGCAAGAAAGGCCGTCTCAGTGCCCTGCTTGCTTCTAAATCCAGTCTGAGTAGGGTGTAAAGCATTATTGTTCTCCACGTAAGCTGCCAATATAGAGTTAACATGTTTTTCGGCCAATTTGCTAATGCCAGGTAGTAAAGAGATTGGGCGATAATTAGCCCAATCCCCAGGGTCTAAGTTTGGCTTTTTTAAAAGTGCTTTAATTCTGGATTGCTTCCTGTTAGACGTGACACCCTTGGCGTGGTTTTCCCTTATCTTTTTGCCCCTGCCTCCTGTATTTTTGATGCTGTGCTGGATTTCGTTTTTGCAGGTTTAGATGCTTTGGACACTCTGCCACTGCTGATCAGTGCCAGAGTGTAAGTGCTCCCTATGGAAATTGTCATATTGATTGGCATATTTGTACCTGATTGGCATATTTGTATCACCACAAAGTCCCTAGTAAAGTGCACTGGGTGTGCCAGGGCTGGTGATGACAGATGCTACTAATGGGCTTGCAGCACTGATTGTGCCACCCACACGAGTAGCCCTAAAATGGTGTCTCAAGCCTGCCACCGCAGTGCCTGTGAGCAGTCAGTGAACTGCCATGTCCTCCTGGCCAGTGTCCCCACTGGCTGGGCCTAACCCTTCCCTTCATGTACACATTGGTCACCCCTATGGAAGGCTCAAGGTACCCCCCTGGGCAGAGTGCAGTGTATATGAAAGGTAGAGCATGTACTAGTGCAGGTAACATGTTCTGGTAGTGAACAGCAGCCATTTTGTGTGATCACTGCTGCAAGGTTATCATGCTCCATAGACTAACATGGGGGTGGCTGGTCCCAATGGATACCAGCCTATCTTCCCACAGGAACAAGATGGGACATAAGTGATTGATATCCCTGAACTCAGAATTTAATAACACATCTTTTAGGAAAGGTTGTTTTTAAATTCTGTGTTTGAGAACGGTACTTTTAGAAAGTGGCTGTTCTCTTGTCTAACCTTTCTGTGTGCCTGGGCCTGCTTGTGGATTGACTGTCTGGTTTGAGGGTGACAGGGGCTGGGGAGCCCCCAGGAGGTTGTCTGAGTCAGCCCTTGGTTGAATGACTGTATCTGCAACTAGAGTGGTGGGAGAAGATAGCACCTGGGAGTGTATAGGGCTGTGCCTGCCTGCCACAATGCTGGCTCCACCTCCTGCTGGGCTGCTGACGCCTCTGCCCCTCACTCTGAAAGGAAGGAAGAAGCCAGGAAACCAAAGTATTCCAGCAACACCCAGAACTGGTTTAGACCGGGCTCAGGGCCCACTTGCACAAAGACTTCAAAGACTTTTAGGGGTAGAAGAGAAGGACCCCTGACAACAGATTTTCAGATTCTACAATAAAGAGGAACCTCTGCCAGAAGAAGGACTGCTGAAGAAACTAAGGAAAACTTCCCTTGCTGTGTGCTCTGGGGCTGACCTGTTTTGCTGTTCATCTAAAGGAGAGAAGAAGGGGACTTTGCTGTGTGCTGTGACCCTGCCTGCTGTGTCTCTAAAAAGAATCTCCAAGGGCCTGAGAAGAGCTGGCCTCCTGTTTCTGGAACCCAGGGTCAAAAGGTTCCCCAGAAACTACAAGACGCTGTGAAGATCTCGCTTTAATTGCTGCTGGGTGTGTGATTTGTAACTGCTGGCCGGGGAGGAGGATCGGTGTGCTCATCGGCACATTATTGTAGAGTATCGGAGGTTTGTTGTGTCTCCCTCAGTGATTTATCCCCCAAAAAGAGTTGGTGGCTTCACGGGCGTTCTGCCCGCCTTTGGCCACGTGAAAATCACCCTGCTGCTTTTTCACCGCTGCTGCCCGGGGCCAGGAACATCCTGAAAATCTCGCCGTGCCTAGCCGGGGCCGCCGAAGGAGAAACCGAAGGAGCAGAGCCCTGATTGGCTCAGAGCGACGAGCCCCCTCAGCAAACGCCGCGCTGGGATTGGTTCCCAAGCCGCAGCATCATCTTCAGGCTTGCGCTGGCATTGGCTGGCAGAAGGAAGGAGCCGTGACGTCACAAGGGGCTCGTCTGAGGAGCCGCGCACTGGTTGGCCCTGTGTCATCAAAGTCAGCGCTGCCGTCCGAGAGAGCCGTGCTCAAGTCTGCGAGGACAGCCGTCCCCGCCGAAGGAACCGTGGGTGTGTTCGTCATCCCTGGCCTGCCGTCCCAGCGCTAAAGAGGTAAACTAGCTCTCCGGCACTCGTTGGATTGTTGAGAGCAGGCGGAGAGCGTGCGGGACCGGCAAAGGCCGCTTTTGGGGTTTCCTCCACACAGAGACTTCTCACAAAGATAAGCGCAGTGAGGCACTCCTATTAACAGCCCTAAAAACAACATTGAGCCACCTTGAAAGGGTTATAGCCTGCTACAATGACTTTTTGGAACCGAGTGAGACTGAGAGTGAAATGTTTTAAAGACTTCCTAGAAAAGAGTGCAACCTTATAGGAATAAAGAGATTATGTACTGCATTGCTTTTTGCTAAACTACCAAAACTAGATAAAGTTATATTTTAATACACCTACCTGTGTGGTCTCAGTTTGTGGTGTGTTTTAGAATTACTGTGTGTGTTAAGTGCAAATATTATACACATTGCCTTGGGGATAAGCCTGTCTGCTCGTGCCAAGCTACCTAGGGGGTGAGAAGGGGTTATCTACAGTGTGTATCCCTTTACCCTGACTAGAAGTAAGGGTCCCTACTTGGTCAAAGGTACTTACCTCTGCCAATTAGAGACCCCCAGTTCTAACACTTCCATAGCGGGGGAACCAATCCAGACGCAAGGGAGGCATTAATTACATTCCGAATGGCTGGGGATAACAACTCTGACACTAATTTTAGAACGGGGGGCCCGACATCAGCTGGGGATCCAGACTTAAGGTTCTCCAGGAGACACTGTGAGTCAGAAAGACACAGAGGGGCAAATACTTCCAGCCTAGCATATGGGGGTGGGGGGAGAGTTGCATATCAACATCCAATTGTGAGAATTGCGAATAAATGTTAGCAACCTTAGTGGCGAAGAAATTAGCGATCTTGTCATAACGCTCTTGAGTCTTCATAGGGTCAGGAAGAGGGCTAGGAGGAGTGATAAGGGATTTAAACATTTTAAAAATTTCCCTAGGAGTGTTAGAGGCCCGCATAATCTTTCCCAGATAGTAGCTGGATTGAGCAGTCTTTATTTTGTCTTTGTACAGTCTAAGAGCCGTTCTATAGTTCGCCCTACTTGATTCAGAGAATCTCTTCCTCTATTTCCGCTCAGACTGTTTACAGTACTGTTTAAGCATTCTGAGTTCGGGAGTATACCAAGCTTTCTTATTGGAGCAAACTCCATGACAAAATTGTTTCTTAGGTAGGGTAAGATCTTATGAGGACTCCAGCCAACTATTGAAGTCATCATTGGCCTTAATGGGATTAGTGCAGGGAGCGGGATGGAATTATTAAGATTCATTAACCATTCCTCCACTGAGAGTTTTGACCAGGTCCGGCCCAGCTTTTTAAATTTTGTAGAGGATTGTGGCAAAGCCCCGGGAGTCCAGACAAAGGATAGTAGAGAGCGGTCTGACCAGGGTACTAAAATGATCTTGTTCAAAGTAATATTATCTAAATTAGTAAAATTAGTAAAAAAAGGATCAAGTAAGTGACCAGCTTTGTGGGTAGGGCCAGTTACGATGTGTCTTAAGTGAAAGGCTTCAAGGCCTGCCACAAGGTCTCGCGAAGGGGAAGAATCTAGTTCATCTAGGTGAATATTAAAGTCACCAAGAATTGAGAAGTTGGGGGTGTGGCTAGCCAAATTTATAGCAATACCTGGAAGGTCATTACAGAAATTAGTGTGTCCTCCAGGAGGACGATAGAGAAGAATACCAGAAAAAGTGCAGGTGGGAGAGAAGCCAATGGAAAAGGAAAGGCTCTCACAGTCCGCCAATGAGCCCTTAATCGATCTGCAAATATAGATAGTTTTAAATATAATAGCAATTCCACCACCCCGTCCAAATGCCCGATCCTGTCTGACCAAGGTATAGTTAGATGGAAGAGCCTGAACCACATCTGCATCAGAGGCGAGGTTGTTCAAGGTCTCCGTAAGAAAGAGAACATCAGGGCATCCGTCCTCCAACAGCAGATGGATTTCACTAGCATGCTTGGGAAGAGATCGACAGTTGAGTTGTAGGAGGGAAAAATATTTGGCTTCTACAGTATCTGAGGGAGGAGACTCAGAAGGTATAAGTGTGAAGGCACAATATGGACAGTGAGGACAGTAATTACCTTCCTCCTCCAATAACATCACATGCATACAGGCATCCCTCAGAGCATCTCTGTATCCCAATAGTACATCCCTGCTGTAGCAGATATTGCCCAGGGGGATACGGCCAGGGGTTCCAGCCCCTCTACCCATCCTGGCGCGGAGGGGTGCAGACGGGTTTGCCTCTGGCGCGCCGACGGCGCGCATGCGCTGCGCGCTTGCATTTTCATGATTAAATACTGTGGGCTGAGAGCCCTGCCCAACCACTAGAGCGCCCCCCAAAATCACGGCAACTAATGAGTGCCTGCCTTCCTCAGCCAAGATGACGCGGCCAGGTGTGGAGAGTGTGTGATCCTGCTCAAATGGCAGGTGCATGGAAGTATTTTAAAGATGCGGGTAAGTGGATGTGTTCCGTCTAGCAATCAGATCAGAAATCACAATAGCAGCAAAATTAAATTAAAAAGAGCAAACCACTCGTGACACAATTTTAAAACCAGCTGATCGCTGCAGTTCTCCTTGTCAATCCGTGAGATCACGGTACAGTTATAATGTTCTGGGGCGCTCGCTTGCACTTCCCCGAGTAAATACAGTGGGCTGAGAGCCCTGCCAAACCACTAGAGCACCTCCCCAAAATGGCGGCAACTAATGTGCGAGTGCCTGCCTTCCTCAGCCAAGATGGCGCGGCCAGGTGGGGAGAGTGTGTGATCCCGCTCAAACGGCAGGTGCAAGGAAGTATTTTTAAGATGCGGGTAAGTGGATGTGTTCCGTCTAGCAATTAGATCAGAAATCACAATAGCAGCAAAATTAAATTAAAAAGAGCAAACCGCTTGTGACACAATTTTAAAACCAGCTGATCGCTGCAGTTCTCCTTGTCAATCCGCGAGATCGAGGTACAGTTCTAATGTCATAAAGTTTATACCATTTTTCTCTTTAAAGATAATTTATCAAAATTGGTACTAAGATGAGAATCCTTTGCGTTATTCTTGAAGAAACAAATGAAGAGGGATAAGAGATCACAATCTTCAACTGATTACTGAAAATAGCATTTTATTTATGTATTTATTTTCAGAGTTTTATAGAGCGCGGACAAGACCCTTACTGGTATCAGAGCGCTTTACAGTACATGGGAATAGTGTTAACATAAGTTCAAAAAGAGTACATAATGCCAAAGGGCAATCATAGAGCAGGGCAGTAGGAAGAGACCTGAAGAGTGAAGGTAATACAGTCCATGTGAGTAAGTAAAAATAAGAATAACATCATTAAGAACGACAAATAGGAGCAACAAGGAGATTATAATAACTTAAGTTATTACGTTTTTATTGATTTCTTAAGATATTGACAATATGCAAAATTAACAAATTGAAATGACAAGGTTCCAGCTCCCCTCAACTACCTTTTTGATTGCCTAGCAAACATAATCTAGTTCAAGAGAAACCTATTCTCCAAGATTTTCAGGTAGCTGCCACTACTGGGCATTTTGTGTGAGTCCTGTGGCTCCATAGGGAATATAGTCTTCTTTGGCTTTGCTAATGTGACGTCGGTAGTGCACTCATTGGAAATACAAAGGCTCTATCCTGGCAATGCCTACATTCTGGGCACCCTACCAGCCTCTTCTGCTTATTACAGCATGTACTTTCAGGAGTTTTGGATAATGTGCTTCTGTGTCAGACCAGTGGAAAGAGGTAAGCATTGATCATGGTTCAACAGAGGTAAAGTTTGAGTCTCATTGAAGCAACTCTTTGCAATGCATATTGTCTATATGTTTGGAATCAGATATGGTGTTTAGGAAAGTATGATGAAGGTAGATACATTTTTCGATGAGAGAAGGAACAATGAGTGATTGAAAGGCCACAATATGAGGGGGGCAACGTTTCATAACGGCCTACTATCGCAATTGGTTAGCTGGTGAGAGCATGACGGCTACGGTGAATCCTGCCTAGCCTAGCTGCAGGTGACCACATCGCCCCTCACCCCTCTTCAGAGCAGATTTTCGATGCCGGCAGATGAGTGAGGAGACGCAGAGATGCCGTAACACCGAGCCAACATTGTGAGGGCTACTTTTCTGTGTTTTTTGCAGCTCTTGATCAGCGCGGGCCCCTATGCTTGGAAGGGGGCCCCTAGAAATGTAATTGGAGCAGTTTGTGGAGCACGGTTTGCGAGAAGCTAGAGCTGCTTTTTTAAACACTGCCAATTAAGGTGAGCAGACTTTCTACAACCCAGAAACATTGTGCTTCCCGGGGGTTTACTATTGCTGCTGCTTTGGTCATCTCAGAATTCCCTGGGTGGCACTAGTTTGGCACCTGTTTGGACGTTGAGGTGCGCAAAACAATTTTTTTAAATGGGATACTAACCGCTGGTATATGACTTTGAGTTGGAGGGCACCCCCGGGAGTAGTATTTGCTAATTCGTAAAAAAAAGGAATACCCATTACTCTTGAAACCCAAAATATCCTCATTTTCTGCACAAGCTCTAGTCTTAGAGCAAGAATCAGACAGCAATTTACAAGTGAGTGTGCCACTAAGCGTCCAAGCTCCTACCTCGCCTCTTAGGCCCCTAGAATAACGGAAGGGGGTCTTGATGGACAGTCACCCTCTAACCTTCATGCTGGGTAAAATCGCTGAGGCCGGACAGCAAGATCAGATCCAGCTAGAACCGGAAAAGCCACCAGGGAAAAGCATCCAGTATGACATTAAAACCATGCTAAATCTCATCTTGGATGAGATACATGGGCTGAAAGTACTGCAAGCAAACAAGATAGCAGCAATTACATCTTTGCTTGTCAAAAATCAAAGAAGCAATCGGTAGCTATCCTGCAAGAATACAAGAAGCCAAATCTAGGATATCTCAATTGGAAGATCAGATATTTCTCGATGCAGCACTAGGCCACTTTGGATAGAAAACTGAAAAATGTACTTGAAAGTAAGCTGGAAAACCACTCTTGACACTCTAACCTGCGGTTGGTCGGGGTCCCAGAATGCTGTGAGGGTCACAAATGCATTAATGGGTTGAGACATTTATTAAGGATAATGTGTTGCCCGAATTCTCTGGAGATCTTACTATCACAAAGGCACATAGGGTCCCAGCCCAGCCGCATCCGAACTCAAAGCTACCGCAAATGATCCTAGTCAACTTAGCAGATTTCCGGATCAAAGAACAGATACTGACTAAGGCTATCCAAAAGAAGCAATTTCCAACTCGTGAAGTTCTCAGCTGCTGTATTTTCTCTGATATGTCCACAGCAGCGGCTCGTCATTGGAAAGAATGTGTTAAACTGTTGTACTTGTTTAAGGCACAGGGGATCCAGGCAGCTATAGCTCAGAAATCTAAGCTATGAGTCTTGGTGCAAGGGAAATTTTACATGTTTGCAAATCTTGATGAGGCCTAGGAACTGTTACAGAAAATTACTGCCCAAAAGTAGATTGTCCTTCTCTGATTTGCAGAGATAGAGGGGGGGCAGGTCATCTCAGGGTGCAATACCATGGCACCAAGCTTAGGGGCAATCAGGGTGTGGAGGGAGGGGGTATGGCGGGCTACTCTCCAACTGCCAGGGGTGGGAGGGATCACGGGGAGCTGGAGAGGGTTAGGGAGGACTTGGGAATGTATGGGAGTAGGTGTGGATAGCAGAAAAAAAGATCAAAGTCATATTAGATCAATTTTGGGAAAATAGAATACTGAAGGGATCACTGCAATCCCAAAGCAACAATCACAGGGATGGCTTTCAAACTCTGCATAATATCGGTGAATGTAAATGGGATATTGAATAAGCAAAAGCACGGTTGTTTAATAAGATGACTAGCTTCTTTTTCCCCACAAGTCCTCTTCCTTCAGGAAACTCACCTTAAAACAAATACTCCAAAGCCTTTTATACCTAAATCTTTTTCTGAGGTTTATTTTGCCTCTGCAGGGATGGCAATGAGGGGGGTTGCTATATATTTTAGTCCGGGGGCTAGACTGGGAGTTTAGCCAAATTCAGAGAAATCCCCATGGTAGATGGCTATGGGTCACTGCCAGTATAAATGGTAAAAATTTAAATTTTGTTAATTATTATGCACCCATTACTGATGACCCTACATCTATCATAAGGAATAATGATATACTCAGAGGGGCTATTATTGTGGGGATTTTTTAAACTTTATTCAACATCTGGTGACGCACACCACGAATAAAAATGAAAAACAACTGAAGCCTAAAACTGAAAAAGTAGTAGATGTAATAAAGCAAGATTATCAGTTAATTTATCCATGGCATAAAGCCCATTTGGAAGATCTACAATATACTTGTTACTCACGACAATTTCTGTCATCATCTCGTACTTATTTTTTTTCTAATATCTCGTTCTCTGAATTTTTCTGGCTCGGATATTGGGGCAAATTTATTTTCAGATCACTCCCTGGTTAAATTAGAAATGGAAATGGAGGAAGGAAGGAGGACAAGGTATAGGTGGTAAATGGATCGACTTCTTCTCTCAAACCAGTAATGGGTAACTGGTACAAAGGAATGGACAACATAATTTTTTTTAGGTTAATAGGGGCACAGTCAACCTTTTTTCAGGCTAGGGGGGCTTTTAAGGCCAGCTTCCATGGGCAGATGGTGGCCTTTACGGACGCACATAGCCGAACTTCAGTTGGCAGTCGAAACTGCTTTGTTGGCGAAGAATGTCTCCTCAAGGGGGAAGAAATAGCCGAGAGGCTGCTCAACAAAGCAAAACAGAAGTTAAGAGAGTTCTTTATTATAGAAGAAATAAACAGCTCACGTACATTTCAGCCGAGAGTCTACGAAGAGAGTCAAATGGTATGCAAATTTTTAACCTGATCGACTAAAGTAAAACAGAAAGAAGCACTGATAACAGAGTTGTTGGAACTCGGTACAAGGACTTTGGTCACCAACAAAGATAGAATGGCCCACATTTTTGAGGAGCATTATGAATCATGCTAAGCTATACACTACTAAATATATGGTGACCCAAGAGGTAATACATCAATATTTTTCTTACCCGAAATTCAATTAGCACTGGCTACAATGTCGGGTGGAAAAGCTTGTGGAAATGAGAATAACATTTTATAAGGTGTTTATTAAGAAATTAACACCTTTTTTGGTTGCGCTTTTTAATTATGTGCAAACGGGTGGGTCGGTTCAGTCAGCTTTTAAAGAATCTATTATTATCAGCTTTGTAAAGAGGGGTAAGAACACCAGAGACACCAATTCGTATAGGCCGATCAGTTTATTGAATTCCGATTACAAAATTCTAATGAAAGTCTGGGCGAATCGTTTTACTCCAATTGCACAAAACCTGATGCATAAAGACCATACAGGGTTTATTGCTGGGAGGCTAATGTCTACTAATGCTGAGTTTTTATTCCAAGCACTCAATTTTTTTTATTACTAATCAAGCTCCTGCACTCATTATGATGGTTGACTCAGAAAAAGCATTTGATTTGGTGAATTGGGATGCTCCTTTTTTATGGCCTTGGAAGGTTTGGGATTCCACCCCTGGTTATTAATATGTTGTGGAATATCTATCAAGGGCCACAGGCAAAGGTTGTTATGAACTCTAACCTAGTCGGGTCAGTAAATGTACATTGGGAAACCAGGCACGGTTGTCCTCTGTCCCCATGCTGTTTACTTTTTTTATTGAACCCTTTAGCTATCAGGATTCGAAGCAATGCAGCCATACAAACACCATGATTAGGAATGTCCAAATCAAAGCTATTTGCAGATAACATTATCCTCTATCTTTACACAGAAAGATAATTTAAAGCACCAAGACCCTGGTTCTGTCCCGATTCGATATTTGGGGATATGTGTCACCAACCAGTATGCTGAAATCTACAAACTGAATTATGAAGGTATGCGAAAAAGAAAAGAAAATCTCATACAGGAATGGTCGCTTTGACCTCTTACTGTGATTGGGCATGTTTCCCTTATAAAAATGTCTATCCTACCTCTTCTGGTTTTTCTTTTCACAAATGTCCCTATTAAAAATAAACTGATGTATTTTGAGGAGCTGGAAGCGATTTTCCGACAGTTTATTTGGAGTAAGAGGGCCCGATGGTAAAGCTGTCAGTAATTCAACTGGAAGTGAATCAGGGGGGGCTTGCACTTCCATATCTTCAAACATATTATGAAGCTGCCTTTTAAGACATAATAGTTTGTTTAATTGACTGTAAGGGATCTGTGGATAATTTTTATTTGTAAGATGGTGCAGGAAGCATTGGCTCCCCATCCAGGCAAGAATAGAGTTCAAGGTCCTTTGCCTCACCCACCGTGCTTTACACGGTCTTGGATCAGAAGACGTCAGATCCTTGGTGACCCTCTATGTACCCGGCAGGGCACTTCGCTCAGCCAACAAATATCTTCTTGCTGTACCCAAAATCAACAAAGCCAGATGGGGCGAGAGGGCTTTCTGCTCCTGTGCTCCCAGGATTTGGAACACCCTGCCGGCCAAGATTAAGGGAGAAACCTCCCATTCTCTCTTCCGAAAGGCTCTGAAGACCTGGCTCTTCAGGGAGGCATACCTGTAAACGGCACTCTCCACTTTTTTTTATCACACAGCTTTTCCATCCTCAGCGCCTTGACGCTTACGCGCAAAGTTGCGCTTTACAAGTCCTATCTCAACTCAACTCAACTCAAGCTGGATCTCAGATACCGGTTTTCTTACAAACAGCTAATCTTCCCCAAAAACCAAGGTTCAAGACTTTGCTTGAGTACGGTACCAGACTTCAGACTTTTTACTCAAAGCAGGCTTGAGCCACAGACCATCATTATTTGAAGCTTACAGAATCTAAAAGCTTGGGCCTACAAATCCAGCACAGTCATTTAAGGTTGAGAAATGCCAACGGTTTTAAAGAACGTTGTCATTTTATAGTTGGTGGTAACTGTATCACATGGCAAGAGGTTCAAAGTAGATGTGGGAACTGGAGTAAGCTTTTTTTTCTGGGATTTTTACAGATTTTATATCAAGGTCAAGGAAAGCTTTATTCGACTGCAATTTTTAACATTCATAAAATATACAAACAATTAATAAAATTACACACAATCATGGAGCAAAAATGTTAGATTCAGTATAAAGTTAAAAGCAACAAGGATAAGAATCAATCTAAAAAATGGCAAATGCCAGTTCGATTACAATTCATCAATTATAATACTTTTCCTAAAATGCAGTACCTTCTTCAAGAACATTGCTATGCACCATGCTTCTTGTTCATTCTCCAAGAACTGAAGTTTGACCAAGGCCGGGCGGCATTGCCTTAGCCCCTGTTGTTTTAAAAGAGGAAGAATCCACACTTTCCTTAATGCTATATAAAATTTCCAAAATAAAACTAAGGGGCTCATCAAGCTATTGGGCGGATTGCAACCGCCAGTATGACCGTGCCGATCCGCCCGCAAAAAACCACTGCCCGCATAAGAATTCCCCCCGCCACATTACCATGGCAGGGGGACCCCGGCGGACGGGAAGACTGTCCGGTAGGGGCGGAAAAGCAGGTTATATGGTAGCGGTGTCTGGTAGACACCGCCATCCATATTAGTATGCAGGCGGGGTGTTGCCTTTCTGTGGCGGCAATGCCACCACGGAAAGGCAGGCAGTTTTCTACGGGGATTCTGGGGAGTGGCGGGTGCACACGGGGGGTACCTATGGTGCCCCACTGCAGTTCCATACACAACATGGCAGGCACTGTGCGGTGCCTGCCACGTTGTGCATGGAAGTGCACCACATGCCTTCTTGGCATTGTGGCGGGCGGTGCTGAGGGCACTGCCAGCCGCAATGTCAAGAATGCAGGATGCGCCCGCCAGTGTGGCGGGCGCATCCTAATGTCACCAACGGGACCCCCACCATCCTAATGATCCCCTAAGTATATGGTGGACTGCTCAGCTTGATTATAACATGGACAAGATTGAAGTGTCCATAACCAGTCGTTCATTAATGGAAAGCTCACTAATCTGTGAACTGTACCCAGACTGAACCTAGTTAATAACTGCCTATCGAAACCAGACAGTACAAATGTTAGGGTAAACAGTCTAAATATCGATTTTTTTTTCCACCTACAAAAATATCTAGTTGGAAATATCGGAGGGACAGAATATCGAAATCAAGAATATTGATGACCAGAATATCGAACTGAAGGTAGGAAATATCGTTTTTGTTAATATCAAAGTTAGTAATATCGATAGCTAAAATATTGATGTTACTAATATCGTTATGAATTTTATTATGTATTTTATATGTTTGTTTTTTAATTTTTGTTAATTATTGTACTAGTTGTAAAATATATGTATTACATTTGTATGAATTGATTAATTGGTAATTATACTAATTGTATTAATGTATTATTCAAGTGTGTTGTGAGGTTATAGGGCAATAGCGTTGGAAGTAATTTAATTTTTTAATAATTATAGTTTTTGGGTATTGAAATGTTTTATTTTTTGTTTTATTATTATTTGGTAATATTAATAATTAATATGTAATTGTATTTATTTTAATTGTTAATAATGATTAATTTGTAATAATTTTTAAATAATTATTTATTGGTATTGTTCATTCATTTATTATAATTTAATAATTAAATTATACTTTTTTTACAAAATAATCATTTTAATTATTAGTACATTATTTTAACCCCTACGCTATCCAACACTTTCCCTACTGTTGCACCCTCTGGAGTTGGAATATATTTTTTAAACCCTACAGCATCCAACACTTTCCCTACTGTTGCACCCTCTTGAGTTGGAATAGTAATTTTAACCCCTACGCTAGCCAACACTTTCCCTACTGTTGCACCCTCTGGAGTTAGAATAGTAATTTTTACCCCTACGCTATCCAACACTTTCCCTACTGTTGCACCCTCTGGAGTTGGAATAGTAATTTCTACCCCTATGCTATCCAACAGTTTCCCTACTGTTGCACCCTCTGGAGTTGGAATAGTAATTTTAACCCCTACGCTATCCAACATTTGCCCTACTGTTGCACCCTCTGGAGTTTGAATAGTAATTTTAATCCCTACGCTATCCAAGACTTTCCCTGCTGGTGCATTCTCTGGAGTTGGAATAGTAATTTTAACCACTACGCTATCCAACACTTTCCCTACTGTTGCACTCTCTGGAGTTGGAATAATAGTTTTTCCCCCTACGCTATCCAATATTTACTGTTTTAGTTATTGTAGTGTATAATTTATTTAAAATATTTTTTTTATAATTTGTTATATATAGTTTTGTTATTTTTATTTATATTATTGTTGCATGTGTATGTATGTATTTATAATTTATAAAATGTAAAAGTGATAAGTTATTAGAGTAATTAATTGTAAATATTAAGTATATACTTGTATTTTATACGTATATGTTGAATTTTTGTTTACATTATAAGTATTACTTGTCATTTTAAACATATTTTTAACTATGTTTATTTACATTATTTGTATTATTGATTCAATTTTACATTATTTTTAAACATTTAAAAAAAACAATATTTTTTGGAACAATGTTTTTGACAACAATATTTGTTTCCGATATTTTTGGACTCACTTTAATGTAGATAGAACTTCGATATTCTTGACATCGATATTCCGCCTCCGATATTTTTGAGGTCGATATTTTTGATGTCGATATTATGTCAGATATTCAAATATTAGATATGGTTCCATATCAAGAGTGGTTAAAATGAGCTGGTGTTGCTTTACACACTGGGCTTTAAAGTCTCTTCTGGAGCTGGGGACCCTCCTTTCTTAGATTCTTTGTAGGGATTTCCTGCATTGAACTTGGGTCGGTAAAATATTCTGTGTGCCCTTGATCGTTCATAAAGTTTCGCACATACCTAACCCAGGAACTTTTTAAAACCCCCTCTAGTTTGAGGCAATTTGGTTGTATCTCCCTATTTAAGTTGGTTTGCTTCTTTAACCAAATCCTGTGCCACAGCAGGATAGGTTCCAGTTTTATAAAATCCGAGATAAACGGAAGACCCAGCTCATCATGCCAGGCGTAGGAAGAAGTGCTAGCTGGGACTGATAAAGTATATCTTAAAAATGAATTTTCCACTACTTGGATAGGGTGTACGTTAACAAAACCCCAAACACCGCCGTTGTAATACATTTGGCTTTGTAGATTTGAAAAGTTCTGCTGGGTGTTTCCTACCTAGCTTCTTAGAAAAAGAGGTGAGGGCAGCTGTTAACTTTGCAAACACCAGTTTTTTTGTGGATATTGCTTGAGTCCATGAGCCACCTAGATTAAATAGAATACCAAAGTATGAAAAGCTCTTGGTCATTGCTAACTTCTGCCTATCCACATACATTCCCATAACCTTTTGCTGCTCCCACCGCAATTCATAATGTACGTCTTCGATTTGATAATAGAGAGACCAAGGGGCCGATTATGATGGCGGGCCATAGATGCGGCGGTCCTGCAATACAAATTATGATGCACCCGCCACACTGGCGGGCGCATCCCGTATTTTTACATTGCTGCGGGCGGCAGCACCCGCCACAATGTAAAAATACATATTTTGCATAGGTATGTACAACGTGACAGGCACCGTGTGGTGCCTGCCACTTTGTACATGCGAATGTAGGGGGGGTACCATAGGTACCCCCCACGTGCAGCACCCCACCCCGCACTCTCCCAGGGGCTCACAATGGGCCCCCAAAGGCATTCACCACCTGTCTTTTTGCGGCGGGATCTCTGCCAAAAAAGAGAGGCATTTAAATGCACACGGCGGTGCCTGCAAGGCACCGCCAGAATACACCCATTGTACCATGTCCCGCAAGGTGGGCGGAAAAGGACCGCCTTGCGGGACCACGACGGACGGTCTTTCCGTCCGCTGCAGTACCAATCTCATTCCCACCGCCATCCTGATGTGGCGGTGGGAATATTGAGGTTGATGGCGGGCAGTCCAGCACCGCCGGGCCGGCGGTACTTACCGCCAGCCCGGCAGTGGCCAAACGCCCGCCATCGTAATCGGTCCCCTAGATCCTTCATAAAATCAGTAAAACTGTCCAGGACCCTCTGAAGACCAATTTGAGCTCTAGATATTAGTACTGCACCGTCCGCATAAAGGAAAGAGCAGGTATGGGTCGACCACCTACTAAGGGGAAATCTTGATTGAGTGCTTGTTCCAAACCATTGGTATACAGGTTAAAAATAAGGGGGCCTGTACACAACCTGCCTGACCCCCCTTCTAATGGGAAAAGAGGCAGTGCGCTCTACCTTTAGGCCAAAGTGCACACGAATTGAGGCACCACTATACAAACACAGTAAGAAAAGGATAATATGGGAAACCACTCCCACAGTTTGTCGTGTCTCAGAGTCGAAGGCTGCCATGAGATCCACAAATTTCAAAAACAAGGTACCATTCTTTACTCTGACATATTTCCCCACACGTAAGGCAAGGTTTACACCCTGCTCAATCGTTCCCAGCCCATCTCGAAAACCATACTGTATATCTGATACCACATGTCTGTCTTCTGCCTATAATTGCAGGCGCTCCAATATGACTCAGCCAGCTACTATTACCATGGAATCCAGTAGCAAAGTGGGTCGGTAACATCCAGGGTCATTACGGTCCCCTTTTTTAAATATTGGAACTATAATGGATTCCCCCCAAGTCTCTGGCATCGCATCCTCACATTAAAAACCTGGGTTGCTATAGGCCCCCACAGAGCAATATTTGACTTAAACAGGTCCACTGGTACTACATCAGTACCGGGAGCTGTACCTTCCTGACTCACTGCAATAGCTCTCTCCTCCTCCTCCAGTGTGAACTTCAAGTCTAGTTTATCCACCTTATCTCCTGACACAACAGTATGTGTTACATTGAGGGACTCTTGCCCTGTGTACATCTTTGAAAAGTGTCTCACCAAAGATTCTTCAGGTATGGCGATTTCTCTGAAGGGGCAACCCACAGGTTGTAGAAACAGTGTTTTCACTGCTCACCAAAAGCAGGCACTATCTTTCTGTAGTGCCGCACTATGGAGGGATTCCCAGGCTTCCCTTCTCATGGCACATCTTCTCTTCTTAAGGGCCCGCTTATAATCTATTCTTGCCTTCTTGACATTGTTGGGAATTCTGGGGTGCCTATGTAACTCATTTTTGAGGTTGGTATATGCTCGCGTACATTATTTATTGAACCACCCCTGGCTCTTGCATTTATTCCGGACTTCAACAAATAATAACTCCCTTACTCCAACTGATAATGTCTGAAACAAAGATAATATACCATTGACTCACTCAAACAGGTATCAAAAGAGGTGTTATACTTGATTACTAGTTGTTTCATAGCTGCTTCAGGATCAGTCTCAGACCACTGTAATGTGTAACCGTTAAGTTTATCCAGTTTAACCATTCCTAAGTCTTCTGTGGCGTTATCTACCCTTTGCGATCTATGTGATGGCAGACTTATTGTTAGGCAAAGGGGAAAGTGATCACTCATGGGGTTATCATCTACTTTAAAGGAGTGCAACCTTGATGCTTAGTTACGGGATTCAAGTATAACATTTATGGTCGAGGATAAACCTCTCCCATTAAATGTGGTGGGGCATGGAGATCGGGGTAGCCAATAAATCGTTCACAGAGCCCAGATCATTACTGATAATCAGATTATTAAGCAATTCCCCCAACAATGTGTGGCAGAAATGAGTGTTACATGTACCTTCTTCCTCACTAAAACCACAAATTATGCTATCCTCCTGAGAACATACGAGGCAATTAAAATCCCCCATCAGGAGTGTCATAGTAACTTTTGTACTATCGTTGCAGGCCGAGTTAAGGTCAATGGCAATATTTTTTACTACCTTTCCATACTCAACTGTGATATATTATTGTAAAAATGTATCAAAATAATACAATGTGCCAGGCTTATATGTGATTTGATCAATTGATAATATATGTCCCCCCACTTTGAATCCATTTTGACTATTCCAACTTTATTAGATATATACATACAGAACCCTCCCTTTTCTCTACCCCGTAGTCCCTTCTCTGCATACATATGGAGTGTTTTAAAACCATTAATATGAATTGGTTCTATAGTCCAAGTTTCCTGGAGACAAAGTATATCATAATTTAAAATCAAATCACACCATGTTGGATTATTCTTTTTATTGTGCAACCCTGCAATATTCCAGGATATAATCTTACACACAGAACAGTCATAATTGGACAGGGATCCATTTCGATCTATGCTTGTAGGGGTTATGCCTGAATTTCCCAAGAGAGAGTTTACTTGTGTGTGGGGCTCGCACGATACTAATATTGAGGCTAAAATACTGGTCCTATATTCTCACTCGCACAGTTCCATCTCTGGTATATCAGGCAATGGTCTAGGCACTAATTCATCTGAGTCGAGTGTGCTGCCATTGAGAAGAGTTACGTGACCACTGGTTCTGGATGGGCCCTCATCCCGGTTCGGGTACCTACTCCATGGTGCGAGTCAGTCAATATCCTCTAAAGTGTTAAAGATATCGGAATGATTGCTGACTTGGACACCATACCAAGGTTGGCTTAACCCGGATGGTCTTTCTTCCTCTGGCATATACTGCGGGAATCTATATGGTTGATAGAAGAAGCCCAGGGGTAGGATGTTTATCCCTGTTGTACTAACTGGCCAATCTCCTCCCTTACCTAATATGGTTCGAACGAGAGCTGGAGACCTAAAAGTTAAAACTATACAATCCCCAGCTAAGGTCTTGTTGTAATTACCTACCCAACTAATCCACCAATCCTCCTTAAACTCTGCAAATAATGAGTTTGTAATACCTGTCCTAGCACTTAGTAGATGTAGGGACTTATTCCTGAGTGTCGACCAATGCTCCATCTCCCCTGATAACAGGGGGGAAACATTGGTCAGCACAACCGTGTATGGAGTTACTTCAGGAGGAAGATGCAAGTTGCTAAGACCAGCTGAGTTGCCCCTAATTAAATTCGGACGTCTTGAATCACTTTGGGTCTGAGCTCCCTCTTTATAATAGTCCTTAACGGGGAGAATCTCTTTTTGTGTATTTAGTGACCACTCGTTGCCTCTATTCAAACCCTGTACAGACTGTGGTTGCTTATTGGTGGCAGATGTTTCTCTTGGGTGTGGTGACACGGGCCCAGCAGGAGCGTTGGTTTTATGCAAGGCGTCTTGTTGATGCTGTTGGGGGACAGCCCCATTCCCCGGAATTCTAGCCTCACTAGGATTTATACCCACGGAGCTACTTGATAAAGCAGCCTTTATACTCCATTGACAGCCCACTGGGGGAGTTTGGGAAGGACTACCCACAACGTTCTCCGATCTTGCTACGCTCGCCTCCAGAGAAGATCCTTTAAGCATTAGTGGATTCAAGATGCCTGAAACTGCTGTTTTCAGCTTTTTCCAGAACTCCACATTATCAATGTCCTGGCTTAAAATAGGGGCTATTTGAGCAGGGTCCTTTAGAGCCATAGAGAGTCCTGTACCAACCTCCCTCTCCGCAGTTTTTAGTTTATGTCCCATTGCCTTTGAGGGGGGAAAAGTTTTCCTAAGAGGGCACTGCCCCTTTCTTTCCTTAGATGGAGGTGCTGAATTAGTCCCTTGACTGATTTTAACTTTCTGGCCCCTAGTGACTACATTCGGTCTCATTAGACTATCAGGTGCTTCATTGCAATCAATGATCTCTGAATTAGATGCCAATGAGTGTCGGTCTTCCGGTAAGGGAGAGTTAACCTCATAGATGCTATTAAACATTCCTCCCCAGTGCTGCGCTGTCCATTGGAACTAGTGCTGAATGGACGTCCAATGGTCGTGCGCAGCACTGGGGAGGTAGTGCTGCTGTCGGCCAATGCACAGAGGCAGCACTTAAGGGGTTAAGTGTGGCATTGATGTTTTCAGAGGGAACACATATACTCGAATGGCAAGGGGGACAACTTGGCTCTAACGATAGTCTACACTCCGTAAGGGCAATTTTGTGAGTGAAAGCCGACTCTGCCCTTAGCAGGAATGCGTCCAGTGTCCCCACAACGCCCTGCCCCGTTCACTTACTCATACTTTCCTCCCCACCAGTCGCTCAATGCAGTACAATATAATGCGGCCTACAGAATAGTATGCACTCAAGTTATAAATATTACGATGATAAATACAGTCCTGGTTCAGACCCAATGCCTTAATAACTCATTTCGAATCAATTTTGGCAAATGTCCATAGGCGGCCACAATCCTATGGATGTTAATGACCAGGCCCATCCTGGTCTCCTTCGGCCTCTGACGTCCTCGGACGGTCCAACCCTTGGCCCCAGCTTTACCCGGTCGTGGCTCTGGAGCGCTCACGCATGTCCCATGCTACGGGAGCCCGTGCGTGTTGCTCGGGCTACTTGTTATTGTAGTCCTGCACCCCTCGAGCATCCAAAGAAGCAGCTGTGGATCCAGAACTCATCCCACTGCAGTCCACAATTTACAGCAGGTAGCAGGCAATAAAACAACCAGGCAGGTCAGTGGCGGCAGTTCAACAAAATTATATATGAAGTAAATAAGTACTGTCTTCCACTTAGATCTGGTCCACCTCCGCTTACAGATGCTCTATTTAGAGCAAAATTAAGGGGGAAGGGAATTGGTATCGTCTTTTTTGGTCCCAAGGAGAGTTATTGGTGGTAAATACATTTTTAGAACAAGTGAGCCAGGAAACACAATGTACCTTTTCAAACCCAGAGTGGCAAGCTATTTCCCAACTCGGCAGCAATGCTTTAAGAGCGGCTAATTTTAAAACAATGGCCTTTTTGTCAAGCTGGATGACTTACTATAGCCCTAAGGCACTTCATAAGATGCGTCTAGAAATAGAGAACAGATGCTTTCACTGCCAGAGAGTAGGCGGGAAGGTTGGCTTCTTTATTTTACTTGTCCAAAGCTAGGGCAGTTTTGGGAGTGAATCTTTGCTGCTCTAAGCTGCAGATTGCACAAAGGTTGGATTCTGAGGCAGCTGTAGCACTCTTTGGCAGTCAGAGACAAAAGAGGGGAGGACATTTTCTTATTAATTGCTTCCCTTGTGGCATGCTCTTTGATATTACTGGACTGGAAGTCTCCTAAGGTACCACGTATGTGGAGTGGTATATTAAAATGACACGCACAAGAACATTTGAAGAAGCGTATGCTAAGAGAGTCAGTGCCAGTAAAAGGTTTACTATTGTATGGAAATATATGGAGCACTTGGAAATGTAAGTCCATATCAGTATAAAAATAAATGCACTTTACTAGATGTTAAAGCAGCGCACTTCATAAATTTATAACTGGCAGCACTTTGTAAGCGCAAAAGCTAGATTAAGGTTCAACACCAGATACAGATGATGAATTGGCATGCTGCACTTTCAGGAAGGGGATATTTTAAAAGCCTATGTTAAGAGAGCCGGTCCCATAGAAGATATACTACTGGATGGAAATTAATGGGGTACTTGGAAATGCACTTTATGGATTATGTTGGACTTGAATAGGACTGCACATTAATGTAGCTGGTAGATGGTGGCATTTTTTTTATTGCATTAACTTATTTGAAGATTGAGGTGCAGTACTCTGCACTTTAAGGAAAGGAAGTGTTTGTAAGAACTATTTATTCAAGTCAATATTTATTACGGCGATGTACATTTCTCTAATTGGTTGTCCCAATTTGTATTAATTCCTTGTTTTTTTTTATGATTCTGCTCAATAACATTTTTTTTGTAAAAAGGTTAGCTTGTTAGATCTGCTAGTTAAGACAGAGGATATCATGCTCAGGTATATAGGCCTGTTAGCATGGGCAGGTGCAATGCCATATTCAAGCATGGAATGGTAACTTAATCCTAAACGTGGTGTAATTGAGGGTAGACTTTCTCTGAAATATATGTGTGGTGCCTATGAAGGGGACCTCCCTGATGGTTGTCAGTGACTATTCTTTTTTTAATGATGGGCCCAATCACGGTGGGATGTTTTGCTCTGTAAAGTTGTTAAATCTGGTGAGGCAATGGAGATAGGGGTGTGTCTGAGTGCTTGGCCAGTAGCCCAGTATTTATGTGATTTTTGGTTAAAGCCACCAAGGTGTGATCTGCCTTTATTATCACATTATCATTGTAGAGTGTGATAATTATCCCGTGAGGTGTATCTCAAGATATGGGAATAAGAAGCTTAGCTGCAGTCTGTAACTGTTTTGCTCTAATATAGGTTCTAATTGAGAGTTTAACTGACAGGGTTCTCCTCGGCATCTACATTGGAGCTTGCCACCCACCAAACTCTGTCTACCCACTTCATTTAGGGACAGGCAGGACAATCCATGGAGCACTGTTGGCACTATATATGAAATACCTCCTCCAACGTCCTGACAGAGTGAAACTAATATTTTAAAACTTCAGCAATTAGGTTATTTCTATTATCATTAGTGATGCAATCAATTATGTTGTTTAACATGTCACAAGTGTTGGAATATGTGAGCTCATATACAGTGCATGTAGGGGGTACAAGTTATAGTTAGCTCAGTAAATCATAACTGGTGAATTTCAGTGGTTTTAAGGTGTCAAACACTAGGTTTTTTTTTATCTTATGTCAACCCCTGACTATAAAGTCACTTCATTCTTTGTTTTTTTCAGTGAACTTCAGGTTTTTATTAATGTAAAGTAATTCTCATATCTAATTATAATGTTACATTAACCTTTTGTTTCTGCAGTGAATTTACATAAGATAAGATCATACTACAATACCTACTATAAAATCACTTTAATCTCTGTTAAAGAATACATATGGTATGTTATGCAGGTTAGTAGAGCGCACTATCTCCTGCATGGGTATCCTGGCATGATGTATATACAATATTTATTACCAAATGGCAATAGTTAGGAAATGTTTTCACGTTTCCATAGGAAAAGCATTTTTTGATTTGCATATAACTTTAGAGACATTTGGTTAATCTTAACAAAAATGTACATGTTTCAGAAGTTAACAAAAGTTTTAAAAAAAGCTTTCCAAAAGAAAGTAATCCACCTCAGCTTCTTCCTGGAAAGTCTAAAGGTAATCCATCAAGCAGGGGCAGCAAAAAATGGGTGGAACCCAAAACACATTTCCCCATTCATTTTTCAAAAGGAAAGTTAGATACAACTACAGCCAAAACTTCTCAATGAAATTACACCACATTTGTCAGAAAGGAAAATCTTGGTCCAGAAAGCATGCTGTTTATGATTTGGTGAAATTTCCTTATGCGGTTTTGAGAAATGAAGGTTAAAAAAATAGATATTTCACAGCACAGGGGTTCCCTGGTGCCGAAAGATCTTAAAATAAGGTCTGATTGGCTGCCACAACATCAACAAAGATGTGAAAGCAGTCATAATTGGACTTGGGGACTCAGTACCCTGTCCTACAAAAAAATCTAGTGAGGCAAGGTAGGGCTACCTTGACCCCTTAGACCTGGTGGGGAAGTTGAAGAGGGACCCTCCCCCGTGGGCAAAATATATATCTTTTTTCAATTTCACTATGTATCTGTAGAGATTCAGTGAATTCACAGCACCCATAAAAAACTGCGGTCTCTCAAGCGTCCCCTCTCCTTGAATCTTGAACAGGCCCTGGGGACCCCATCCCACAGGGCCAGTATATATATTTTGGAAGAGGCACGTGTCCCCATCCCAACCCTTGAACAGGCTCTAGGACCCCATCTCCTAGGGCCACTAGTTATCAACAGGGGTGGGGGCTTATGGCCCCTGTTAGAAATTGGGTTTTAGGTTGACTGGGTTATGAGCCCTGGTCAATCAGCAACCACAATCCTAGTCAGGGTAAGAAGTAGGCAAATCTTAAATTAAGCTGTGCTCACTCTATGGTAGCTTGCCACAGAGGAGTCAGGCTTAACTTAGAGGCAATGTGTAAAGTATTTGTGCAACACTTCAAAAAGAAAAACAGTGAAAACACAACACCAAAAGATTCCACACCAGGTGAGAAAAATAAAACGTAATTTAATAAGTAATACAAAACTAAAACAAAAAAAACTTGAGACATGAATTTTCAAAGTATAACTGTAAAATATCACTGAGAAGTAATAAGTGCTTACTTGGGATATCTGGTTGTGCCGAACCGGAACAAACTCAGGAGTTTACGCTGACTGCGGCGGAGCGTGGGTCAGATACAGGGACCCATTGAGGCCTGCTGGACAAAACTACCTGAATCCTGGTTGCATTGACGAAGATGTGGGGTGCAGCAGAGTTATGTGTCCATTTTCCCCACACGATAGGGGTGAAGTGTAGATTTTCTTCATGCACCAGCGGCGATGTGTCAGTTCCAAGGGTGATGCAATGGTTCAGAAGGCAATGTGCTGGTTCAGTTCTGGGTCACATGGCATTCATTAACTTCATGGAATATAAAGGTATTAGGCCACCTTGTGTTCGTTAATAGAATGTTCGTTGGAGAGGCCGCGGGTTAGTGGCCAGACCAACAATACTGCAGGATACACTAACAGCTGCACTGATTGTGTTCCATTTCTGACATGGGGCTAGCACACTGGTTCTTCCAGATGTCAGGAGATTTCGTTTATATGACACATGCATTGTAAATTTATTGGTCTACATATTTGACAAAGTATCATTTTTTTCACTTTTTTAAACATGGAGCATCTCTTTCAGTCCTTCACATTATGATTACGCATGTTCACACTTTAAAAAGATTGCAATTGCCGTTTAGAGTAATCACCCGGCTCAAGCTTTATGTACTTGCATACAAATTTCACGTCGTGGTGTATTTCATCACCTCGTGGTGGTCTAAATTTTGGTTGCAGGAATCATATTCAAGCCATAGGTTATCAAGAGTACTGCCAGTTGAGGGGGTGATAGAATGCAACTGTCAGTGTGTCTACAGTTGCATGCTACGTATATATCATCGGATTGTGTGTCATTGAGCCATTGCAGGTCTAACATTTGTAGGAGTTATGTCATTTATTGTTTATTCTAATATGACCTTTTTCTAAAACTTTAACATTATAAATACACTGAAGAAGGGATTCTTCCTGAAATGCATTGGGTTTATAAGAATATGGATGAAATCAGAATTGTTGCATGTAGAGGAATCAAGCTTGAAGTGGCTGTTTTCTATGAATATTAAACGCTGGAATAATCATGTTGCTAATAAAATATGGAAGACTTGAAAATCAACATTTTATTTTCTTTAACCTCTTGCATGCTCATGGCGAGCTGAGCTCGTCATGAGCCACGGTGCTCCGGTGCTCATGACGAGCTCAGCTCGTCATGGCCCGTGGAACATGTGCGCGCCCCCACAGCACAGTGGGGGAATAACCCCTGCAGCGAAGGGGTTAAAAGTTGACTAATATTGATAAATGTAATACAATTAGTTTGTTGTTAGAGTCATGGTGGACCATGGGCCAGCAGACTGTGCATCTTGGGGCTGTTGCACAATTTGTCAAATTTTATTTCAATGTTAATTTTGGGCAGAGCATGCACCAGGGTAGATTGCCATAATTACTGCATTAGAGCTTTTGAAAACAAATTTGCATTTCGCCATGACCATTTGGATAAAGTAGAGGTGTGAATTCTATTATTTATATTGTCAAAATGGTTAGTTTGCTAGGTTGACATGGCAGTGTAAATCCGCACATACAGGCTCCATAATGGCAGGCCTGAGACATGGTTAAAGGGCTCCTTCAGCGGGTGGCACAATCAGTGCTGCAGGCCCACTAACAGCATTTCATTTTCAGTCCCTGGGTACTTTACTAGGAACCTATAAGTAAATTAAATATGCCAATTGGTGATGAACCAATGTTACCATGTTTAGGGGAGAGAGCACTGGTTAGCAGTTGTAAAGGGCACATAGTCCTAAAGCCAGCAAAAAAAGGTCAGCAAAGTGGAAGAGGTTAGCAGAAAATTGAGGGGAAGACTACCCTAAGGCTGTCAGGTGTAACAGTCCCCCTCCCCGAGCCGATGATCAGCCCTTGGGACCACAACCTCTGGGACCTAATATGGCTGCACTGTATCCAGACGCCATCCCCAGGTCACTGGTGTTGTCTGCCTTGGAGAGTGCAGGAATAACAGTACACAGTGGTGTGTAGTTATATTTAGGACATAGTTGTCATAGGAAGAGATTTTTGGTTTGTTAATATCTTTTATGCTGTTTCAAGGTGATCTGGCAAGCGGGGACCAAGAAAAAAGGTGCTCCCAAAATGCAATTCATCCATGCAGTTTTCCAGGGTAATTTCAAACAGAGCTACAGCCAAATGGCTGAATGGAGTTACAGCAAATTTGGCAAAAAGTTAGGTTTTTACACAGAAAATGTGCTTTTTGTAATTTGGTTTAAATCTGTTGAACAGTTTTGAGAAATCAAGGGTCAAAATTTCTATATATCTGGATGGTTGTGTTTGCAGGAGACCCGTGAGCATGCAAATGTAAATATTAGAACAATCTAATTGGTCGAGAGGGTTTCTTTTCATGGAGGAGCTCGCACTTTGGCTTGCTGTAAAAGGACGAGAAATATTGTACCTGTAATTTCAGGATGTGGAGGATGGACTACCCTAGTCCCCTTAGAAAATAATCGAGATAGGGACTTAAAATAAAACCCAAAGTACCAAAGAGAATTACATTAAAATAAATACCTTAAAATGGTTAGAAATATAAATAAATATAAAATAAATTAACGTTCAAAATATATAAAACTAAAGCATTCTGTATTTAATGATTAAACATTTTAACAACCTTTTTTGGATGTATACATTAATGTGACATTAGTGTTTATTAATATATAATTGATTTTCTTCTCATTAAGTCTATACATCAATTTTAATATCACATCGTTAACAAGGCTGAGAGGTAACGGCTGAAAGGCGTAGATGTAACTCACTCAATAAAGCAGCCAGACTGTAATCCTATGGAGTGCCGATTCTGCTTCTTCTATGATGTTGGAGGCGCATTTTTGCCATTTTAATATGTATTAATTCATAATAAAAACATTTTTTTTTAAGACCGATCCTGCAAGAGCATGTGCTAGCGCGTTCTTTGCTTGTGAGACACTGTTGTACATATAAAAAGGCTCGGAGCCTGCCCGTTGCTTACTTTTTATTGGCTTGCACAGTACTGTTCTTTATAGCCTCTTAATTTGACAAGGTAGGCCTACCATCATTTCCGTTTCTCTCTGTGGAGCAGGGACCAAGCACTGATTGATTCAATTTGTCAGTACCCGTCCACTACTTCCAACATGATTGATGTACTATTTTGTTAGTTTCATTTTTACTGCCCTGCAAATGCAAGGCGTGTGACTGGCAAAAACATGCCAAACAGGACAACCAAAATTGTAAAGATTTATTTTCTATAGTTACGCTTCTTTTATTTTGTTAAGTCTTCTTTTCTCACTTTGCACTTTGCACTCATGTTTTCTTTTGTTTTTGCTCATGGGCACTGTTCTCAGAAGATGTGGAGTATCATCTTTCAAATTGTTTCTTATGTGTAATTTCTGAAATGATCGTAAAACACATAATCGTACAGTACACCCCAATCCACACCAATCCAATCCACCCCACTCCAATCTGTGGCAATCCGCCCCACCTCACCTCACTCCACACCAATCCAACCTCACTCAATCCACTCCATCCCATACCATTCTAACGCACCTCACTCCAATCCAAACCACTCACCCCAAAACAATCCACTCCAGTCCACCACACTCCAATTCTCCCAACCCACCCAACTGCAATTTGCCTCATTCCAATTATCCCCACTCAAATTTGCACCACTCCAATAAAAAACAAAATCTGCCCCGCTCCAATCCAGGATATTCTCCCCCACTCCAATCTGCCACATTCCAATCCAAAACAATCCGCCACACGCCAAAACAATCGCCCCACTCCCGTCCGAAAAAATCTGCCCCACTCAGTCCAAAACAATCTGCCCCACTCCAATCCAAAACAATCTGCCCCACTCACCCAAAACAATCTCCCCTACTCCAATCTGCCCCACTCCAATTCATTCCACTTCATTCCAATCCAATCCACCTCACCTCACCTCACCCCAATACATTCCACCCCACTTCCTCCCCAAAGCAACCCAACCCACCCCAATCCAATCCAGAACAATCTGCTCCACTCAATTTTTGTTCAACGACCCCTTTACATTACAGTCCCACAAATGATTCATTTCGTGTAGTAAAAGCGTGCCTGTTTTTTCCCATGTGTACTTTCAAAATGCTCCATGTGTGCTCTGATGTACTCGCCAACACCCTGAGACCAAAAAGAGGTTAGATATTTCAAGTTTAAAACTTGTTAATATAATGATGGCTTCCCCAGGAATAACGTGACATAACTTTTAGCCTCCCGATGACATAACGATAAATCGCATTATGTGAAATGTGACCCGAATCCGGGAGCAAGACCATACGGATTCTGGACCAAATGCCATGGTAAAATATAATGACCATGATAAAATGAGTGACCCATGCATCCTGTGTTCAGCAGCCCACAAGACCTACGTGTCAGAACACTGCGCTGCTTCTCTTCCTGCTCAGGGTGCCGATTTCACCCTTAATAGACTTCTAAACTCTGCAGCTTTCACAGACTATAGTGCTCACTACTCCTATTTGGGGTGCTGAATCGCTTTTCCACACGGATACCACGCTACAGTTAATCTGCAGATTGTAAAACCAAAAAGTTCTATTTTCTAGCTCCAATGGTTTAAAAGTTAGTAAAATTGCAGCAACGTGTGTTGCCGTGCAGTGGAAGGCCATTTCCAAGGGTTGACTGGTCACATTTCTGTTTATTGCTATATTTGGATTTTGAACTGGAAATACTGAGGTGCAACCAATACCCAGTGTTAACAAGTTTAAAAATGGCAAAAAATGAAGTAATACCATCACAAAATGTGCAGCAATATGCTGCATAATTTAGCTTCTCTTGCGGCATAACTTATTCAACCCTTCTACATAATTTAGCTGTCCTCTGCTGCATAATTCTACTAAACCTGGGTGTATGGTATCGTATGATGAAGCACCTTGTTTTGGATTGAGGCTCAGAAGACTATCAGAAAAATAGGCTTGCTGTCCTTGTGCTTAGAGGTAGAAGGAAGGGTAGATTGTTTATTATTCTCTGGAGTCCAGGAACAGCAGCCTTAACCCTGCAGTTGTGTATGGAGGGGTTGTACACAACCGTGTTAATTTCCAATCGCAGTTGCCCTCTGTAGCGGTGAGTTCCTACCTACCACCAATACCACAACCAGCACCACCAATACCACCACCAGTACCACCACCACCAATACCACCACCACCTATACCACCACCACCAATACCACCACTTTAGAACCTCTCACTCACTAGTAATAGCAGGGGCACAGTACAAAGCTGTAGCTGCAGCCAAGACCATCCCTCCCTCCATGCCTGCCATAAAGCACAGCCAACCCTGCACCAGAAGGTGAAGCCAGGGCCCTACTATAGCAGGAGTGTTTTTTTATTAGGCCAAAGATAGCAATGACATTACGCAATGCCACACTGCACGCTCAAATCACGGAGAGGGCAGGAAATAGCCCCACCATCCCTCCCTCCCTTTCTCCTTTGCTGTGACAGTGTAATCACAGAGCATAAGTGTTGGGGAGTTTTGTTAGTGTTTATAACTCTCACTTCACACTTTGTATCTTTGTAATTTACAACACTTACATATTTTCTTCACTGCCCTATTTATAACAGTTTGAAGACGCCGCAGGCCGGTCTCTTCCATTGATATTTACAATCTAACGAGTGGTCAAGAAGGCCCTTTATTGCAATGCAATAGGTCTTGCATTTGTGAGAGTTTAAGCTATTAGTATTGTAAATAACAATGCCTTTTATTTTTGTTTAAAACCCAAAACGTAAAAAAAAGGCATTGCCATTTACAATGCCAATAGCTCAAACTCGCGTGAATTCAAGACCTAGTGCATTGCAAATGCTTGCTTCATTTGTGGCAATTCATGGGAACAACCTGTTACAACAATGTTATGTTATGTATATTATATGAGCTTGCATAGCCCTCAGCTGCCCCAGCAAACGGACGTCCCACTGTTCACTCACACAGACCTATCCCGAAAACCACAGCATGGGATTCAGATATGAGCCAACGACAGAACTATTGTGATGGGAAAAGATAGATTTTAATCGCTCTCCTGAAATCCAGCAGGCCCTCCACGCCACGGATCTCAAGTGGTAGAAAGTTCCATAATTTGGCTGCTAGATAGCGGAAGGAGCGTCCCCTGCTCTACAACGCTTTACAAGGGGGACAATAACTAAATGCTGCCCAGAGGAGCGCAGGGCTCGGGATGGAACATACGGAGTCAACATGTTGCAAAGCAGGCTAGGCGAAGCAAGTTTTAGTATCTTAAATGAAAGACACAAGGTTTTAAACTTAATACGCTCTACCATAGGCAGCCAATGAGTTTCCGAATAGTCTTCGAGATAGAGCAGCACCAAAGAAGCCCTAACAGAATTCGGGCCGCCATGTTTTGAGTACGTTGTAATCGAGCAATCTCGGCTTGATTGCCCCCCAAAAACAGGGAGCTAGCGTAGTCCAGTCGAGATAAAATCATTGACTGGACAATCAGCTGACGAGTTGCGGGCTCAAAGTACTTTAAGAGAGGTTTGAGCCCCCGTAATAAACCAAAACATATATTGGAAACTTTTTTGTGTGAGACCGAAAGCTGAGGAAAGAGTCCATCCACACCCCCAAGTTCTTAAGCTCTACCTTAGGTTCAGGGGTCTTACCTAACACCCTCGGCCACCAATGTTCACCCCACAGGCTAGCATTCTTACCAGTTATCAGAACCTCAGTTGTGCTTGTATTTAGCTGTAAGTAGTTAGAAGTCATCCATTCGGAGACTGCGGTCAAACCATTTCTAAATCTAGAGGAATGCATAGTGGACCCTTCTGTCAGAGCCACCACCAGCTGCGTGTCATCCGCATATGAGATGATGGAAAGATCCCACTGCTTGGGGACCGCAGCTAATGGCTGAACATATAGGTTGAACAGAGTGGGGCTCAGGGCAGAGCCCTGAGGTACCCCCTTTTTAATAGAGTGAGCCTGAGATAGAAATGGTGGAGTAGTGACCCGAAAGGATCTCCCAGACAGAAAAGATCGGAACCATTCCAGAGCCATACCCCTAATACCTGCCTCCACCAGACGTATCAAGATGCCATGTGAGACTGTGTCAAAGGCGGCACTGAGATCCAACAGGATCAGTGCCGCCGTCTGACCTGCATCAAGAATGGTCCGCAGATGCTCAGTCATGGCCAGGAGGGCAGTTTGGGTACTATGTCCGGAACGGAAACCGTTTTGTGACATATCCAGAATGTTGTTGGAATGCAAAAAGATGGTTAATATGGTGTAGACATGTGACTCCGCCACTTTCGCCACCCAAGGAAGAAGAGATATGGGCCTTAATTTTTCGGGCTTAGCCTGATCCAATGCAGGTTTCTTAAGGAAGGGGGACACCCAAGCCTGTTTCCACCGAGTGGGCACCAAGGCAGAGGAAAAGGACAAGTTGATAATCTGGCAGAGTGGGGCGGAAAACAATGAAAGAGACAATTTAAAAAGAGCAGGCTTTAAAGGGTCAGCTGGGGAGCCTGATTTGATTTTCGTGCTTAGCCTCGTTAGTTCCTCATGAGAAATCTCAGGTATAACCATGAGGCTAGAGCTCAGGCCTAACCTTAAAGGAATCGGACCAGAGGAAGAGGTCATAGGAGGAAAGGACTTAGTATGTATAGCCTGCACCTTTTCAACGAAAAAGGAGGCCACTTCTTCACATGCTTTTCATGCATGTACAGTTCTTTGACATGTTTTTCCTTCTTTTAATATTGTTCCCTCAAAGGCTACCCTAGTTTCAGATCGGTAAATTTCAGTTTGTTTTTCCTCAATGAATATGTCTCAATTTTGTTGCAGCTCGTTTACGTTTTTCTGATTTTCGGTCTCAGAGCTCTATCTGTTCAACCATCGGCAGAGTCATCTGAAGGGCAATCGGGCTCATTACAGGTCACATGGGATACTGGTGTGGTGATGGGGGTCTTGCGTAGTATGCTCTATATATTTTGTCATCGACTGCTGATTTATGTATGGTTTTGTTTACTCAAATCATCTTCACAAGCTCTGGTATGGAGCTGCTAATACTGAATTACTTTTCTTAGCAGCTTACATATCTTATTTTATTTGTGGGGATACTTTCTTGTCTTCCCCTGCCCATTTGCCTGCTGATGAAGTAAGCCAACAATTTAAACTTGGGATATATGCATATTTTTCACTGAGTTTCCTCTATATTTTCACTTTCTGTTGTTGTATTTTCCTAAGTGGGAAGAAGTCAGGAAAATAATAAACATATATGCTAGAAACTAGGGGCCATATGTATCAACACATTTTTTCCCCATAGACACAGAATGGGCAAAACCCTTCGATACATCTGGCCCTATATATTGACAATGTTTTCTCTACATCGGCCATTTAAACTGCACACACTTAACGCTGAAATTATATTGCAACTTTGATAGTCTACGTTATTATCAATCAAGTGTTATTCCTTTACGCCAGGGGGATGGCAGTCCGATTTCTGGAGAGGTAAATTGGAGAAGACTCTATTAGTAGTGTTTCAGAGGTGGCTCCTCCGTTAAGGAGGAGGAGCGTCGCCCCACTAATCAAATTGCCCCTAGATATGAAAAATAAAATGGTAAGAAAAAATGTATTACCATTTTATTTTTCAAAACTCCATCCGGAGATGAACACCAGGATGGGAGGGGGGGCCTTCTGGTTTCTACTGCTGCCAGTTAGAATGCAGTGAGGACGCTTTAAGTTTAAAGTGTACATGTCTCTTTGTCAGGCCTTCTTCTGGCAGCCAGCCAGACATGTGCATTTTAAGCCTCTCTAACCCAGCTGTCTTGGAAAGTTGGGTTAGAGAAAGCATAGGGCTCCAGTGTCCTCGGGAGTCCCAAAGGAGGCCGCTCACTCCAATCCTGGTGCTGCTTTCATGCTGCATGAAAGCAGTACTAGGATTGGTTAGTGCAACTTTCTGGGTCCTGCTGGAGCCTGTCTGCCTGGAGAAGACTGGAGCCAAGAGGACGTTGCGCCAGAAAGGTAACTGAATAATTTTTTTACTTATTTTATTTTTCTCCCTTCCGCCCCAGAACCCTGCATATATGCCAGCGGCCATTGTAATATTTCCTTCAGCAGTGGAAATCTATGGTGGAGGAATTACCATTGATGCATTCTCCAGAACCACTGAGCTCTAAATTAGCAATAGATAAGTCCTGCCACAATTGGAAGCTGCGAGATACATGTCATTCTCCACCATAGAATTACCATTGATGCATTCTCCAGAATCACTGAGCTCTAAATTAGCAATAGATAAGTCCTGCCACAATTGGAAGCTGCGGGATACATGTCTGTTAGAAACAGGGGTTCCAGGTAGGATAGGTCACGCGCCCGAGCTAGGCAGAAACCCCCGGTCTAGTCAGGGAAAGGGAAGTACACCCTGAGGATAACCCCTGCTCACTCCCTTGGTAGCTTGGCACGAGCAGTCAGGCCTATCCCAGAGGCAATGTGTAAAGCGTTTGTGCAACGCACACACACACCGGCGACACACTAGGCACACTACAAGAGAGACACCACACAAGGTTATATAAAGATAGCCTTTGTATTATAAAAACACATTAGAATCACAGACATATACACTGTGCCTACAGGCACCAGGACATTATTTACAGGGGATTATATACAAGGCAGCGCCAATCGGGTCGCTGCCGGAACCATCTCAGAAGTACAATGAGTCAATATAGAACCCCCAGTGCCTACTGGTAAGATCATAAACTTAGCATCATATCAACATGAGGCATAAACACCTTAGATCAGTTATACCCCTAGAACATCATACCCTGACGTTAGGCCTTCTTATAGCATGAATGCAACATTGTAAGGCATAAGCAGTACATGTAAAAACCCCAGTCCCTACTGGTAAAATAATGAAGGTAACAACATTGCAATCAGCGTAAACTACATTAGGCATAAATCATGCTAGCATTAGTCATACTCCCAATAGGCATAAACCACATTATGCATAGCATTAGGCATAACCATCTTAGCATGGGGCATAATCACATGAGGCAATCCATTAGGCACAATATGGGGCATCTCATTAGGCATAATCATATGAGCATTGCATTAGGGATAACCTCCTTAGACCAGACATAAGCCTAGGTCACCATATTGTGATAGTAGGCACAGCATTAGCATTAGGCATGAGCATACGTCTCATAGGGCATAAAAATCACACTGTGCGGAAAGTCAACATGATGGTACTATGCCCCAACCCTACTTAGGCATAGAAATACATTATATTGCAATCATGGGACATAGCTTACATTTGGCCAGTGGGAGCCCCCCTTTTGGGACTCCATAGTCAAAGAATGCCCCAACGTTGCAGCGGCCCGCAACTGCTGTGCCGCTGTGTGTCCACAAAGCACTGCCCAAGTTGGAGCCTCTCCTCTGGGGCTCGAAAGTACCAAAGTTGCAGCGGCCCGCAACTGCGGAGCCACTGTGTAGCCAAAGTAGAAAGAATTGTTAAGGTTTTTAGCAATTGACAGTAACAAGATCTTTGTATGTCATCCTGTTTTTGGCAGCAATTACCACTACCTGACAGCACCCAGTGTCACGGATACATCGCACATCACATTAAATTGAACGTGACGTAGACTTGAGTTTCTTAACTCATGTCAGATCAAACCATATAACAGGTACTTTTGACATATTTAGAGATCACTACCTTAGTAAGCACATAGAAAGTCCCTATGGGTACTTATGTTAGTTTTTGTATCTTTTTTGCAATAGATTTTAACCTTATTCCAGATCTCCGTTCTTCTAACATTCAGACACTGCACATTTATACTCGCCAGACGCTCAAGGTATGCCCCATCATATATAACCCTAATGAATCTTGCTTCCACAAGTAGAGGCATCTATTCTGGTCACAATCTGCAGACATCTAAACTCATACCAAATAGAGAGTAAGAATAGACAAATGCACTGAAGATGAACACATGATTACAAAGGGAATGTTGTATGAAATGTAAATAAAATTGTATATATATGTAAATGTAGTATGTAAAAATGTAGATATTGTTATATATAATTTTTTATAGATGTAGTTTGTAGGTTTCTAGGGTAGAGAGCTATCGGCACAGGAGAGGGTGTTCATGAATCATTCATATAAACAAAAATGTTAGTTAAGTAAAGATATAATAACTGTCACATGTTGTTCAGGATAGATTGTCTTTGTTTTCTAGAATAATTAATTGTATATTTTCTACTATTATAGTACCTAATCACCAATTGAAAATACAGAACTCCTGAGGAAGGCCACTCGCGGAAACGCGTTGGATTCGGTTTTGTATTGAGCGATAAAAATCAATTGTTGACATATGTACCAGAACATGTATCAAAAATTACTGTGATTAAATGTATATTTATGTATAATTTTTTTATTTTTTTTTGCTAAAAAAAGTGTAAAAACTGTAAAAAAAAGAAGAAAAAAACGTTTATATCATCCGTGAAAGAAAAAAAGATAATTAAAAAGAAGTTTTATAAATTCACATATCATGGTGGTAGTCAATCTATCAAGTAACAATGTGTGATAGAATTCAGGAAATATACACATAACCCGGTGTACAGGCCAGTTTTTTCAGAAGTGTAATATCCCTACTAGGGTTCATCCGTTTAGGTAGGGGCCTCTCTTTTTTCCAAAACAGTTATTCTCGCGGCAGGTCCGTGAGGGGTATATTTATATCAAATCTGCTTGCACTATAGGGCACCAGCAGTATCAGTCTACAATATTGAGCCTCTCTCCTCCCCTTACCGATGGCTGATACTTTGGAAATTACAAGCTTCGATTAGATTTTAATTCTTTATCAATTGTAATCACTGTGATCTTATCTCTGATTTAGTGTAATAATAAACTCTCTCCACGATGGCCAAGATACCAACTTTTGGCTTCACAGACGAACAGTATGCAAATATGGTAGGGAGCTCAGTCTCTTTTGGTGATTCAACATCAGTTGCACAAGAAAAAAATGATGACGTGAACACTTTACTTGGCTTGAGAAAAAAACTCAAAAGAATAGAACAGCATGGGCAATTTATGCTCAAGTATTTGAAAGCCGGAGTAATACCACAAGGTTTGCGCGTACGTAATATGCCTGGACTTTTCGTCCACATCAAGGAATTCCTGGAGCGATGGGCGTTGATATCAAACCGGTGCTCCAGGGACTACATGATGTTAATCGTGGAAACCTCAAAGAATATACTACAAGATTTGGCAAAAGAAATAGCTGACCAAGGGGAAAAGATAAAAAATGCAGGAATAGTAGAAGACATTAGGAAAACTCTGGACGAGTTAGAAAAAGATCTTAACTCCTATTCAGATTACCTTATAAAAAGAAAGACTGACAAACTTCAAAAAGATATCAAGTTCTTTACTAAGGATACGACATATCCCTATCTGTCTGAAAACTACTATAAGGAAAGTGAGGAATCCTTTGAGAATTGGGGCAATAAATCGAGCAGAAATAACAAAAGAGTGAAGACTTTCTCCCAATCCTCTGGATCTGATGATGATGGCATGTATTATGATGGAGGATATCAGGGAGGAAGACCAAACATGAGATACCAAAATAGGAGGCTTTTTTTAGGGCAACGTCCTTCAGGGAGAGGGAACTGGAGACCGCGATACCAGCCGCGTTTCCAGAGTGCCCCACCGCAGAACTATCAATTCCAAGTACATCAACCTATGATGCAAGAGCAATACTTGGAAACCAGGAACAACCGTTACTGGAGGAATTAGAGCAGTTACCCATTTTCAATTTATCCGGTCAGAACCTAACGGATGATACCATCTCTGTACTCTCTAAGGGCCTCACTTTTGCTCCTCACTCAGGCCTAAATAAATTTGATTTATTTAGAGATCTACAGATATTCCTGAGAAAGATAAGACTGAAATTCTTCTTTTCATGCCAAGGTAATGATACTGAAGAGTTAAATCGTTCTGGACTAAAACCAAAATCAGTCTTCACCCCTACACTTGATCAAATCCCACCACAGGTGGCAGTTTTTGAACAGGTCATAAATGATAAGTTTGCCAATCTTACAACTTTTGTACCCAGAACCCCTTTTAATCTATCATCTACCCAATATAAGGCACTTGAGGCCATTAAAACAAACAAAAACATCACAGTAAAAACATGTAATAAGGGGGGAGGTATTGTGGTGTATGATACTCCAAGATATGTGAAAAAAATGGAAGAGATGTTAAGCGACTCCCGCTTTTATACTCGTATAACAAAAGACTCTACTTCCCAAACCCAAGCAAAAATAAGAAAAATAACTGACAAAGCACTCAGAGAGGGGGAAATTTGCAAGAAGGAATGGCAATATCTAAATATAGATAACCCCAGATTAGCGAGCATCTACGGTATACCAAAGGTGCACAAAGATATAAATGATCCACCTCTGAGGCCAATAGTTACCACTATTGGTTCAATAACTGAACCTCTTGCTAAATATATCGATGCCATCTTATGCCCCCACATTGCCCGAATCCCAGGATATGTGCAAGACGCTAGACAAATCATAAACTTTGTAGAAAATGCTAAATTCTGTAATGCCTCGCAAATACTAGTCACCATGGATATAGAAGCGCTCTACAGCAATATCCCTATCGATGGTGCACTGGAGGCCACGTATTGGTTCATGCAGAAGTACCAAATTCTCTGTCCATCTATATTCATTCTGGAGTGCCTCAAGATCGTTCTCACAGATAACATCTTTGAATTTAATGGTAACATCTATAAACAACAGCAAGGAGTTAGTATGGGCGCTTCTTGCGCCCCCACTATAGCCAATATATATATGTCCCGATTTGAGGACAGATATATATTCAATGAGATAGCTCCATTTTATGAATCTGTGACAGTTTGGTCCAGATACATAGATGACTTTTTTTCATCTGGATTGAGAACGAGGACACTCTAGAGGAATTCTTTTTATGGATTAATGAATGCGACAAGAACATCAAATTTACAACGCATACTGACAGGACACAAGTGGAATACTTAGATGTAATTATTAAGCACCAGGAAGGGGTCCTTGCCTTTGATTTGTATGTCAAACCAACGGCAAGGAATACCCTTTTGCACTACGACAGTTACCACCCCACTGTGCAAAAAAATAGTGTGCCATTTGGTGAATTTCTGCGTCTAAGACGCAATGGTACAAGCATCCTAGACTATGATGAAAAGTCTATAATGATGAAGGCTAAATTTTCTGCACGTGGGTATCCGATGAAAATCATAAGAGATTCGTACAAGCTGGCTCGCTTTTACGATCGACAATGTCTCCTTGAACCCAAAACAACCAAATTAGCCCCAAATCTGATTTTTATCACCAAGCATTCAGTCTTAAACAACAGAATAAGACAGATAATATGCGCAAACTGGCATATATTAAATGTGAACCTCTCCAAAACAGAACAGCTACCCAAACCAATTTTCGCATATAAGAGAAATAAGTCCTTGAAAGACCATATTGTAAGATCTAGAATGTTAACATCTCATTCAAATACACAACTATCATCCCTGAATATGCAACCAGTGTCAGGAACTTACAGTTGTAGCAACTGTAAGTCATGTGAAACTGTACTGCAGGGCCCCAGCATAACATTTAATAAGCAATCAGTAAAGCCTAAAGACCTTAACAACTGCAGGACCACTAATGTGATCTATCTTATAATTTGTCCCTGTCAATTGGGCTATGTTGGCCAAACAGGAAGAGCCCTTAATGTTAGATTGACGGAACACAGATCTGCGATACGAACGAGGAAACTCACAGCCCCCATGGTCAGTCACTATATAGAACACAATCATACTTCAGATAGTATGTCTTGGTATATTCCGGAAAGGATTCAAGTGAAAATTGGTCAAGATCTGGAGAAAATTCGCAAGATGCGAGAAGTATATTGGATGTTTTTGCTTGGAACAGCTACTAAAGGGTTAAATGCCGAAATCCCATGGGAACAAGCATTATTATAGGATGCATACATCTACATATCTTTGAATTGGTGTTAAAACTAGCACAATATGATCTGCTTGTGCGTCGGTGCACAATTTTTGCACAGTTACAAGAAACCCAATTATGTAATGTCTGTAAAAATGTTTGAAGCACATGTCCAATCCAGTTATGATGATTCTAAGATACTGTTAAGTCATGCAATAAATTCATAAGCTCCGTATTAAATGTCTGCAGATTGCAGTTTGAGCCATGCATTCTAATTTGGAAATTTAGTACCATAGATTTATGACTATATTAAGATGGCGGCACGTTTTCTGCATCATACATTAGAGCCTTTTCATCCATATGAGATCCTATTATGGACTCAGTGCACCCTTCATCAGCGTTTTATGATTTAACACCATACACTCTATAAATGGCAAGTGTGTGTATTTAGGGATTCCCACTCTACGTAGTACACATTAGGAAACCCTCCTTCGAACACCTAATCGCTTCACCGTCTGGCAGGCAATACGCACAAAAATTAGCAAGCATGTATCTAACGCTTAAACGTTTAATTGAATCTTGATATAGGTTATATTATTCTTTTTAATTCCTTACTTGTAAGACTAAGACTAGGTAAAATGTTCTATATATCACCACTCTAAGATGGCGATATCTCTACACCATGGATCGCCATCTTTGATTCTCCGCTTCGCTGTTCAGAATATCGCGAGACGGGTTAATTAGTGATGAGCCACAGCGCGCGTAAACGAGTTTAAATACCCGTCACAGAACCCTGTTCAGTTACAGTGGTACGGGCAAGACGGGAGCACGCAGCAATCGAGTTCCAAGTAAGTAGGGAAAGTGCTAGTTAGATTTATCGGGTATATGTATCTGTACTTCTGCCATTCGTATTCCTTTGGTGGCAGTAAGCAGAGGCCATGGCAGTCTCGTTCCTTGTAGGCTTTGATGCAATCATCAAGAGCGCTATTAGAACTCGAGCGCATCATGTTATGCACTTTATTACATGTAGAGGCAAAATCGACATTATGGCACATCGTCCTTTGTTTTTGTCCCTTATACAGATAGGATTTCATCTCTACTATCGATTAGTGCCACATCAGCAAAAGAAATAACTACAGAAATCCCCTTAAATCTTTGAGAAGGGACATTTATAAGATGCTGACTTTTGAAGGTAAATATAGTTATAAGATACTTGTATATTTTAGAAGTTGGCCTTTCAGCAAAACTATTTAGCTTCTGCAACAATTGTAATTTTCTTTTTGTTGCAGCACTCACCATTGCGCCAATGAGTCACACATAGCTGTCCGTCTTAGCCCCTGAAAACGTATACTGAACTTACAAGTATGTGTTACTGCAATTAACTTTTTGAAAGAATTGTTAAGGTTTTTAGCAATTGACAGTAACAAGATCTTTGTATGTCATCCTGTTTTTGGCAGCAATTACCACTACCTGACAGCACCCAGTGTCACGGATACATCGCACATCACATTAAATTGAACGTGACGTAGACTTGAGTTTCTTAACTCATGTCAGATTAAACCATATAACAGGTACTTTTGACATATTTAGAGATCACTACCTTAGTAAGCACATAGAAAGTCCCTATGGGTACTTATGTTAGTTTTTTATCTTTTTTGCAATAGATTTTAACCTTATTCCAGATCTCCGTTCTTCTAACATTCAGATACTGCACATTTATACTCTCCAGACGCTCAAGGTATGCCCCATCATATATAACCCTAATGAATCTTGCTTCCACAAGTAGAGGCATCTATTCTGGTCACAATCTGCAGACATCTAAACTCATACCAAATAGAGAGTAAGAATAGACAAATGCACTGAAGATGAACAAATGATTACAAAGGGAATGTTGTATGAAATGTAAATAAAATTGTATATATATGTTAATGTAGTATGTAAAAATGTAGATATTGTTATATATAATTTTGTATAGATGTAGATTGTAGGTTTCTAGGGTAGAGAGCTATCGGCACCAGGAGAGGGTGTTCATGAATCATTCATATAAACAAAAATGTTAGTTAAATAAAGATATAATAACTGTCACATGTTGTTCAGGATAGATTGTCTTTGTTTTCTAGAATAATTCATTGTATATTTTCTACTAATATAGTACCTAATCACCAATTGAAAATACAGAACTCCTGATGAAGGCCACTCGCCGAAACGCGTTGGATTCGGTTTTGCATTGAGCGATAAAAGTCATTTGTTGACATATGTACCAGAACATGTATCAAAAATTACTGTGATTAGATGTATATTTATGTGTAAATTTTTTTTTTTTTTTGCTAAAAAAAGTGTACAAACTGTAAAAAAAAGAAGAAAAAAACTTTTTTATCATCTGTGAAAGAAAAAAAGATAATTAAAAAGAAGTTTCATAAATTCACATATCATGGTGGTAGTCAATCTATCAAGTAACAATGTGTGATAGAATTCAGGAAATATACACATAACCCGGTGTACAGGCCAGTTTTTTCAGAACCCAAAGTAGTCACTGACACCAAGGTTCGAGTAGGAGCCCTACTCCGGGACTCTTGGAATAGATTTGGCCCCCAGGACGTTGGAGCGGCCCGCTCTCCCACAGGACCGCTCAAGAAGGACATGCACTGGGGGACCAGGGGAACACAATCCCAAAAATTAAGAAAGAGAAGCTCAGCCCCACTCACCACTCCCTGGGGCTGAGCGAAGCAGTCAGCCGCCGTCCGCCGCCACCCGTGTCCCGCGATCTCTGCGCCTACGTTGGAGCAGCCCGCTGACCCGCGGGGCTGCTCAACACCAGGCCCTCCTGAAGCCCCACTCACCTGGGGCTTCCTTGGGTCTTCGCTCTCCTGGGCTGGCCTGCACTCACCGGAAACACCTCACTGGGCACGGCAACCGGGAAGAGTGCATGCGGGGCTCTCCTCGTGGCTACGGGAGCTCCGCCCTCAGTCCGGCTGCTTCCTTCTCAGGCCGTGCTCTGATTGGCCGGTCCATGCCTCACGCCCAGACTTCCTGTTTCCTTGGGTGAGGTCCACCCACATCCCCGGCCCAGTAGCCTGACTTCTGGGGTGGCCTGCAGCTCTTCCGTCTCTCGTCTGGTGCGGCGGCGGTGAATACTCTTCAGAAGTGCAGGGTGGGCACCCGCTTACATATAAAAGCAATTGTGGGGTGGGCACCCGCCTTTTAAAGGTGAAAATAAGCGGGGTGGCCTCCCGCTGTTGTAACGGTCATACCCAAAACGCAGAAAACGCGGCGCAAATGCGGGGTGGGCACCCGCTCTTCCTGGCATCGCGGGGCTCTCCCTAGTACATGGGAGCCCCGCTGGAAATGTGGGTTTTTCTCCAAGGGGCCCGAAGCGCGGGCAGGCTCCCTCTCGGGTTCATGGCAGCACAGGGGGAGGGGAATCCTACACGCTGGGATTCCCTCGCATCAGCTGAGCTGCAGCGCTCCTCTATTTTGGAAGCAGGCAGAGATCAAAGTCCTTTAATGGCGAGAGTCCACTTGTAGCTCGCACAAGGCGCTATGAAATAGGCACAGGCTGGGCAAAGATCAGCAGGCAGTAGGGCAGCTCAGCCCAGCGAAGTAGCAATTCCTCAGAACAGTCAAACTTGCCAAGGTGGCAATCGTCCCAGCGCAGCAACCTTTACTCCAGCAGAAGGTAGAGGGGCATAGTTGGGCACAGGGGCCAGCACGCAGGGTCCCACGGGGGTTCCTCCTGGTAGGGTGTCACCTCCACGTCAGCACAAGCACAAGCCCTCATGGGCTCACACCCCCTGTATTTATACACCTCCCTGCCCAGCGTCTGGAAGGAGGTAGAAGTTTCTGGAAGGGTCTGGGGGTAGGGGCTTCTGGAAGGGTCTTGGAAGTTCCAGTCCCAACTGACACTGGGAGGGGTGTTAGTAGGGGCAGAGCTAACCTTATACAGGGCAGACACTGACCTAGTCAGGGACAGGGGATCTCTCCGCCCACTACTCTAGTTGCAGACCTCCCACTCAGCCTGACCCTACCACCCTGGAGCCACCCACTCCTCACCAGCCCCGGTCACTTCTAGAAACAGACATGCAGGCAGGCACACAGCACACAGAAATGCCAACTTCTAAAAGTGGCACTTTTAAAATAGTAAAAGTAAATCTGCGCACACCATTGCGCAGCATTTATTATTCCCATTCAACACATACCAAACATGACATACTTATTTTGTCTTATTTAGGAATTATCCCATAAGGGAGAGGTTCCCAATGTTAGCCTAAGGAGGCCAGAGAGTGCACACACTCTGCACTGATAACCAATGCTAAAGTGCACAGAGTCCTAAAACCACCAACACCAAGTCAGCAAAAAGGTTAGGAGGAAGCAAAAAGTTTAGGGATGACCCCGCAAAAAGGGCCAAGTCCAACAATGTCACACACACATGCACACTAAGAGAGATCCTTGTAGCTGACACTAACCTCTGTGATCTGAGAAACGTTTTAATATCTATGGATTTTTCAAGTTGAAAATCAGCACCTACTTCCCATCCAATAGTCAACTTTTTTCAAATACTGTAATAAAAAACATCCATTTAGATCTAAATACCTTCCACCCAATGGATGAAATCTAAAAATGTGCAGTACCCCATGCATTATCTAACATACCCACCAAAGATCCAATGAAAGGGCTGCTATCAAACACATTGAGCATTTTAAGTAAGCTGTCTCAGAGGGTCAAATAACTACTACATCTAACACAGCTATTCCTTCACGGGATGAGGGTGAAAAGGACAGTTGAATGATAAAGGAACATCAAGAGCACAATGAAAAGTGATGTCTCCAATGCTGAAATCTCATTATTGAGAAGCCTTTCCATAGCCCACTTATGTAGGAAATGCAAAGTATCCCCAGAAGACCAGAAGCATCCCCATACTCAACCCCACCAAATCACTCTTTGTTAGATCCTAAATTGTCCAGGGAAGATTTAGCTGCTTCCACCTGTGCAAAGAGAAACTTTTATCCATTGTGCTCCACCCTGATTCGCACGTGGGAACCCAAAGATGCCACTATGTCCTTCAACACAAGTACTTGTTGAACGCCCATCAAGGCCCCCTTTTTGATTTTGCTAAAATAATATGCATAACATACTTACTTAAATGGGATTTTGTCCCTCTCTATTCACCAATTGGTCTGTTGTTGATCGATTCCCATTTTGCTTCTGCCCACTACAACGTGCAGCATGGGGTAATGGGTTCAGCCTCTTTAACCTCTCATTAACTTCACACAAGGAGCTCCCTTTAGTGCCAGTGTTGCCTGATGTGATAGTAGGATGCATCTGAAGTGAGCACAGGGAACATTCCAGCATTATCAATTCCTATCTCCTTCCAATGCAGTTGTAAATTTCTTTTGAAGTGGACTGCTACTATTTCACAGCAAACCATATTGTGTTCCTGGACTCTGTTTCACCAGTTGTTTTTTGAAAAACTTTGCCCTGGAAAAAAAACCAAAAAGTAAACTTTATGGTGATGAATTTGCAGTGCACTGATAATAGTTTTGTTTAAACATAAGTGGGTTAGAATTTAAGTTTTAGGGCCTGATTATAACATTGGACTGCTGATGCCGTGGTCAGGTGAACACCACAATGCCTGCGGTGTTCAGGCTGCCACATTAAAAGTGGACCCCCCGGGCCAGCGGTCCGAGGTCGGCGGTCCGATGGTGGCGGCATGGCTCACCCATTAAGAAGGGCCACTGCAGATGGCGCCATGATGCAGCTCCTTCTGCACATCCGTAAATGTGTGACATACACCATGTAGTGCATGGTAAACAGTACACACACAAAGATGCATGGAGAAGGGGTACAACATGTACCCCCCATGCACTAACCCTCTGTACTAAATCTCCTGGGGCCCTGTTTGAGGCCCCCCAGCGATTTAGCTTCTGTCTCCTACGACTGTCCATGGGAATTCCACAAAATCTCCTTTTGAAATTTTGCGTGGGAGGCCTCCTGGTTCGAAGCTTGTTCCTTCTTGGGTCAATTCCCATGGACAGTCGTTCGATGGGCACAAACCATTTCCTGAACAAGATCAGACACACAACGACCACCAGAGACAGCCAGCTGAATTGTTCCCTTCACTAACCTATTGACCCTCTCACACATTCCGTTTCCACGAGGATTATAAAGTAAAGTCCGATGATGGGACACTCCAGAGTAAGAAAGAAAAGATTGCATTTTCGGAGAAACTAACTGGGTCCCATTGTCGGTAACAATAACACTGGGAAAACCCTCAGAAAGAAACAAGGACTTTAAAAACAAAATAGTGGTCTCAGTAGTGATATCCTTGACAAATTCGACAACAATCCACTTAGAAAAAACATCAACACAGACAATGGCAAAACGCTGATTCAGACTCAATTCAGACATAGGTCCAATGAAGTCCAAGCATATGGTATGCCACGGCACACCTGGACAAGCAATCTCTCCCATGCTACTGCCAACAGCCACTTTCAAGCGTTTTTCTCCTTCCTTACACATACTGCATTGCTCAACCCGCAAAGCAACCTGCGCATCCATTGCAGGCCACCAGAAATTAGATTTGAGTCTCTGTTGAGTCAGGGTTTGGCCAAGATGCCCCTCATGGGCAATATCAAAATGTTTGCACCGGAGACTACAAGGCGGAACAAACTTGTCATTGCGCAAAATAATGTCATCCCCACAAGTAGACAATTCATCCAAAATCTTGACAAAAGGACTTGCGTCAACCATAAGGATGGAAGGAAGTCTAGTGTCAAAAGGGGCTAAGACACCAGCCGTACAAATTTCATCCTTGACCAAAACAAAATCTGAATCTTGTTTAGGACCCCAAACAAATTTGCACCCTTTCTTGAGCAAAATTCTTAAATCAATAGTTTTCTCCGAGAAGTTGCTAACAAATTTAAAATAGTATTCTATAAGGCCCATAATCCTTATCACTCGGGCGAGGAGCTGACCTTATTGCCAGCAACAAATCCTTCTTTGGCTTAATGCCATCTACAGAAATTTCATGTCCAAGATATTCAATCTGCTGAACAAGGAAAGCACACTTCTCCCTGCGTAGAGTAAGACCAGCATCGCCAATCCTATATAACACTTGTCTGAGTATCATATTGTGCTCAGAAACAGAACTGCCAAAGACAAGAATATTATCTTGGAAGTAGACGACTTTTCTCAATCCCCTGAATAACTCATGAACCAAAGGTTGGAACACGCTAGCCGCTGAAATCAACCCAAAAGGTAAGCGTGTGAACTGGAAGACACCTTCCGCGGTAATGAAAGAGGTGATATGTTTACAGGTATCATGTAGTTTAACCTGATGGTAAGCGCTCTTAAGATCAAGCTTAGAGAAATATTTAGCACCCTCAAGTGTAGACACCAATTCACTAATGTTTGGGAGGGGAAAAATATCAGCAACAACACACTGGTTCACAGACCTGCGGTCAACACAGAAGCGCAACTTGCCATCAGATTTTTTAGAAATGACCACTGGAGAAACCCACGGTGATCCTTCTACAGGTTCAATGACCCCACTCTGTAGCATTTCCTCCAACAACTCTTTCACTTCACCCCTAATAGCAAGGGGAATCCTTCTGAGCATGTGTTGGATGGGTACACAACCCTCTTTCATCTTTATCATATGGGAATAGCTGTGCTCAAGAATAAACCCATTTATTCACCTTTACTGGTAATGGTGTTTACTTACAACAGCAGGAGAGGAGAAGGGAGAACAACTAGAGGGCAAGCCACGACAGGAGAGCCTTGAGTCCATCCCTGAGTGTTGGTGGTCTTGTGGTTATCAAAGATTGACACCCAGGATGGAAGTTTTATACACCCTCTGAAAGAGAAGCATGGGAAGCAGTGAGAATAAAGGGGACCGTGGTGACAGCAAAAAGAGGCGACACCGAAGTATTGAGAAATTTGTTGTGGTTCAAGAGGCTTTCAAGCTCTGGCCAGGGTGACAGTGTCAGTGGGGAACAGGCTTGGGTGTTAGATATGTGCAGGAACAGCCCTCGTCAAGAAGAGATCCCAAGTCCAGCACTGGAAGGTCCCTGCCACTTTGATGATGGTTCTCAGAGAAAGGAGAGCACAGAGGAAGGAAATATGAACATTCAAAACAGTCAACTGCGATCCCGAGAGGACCTGAACCCTTGAAGGGTCCCTACCACCTAAGGGCGAATCCTTGACCAAGCCAGAGACTCTGGGGCTGTATATGCTGAACCTAAGTGCAGAATATGACCACTGCATTTGTTAGTTACTATCTTTTCTTTTATTCTTTCTGTAATAAGGTTACAAGAGATGAAGTGATCCACCCAGCCACAAAGTCAAGGACTGCGCTGTATGCATCCCGAAGGATTTAAAAAAGGGTGCCTGGCCACTTGAGGTTAGAGTGCATTAGACCCTGACTACGTGTGATTGTCTTCTGTAGTGTGTGCATCTCGGTCCAGTGACAGCCACAGCTTACAAGGGGGTGCGCATCCGTACATTTTACACTAAGTTTCAGGTTATCTCACACAGCCTCCCTTCCCTGATTTAAGGTTTTATCACACAATAAAGCTGATACGCCTAGTTCTAGTGCACCCGCTAATGGGGACTGAGCTTCACTCTGTAAACCAAACTTCGAAAGCAAGATGTAAAGTTGGCTAGTAATAGAAATTCATCCGATATCTGATCCTTGTAACCCTTCATGCACCCTCCGAAAGGGGACACCAACTGCTCCCCTTAGTGATCACAATTATTGCGACCCCAAAGTCCTCTTTGCCTGTGAGCCTACATCTTCAAATTTGTACAGGTGCATGGGCAAAAGCTTTGGGGAGTTACACCCTCTTTGGAATAAGAAAACGGGCTGTTCGATTTACACAATCGTGAAAAGTGACCTAACCCAGGCATCAAGACACGGACCACAGGGCTAAGAAGGGGAAGCCAAGGGCTGTATTATGAGAGTCTGGAGGGTTCCAGATGCCCTTACACCATACCATGATTCAGCACATAATAGAATACACAGGAGCCAGAGGAGTTCGAATTTAGATGTATGAGGTTGCTAAAACGCCAGGAGACGGGTGGGTGGGGTTGCCAAGAAGTCGAGGGGTGGTGAGTGGGAGGGGAGATGAATAGACAGTCTTATTGTTTACCCCTACAAAATAGATGCTTGCAGGAACATGCAGGATGCACAGGGTATCGATACCACTGACGGATACATGTTGGAAATTATCCTGTAAAGATGGGGAGTTATGTATAAGGGTGAAAATACAAAACACCGGCTGATGTAATGTGGTTACCAAATGTAATGTCATAACTCCTATAACACAGCTGTGAATAAAGTTTTTTTTTTTTAAATCGTGAAAAGTGAACCAAAGGGGCCAAAAGCCACTCAAGCATCTGCAGCCCGTCCTGTAAGTTGGAAGTGATCCAGTATCCTAATACACCCACTCAGGCGCGGTTCGTCCATTGGGGCGTGGGGGCGTAGCCCCCCCTGCCCAACGCCGCCCGCAGCTCCCTCATGACAATCATGTCAATGAATCAACATGACGTCAGACCGCCGGGCGTCATGTTGATTCATTGACATGATAATGTACAGACGGCAACACAAGTACGCATGCGTGGGGACGGAGGGTGAATTTTTACCCGTGCCCACGCATGCGCACTTGTGTTTTGGCGGCATTGCGCATGCCCATCAGGAGCCCTAATGGGCGTGCTGCGGGCGAAAGGGTACCTGTGCCCCTGGCGCCAGGATTTGCCAGGGGCGCTGTGAGCCTGTGACGTGTGCGGGACCGGCAGCAAGGTAAGAGTGTGTTTTTCGGTGTTTAGCTTGCACAAATGACTTGCGATAATTCAGTGTGTTAAAGCATCTGCTGCAGAAATGTGTAAATACATGAATGATGGATGGATGCAGGGTGGGTGCATTATTGATTGTTCGGTGGATGGGTGGGTGGATGGGTGCATGGATGGATGCATGCATGATGGGTGGATGGATGCATGAATGATGGATGCAGGATGGGTGGATGGGTGGATGCATGAATAAATGATGTATGGATGCAGGATAGATGGGTGGATGCATGCATGATGGGTGGATGCATGATGGATGGATGGGTGGATGGATGGATGCATGAATGATGTATGGATGGATGCATGGATGCATGCATGATGGCTGGATGCATGATGGATGGATGGATGGGTGGATGGATGGGTGGGTGCATGAATGATGTATGGATGGATGCATGCATGATGGGTGGATGCATGATGGATGGATGGGTGGATGGATGGGTGCATGAATGAATGATGTATGGATGCAGGATGGTTGGGTGGATGGATGGATGGGTGGATGCATGAATGATGTATGGATGGATGCATGCATGATGGATGGATGCATGATGGATGGATGGATGGGTGGATGCATGAATGATGGATGGATGGGTGGGTGAATGGATGGATGCATGAATGATGTATGGATGGATGCTTGCATGATGGGTGGATGCATGATGGATGGATGGGTGGATGGATGGGTGGGTGCCTGAATGATTGATGTTTGGATGCAGGATGGGTGGGTGGATGGATGGGTGGATGCATGAATGATGTATGGATGCATGCATGCATGATGGGCAGATGCATGATGGATGGATGGGTGGATGCATGAATGAATGATGTATGCAGGGTGGGTGGGTGTATGGATGGGTGGATGCATGAATGATGTATGGATGGATGCAAGGTGGTTCGGGCTCGCTTACTGCGCTCGATTGCTGCGGTGCAATATGCAAATTAGTTTACGCCCCACCACTTTCAAATGTCACCAACCGCCCCTGCACCCACTGCCTCCCCAGACACTCCTGTAAAATGCAACCTGGCGTGCGTAGGCATTTCACTGCAAAACAACCGAATTCGGCCAGAAAAAAAACACCCTTGCATCTGTCGCTTCAAAATCTACACAGTCCAAAGATATGAACAATATTCTCCACCTTCTTCCCACTGCCAAAACAGGTGATTAAATCACCTTTTTATTGAATGTATTAATGCAAACGTGTATGTGGCAATCAGAAAGAGCGATTTATTGGGTACGGAATTGATAGAGTCTTGGGTCTCAGACTCAAACTGCTTTGTTGCTGCAAATGACAGACAGTTATTTTTGCATTGGCACCTATCAATCGATGTCATTCAACACCAACTTCAACACAGCATGTATAAATTTGAAAATAAAAGCATCGCTACCTCACTCTAGATTAGGCGGGCTGCAAATATTCAGATTGCAAAGAAGTCGGTTAACGGCAGGACATTTCGAACATCATCATTCGCGAATTTAGCCTAAACCTAGACGGATGTTTGAGAAAAGATCTACAATGTGGGTCTAACAACCCTCGACATTTTCTCAATTTGTGGAAATTGGCAAAAATGTGGTTGCTTGATCAAAACTACATTCAGAAGATAGTCAAGAAATTTAACAAAGGTGATGTTTCTTTCGTCCCTTTTCGCCTAACAAAATGTCCCGAAAAGCTTTTCGGTTCGGGCTTTACCAGACTTTGACGTCTGATGAGTGAACTGTGATGCAACCGTTGCCAGGCAACATCCTCGAGGTCCTGTGGGTGCATTGGTCCTACAAAAGTGCTATATTTCGATTTTTTTGCTTTAATGTAGCGTTACATACGTGATCACTGAACAATAAATGTTCGAGGTTTTTTAGTAATTTGACTGGCAACTGTAAGTTGAAGCAAGTCATTACATTACACATTTAAATACGTGGTGTGCCTATGTTCTTCATCTCACTTCGTTTTTTGAAGTAAATTCCGCTTCAATCTTTAGCCTAGGGAGTTGCTGGCATTGCTGACATTGCCTTGAACAATGAAGGAGACTGGTGTTTGGTCCTTTTTATTCTCACACGAGCCTATTTATTTTATTTATTTGTTGTGGATTTATATAGAGCGAACTGGACCCGAAGGTATTGGAGCGCTTTACATGAGCATCAGTTACGTTACACAAGGGCACATTTATTTTTTTGGTAGGCACAGGAGATTAACAGCCAGATTCATCAAGCTGAAATCGGCTCGCAAAGGGCCAGATTCTGAGAATCTGGCCCTTTGCGAGCGCTATTTTAGCATTTGGGATTCATCATCCCAAATGCAAAAATCGCAATTAGAGAAATCGCCTAATTGTGAAAAATCGCATTTATGGAATCTCAATTAGAGATTCCTTAAATCCTATTCATAAACCTTTTTAAAATTGCGAATTCTCAATATGGGGCCGCTATTTACCGCAAAGTGTAACTTTGTGGTAAATAGCGAAAACTTTGAAAAATACACTTTAGTGCATTTTTCTAAGTTGTATGTTACACACACACATGTCCTTTGGACATGTGTGTGCGCAACACCAGGGTACATTTGCATTTCAGGGGTGCTACAGGGTGTCCTTTGGACGCCCTGGCACCCTTGAAATCGCTTTCTTATTTGCGATTCGCTAATTGCTAATCGCAAATAAGGAATGACTCCCCATTCATTCCTTTGGGCCTTTAGGCCAATAGGAATGAATCGGAAAGCCGTTCCTTATTTGCGATTAGCAATTACCGAATCGCAAATAAGTAAGCAGTAGAAATCGCAAAAAATATTGCGATTTCTAAATGCATCCCGTTTTGCGAGTCTTTAATAGCGATTCCTTAAAAAATCGCAATTAAGGACTCGCAAAACGGCACTTTGATGAATCTGGGTGTAAGTGATTTACCCAGAATCAAAGGATGTGGAGTCGACTCTGATGCTCGAACCTTGGGAGCAGATTTACAAGTCCCTTGTGCCAACTTTATGTCGCCGTTGCGTCACTTCTGTGACGTAGCTGTGTCGTAAACAATGCACCACGAAGCAACATATTTACAACATGACACATCTAGGTAGATGCTTCACGTTGTAAAGCCCTGCGCTACATTATACCTGTGTCAGGTATAATGCACGCATGGTGGGCGTTCCGTTGCAAGGAAACTTTGTGAAAGTGACGCAGTGAAATCTACAAGATTTTACTGAGTCACTTTTATGACGCCACTGCGTCAAAACCTTGTGCCTGCTTGAAGCAGGCATACAGAGTGTTGCAGCATGATGTGAATAGGCATTCCTGGCCTATGTTGGATTTATGTCGCGCTTAAACAAGACTCCAGCAATGCGTTGCCTTTCCAACAACAGATGTGTCATGTATCTGTCTATCCTTGCACCACGGTGCGCCACATTGTAAATGCGGCACATCCATGGTGGCGCAAGGCTATTTTTCCGTCACACAAATTAACTGCCACATCTCTGCTAATTTGCGGAGATGCGCCAGTTCTTGTAAATCTGCCCCTTGGTTCTTAGGGCTTACCTGGAGATGAACGCACTTTGCGCCATCGCCAATCAATGCAGAACAAGTCACTCAGGATGATGATATGTGCAAAACAGAAAGAAATAACCGTTAAGTGCATCATACCCCAATATTTTTTACAAGGGACTAAACCAGCTGGAAATTATATTCCGATTTCCCAGTGCAAAGGCTACTTTGGTCGGGTGTTTTTTTAAGGTAACAGTTTATTGGTAGGTGAAACATATTTGGAGGACTTTCATATCATTAATCACCTGAAATGCTGAAATGCATTTACATAGTTGTATCAGCAACTGGGAAATGCCACATACATTTATCTTTTAACCTACTGCCTGTGTGTATGTGTGCGTGTGTGTGTGGGTGTGCGTGTGTTTGTATATAAACTTTCGTTATATTATATATATATATATATATATATATTTATATATAATATAACGAAAGTTTATTTTTACTTGGTAAAAGGCTAGCTGGACCATGCAGGCCCACAATTGGGAATTCACTTTCCTTGAGATCCATCCATCTTGCTCATTTGCGAGCAGTTATTTCGGTCACGGAGTCCGCAGTCAAGATCAAATCTGGGATTAAAGCAGTGAATCAAAATGTGACAGCTCTGCCCAGTTATTTAACCTTCTCCAGCCTACGCTGCAATTTACGGAGACCATCGAGGAATTGATTTTGTACACTTTTAGTGTGGTTTCCAGAGGTCAAATATTGAGACCTAATCACCAAAATATATTTGAAACTACCTTGTGATGTACAAAGTCGTCACAAGAGGGTTGCAGAATATTTAAAAGACTTGGAATAAATCGTTGTGTCACAGTCTTTACCATTGCATACGTGTTTTACTTCTAAATAGGGCAGGCCACATATCTGCAATGTCACCCCCCTAAGTTTTAATGTTTTTATTTGCAGGAGGGCCTAAATACTTTATTTTTTTAGAATCGTCTTTAGCGTATTCATAATCGACTCACGTGCACTTTATGGAAACCGTCTCTTCTCCGAGCCGCTTTTAGACTTGTTATTTGTCGTTTTTTATAATGTCTCATTATTCTATTGGGTTTGCTATATTCTGACAGTTTTGAATACCTTGAAACAATTAAATTAATCTATCTGCAATTGCACTCCTCACATATTATAGATTTTTCCAATTAATCAACCAATCAATACACTAGAAAGAAACATCAAACTGCGTAGTAGTATCTTACATCATATGATACCAGGCTAAAATCACTTTGCCCGAAAGCTCATTTGACCATTCCTGGCCTTGGCCATCCTTTCCTTGGCAGCACTGACCTATCATCTCTAAGGTGGAAGCTGCAACCCACTCCACCCACATGACCGCAATGTTCCTTTACTTTTCGTACCAAACCTACTGGTCCAACAGAATATGCTGCTTTATAGTTTTGGTCACCATTCTCATAATTATTGAGTTGAGCAGTGCCCAAATCCATATGCCAGGTTTATTTAAGACTACTCTAAGGCATACAGGTTCTCTCAGGATTCAGTAAGACATGGAAGAAAATGTTTCCTATAGGAGACTTCAGTTTCTCGCATTGCCTGGGAGGAAGTCTAGGTCACTATTCCTTAAAAAAAGGCTTAGAATTGGTGAGGCGTGAGAGCATTACCTCTACGTCCCTCGTCCTCGACCCAGTCATACATGTGTCATGACTGGGTCGAGGACGAGTAGGACTAAGAGTAATGGGGATTACCCCCAGTAATCATAGCAACAAAACAGATGTGAGACCCCAATGAAAAAGTGCCACGTGACAACACCAGAGCACAAATCATAACATAAGAAAATACAAGACATGTTGCGCCATCATGCTGTACTGTAGTGAGGTCTTGCTGTGTTGTAGCGCTGTCTTTTTGAGTTATCATCAAGGTGTGTTTTTGTATTTTGGTATTGTGTTGCTGTGGTATTGCTGTACCTCAACGTCAGCCTGTCTATGTAACTCTGTACAAGTATTCTTATCACACATTACCACTTCCAGAAATCTGCTTTCGTAATATGATGGTAAACGATGTTTGCATCAACCACTGACTTCCTTACCATCAAGCGCTAGCTAATTATGTTTTTCGATCCGGCTATTTGAGTGAAATGTTCGTCCAACTCCAACCTCTTATATTTTTTCCAGCTCAACTTTTATAATTACGTTAGAGAGGCAATTGTATTTCAGTAGCCAATTTTGTCACAATTTTCAGTAGCTGAACCACAACCAGAAATTAGTTTGCAAGTAAGCTTTGTTCGCTATTCTGCATTGTCCTTGTTTTGAGATATAATTTCTAGAAAATAACTGAGCAGAAAGAACATACACAGTTTCACTTGGAAAAGGTAATGACAGAATTGATTTTCTTTCAAGAAGCTCATTTTCGACATCTGCCCTGAAGGGGGGTTTTGATCGAAAGTTACATGAGTGCAGAGAATAAAATTATTTCAAATAGATAGCACAGACTTGTTTAATTTTTCACTTCAATGTTAGCAGTGAAGCGGTCTGTGAGAATGGTGCTGTCAGTTAATGTCTACAGTGTATAAACAGAGTGATAGCTTTAACTACACTGTGTAATTAGAGTGATTGCTCTTATGAGCATCTATAGAGACCTTGATATAACAGTCATTCGAAAAAGAGACCAATGTTCCTTTCTGTAAAACTAGCCATTGCATATCATTTTATCATGCTGTGACTTCGATTATATCGCATTATTTTGTGTTGCTTGTAGATTGTGCAATGTTGCCCTTCCTGGAAACTAGATGAGAAGCATTGTGTAAAGTTTGTTTGCCTCACCCAATTACCCAATTACCACCCGATGGATAAATGGTATTTACGAGTGCCATAGGTTATAATTTACCTAGTTCTCGGGATAATCCTTACTAAACTGTATAAAATTAGCACTAGTTTGGGTATACATCCCATCATCCTTTAGGATATGGCCTCATCATTCTAGGAACTGTATTACAGAAGCGCTCCTGGTGCACTTAGATACTTGAAAAGTGACATCTGATGCTTGTGCGTCCCCCCTCTGTAATTCAAAGGGACATTCTCTCATTTGAATCAAATTGTGGTTCATTGCAAATGAGGACACTTCTTTGCACCTTTCACTCAAGCCATGTTACTGACATGGGTAAAGGCACAAAGTGTGTCAAGAAGGTTAATGGACTGTGTGCCATTCGGGAGGAGGCACAAGGTTCCCAAGCCACCCACAGACTTCTTCCCACTAATGGGTACAAATGCGAAAGGACCAAACAAACCACAGCCTGCAAGCTGTTCTGCGGGAAGCAAAAAAACAGCTAAAACGGTTGAAATGGGAAAAACAGAAGCTAAGAAATGAAGACCTGTGGTAAAAACTTCTTTATGAAGGGAAACAGAAAAACAGCTCTAAGTTTTGGCAAATGGTCAAAAGATTACAGAATCCTGATCACCTAGGTTAAAACTCACACATGTGAGGAGGAATGGACAAAATACTTACTGACGCATTTCCAATAACGATGACACCACTGAGGACGCCGTCACAAACAATACCTGCACAAATACCACAAGCTCTAAAATAAAAGGGAAGTGGCAATCAAAACTTGACAAGTCAAAGATGGAAGAAAGCCATGCGAAGGTTGTCGAGCTAGGGCCAAAGAAAATTTTCCCAGCAGACATCAGACGGCAAATAACAAGGGGGAGACCCACCGGAGCTCCAGGGCCGAATGGCATACCACCTATGCTGTATAAATCAGACGTGGAGTTTTGGAGTGCATCATTAGCACCTGTATTCAACAACATAAGGCATACCCAGAGTCTTCCTGAGTCTTGGCACGGGTCAGTCATAAACTGTAGCAAGAAGCATCCAAACAACTATCGGCTTATTGCCTTAATAGACGTGGAGGCAAAATATTTCGCAGGAACCATCCTGGAGGAATTAACATCATGGGCTTCTGAAAACTTCATCATCCCAAATAACCAAACGGGTTTCTGCAAAGGCCAAGGAACCACAACCAACATCATGGCATTGTCCTTGTTGATGGGAGCAGCAAAAGAGATCAAGTCATCTTTATACCTCTCGTTTATTGACTATACTGTGGCAATTGATCATGTGGACCGCAAGAAACTATGGCAGAAACTGGACAATTGGGGAATACTGAAATGCCTCCTAGATGTGGAAATACTACTTAACTCAAAAACCTGGATTAAAATCAAACTTGGGGCAGGTACACACCTCTCCAAGCCCATCAGGACAACAAAAGGGTTAAAACAGGGTGCGTACTAGCGCCCTTCTTATTCAACCACTTTTTAGCCGACCTACCTGGGGAACTCGACAAATGCTCTAATCATGCACCTAAATTAGGGAAAATGACCCTCTCCAACCTGCTATACGCGGACCATCTGGTGCTGATAAATTCGACGCCAACGGGCCTTCAGCATCTCTTGAATGCAGCTCACACTTTCTCAGCAAAAAACACCCTTCAAATAAACTTCAACAAGTCAAAGGTCATGGCCATGTATTACAGGAAAAAAGGAATCTTTGCTGGCATCTGAATGGAGAAAAGCTCGCTCGGGTAACCACCTGGGAATAATCCTAGGCTCAAAAAACACTTCTAGGGCACAACTTCACTCCTTACGAGGAAAGGCGATAATGACCTACTTGGCATTAAAACCATTAAAGGCCAAACTTCCCGATCTCACACTTAAACCTCTCCTTGAAATCTTTTGTGGAAAACTACACCCTACTCTTACATACGCTAGCGAATCACTTCATGGGAAGGACGCCGCATTGCTGGACACAGTCATAGCCAACTCATAAAGGGCTATTTTCAACCTTCCAAAATACGTCTCTCCTGCTCAGATCCGACTAGAATTCGGTATCCTCAAACAAACATTAGAAAGGCGGAGTGTGTGCGTAGCCAGCTGGTGCAAGATTCGCACTGCAGAGACTGGCTCCTTAAGCTCTAACGTATGGGAAGAGTTACTCAGCACCACAAATCTTTGCCCAGAGACTACCTATATGAATCACTCCAAGTTCTAGGCCTGACCGACATCTGGGAAACGCCAATAGACCTTCTGTCCTTCAAAAAAGTCGCCAAAAAATCAGCACATATTATTTCAGCGATTGAAGACAAGAAGGATCTAGCAAATAGTGCGCTTGGCTGGATAACGCTGTGTGATTATGGAAAAATACAATCAAAATCATACCTCAACATTGGTATGAAAATAAAAGTAAAAGAGAAGTTTTTAAAACTACGTCTCGGCATAATCCTTATACTCCCACACCTTCCACCCTGGAAGAGAAACAACTCCTTACAGCAGTGTCGCCTGTGCAAAACCGGCAAGGAGGACATCGTGATTTGCATCTGTCCTAGACTAATGACCTGAGGCATAACTTCTTACGACCATCTTTTAAACTACATACTGTTCGGACTTGCAGGCAGGCAGTTGAACTGTGCTTTAACACCAACAACACCAAATTAAATTGCCAGGCCGTGAAGTTCTTTGACTTAACAAGAAAAAGACGTAACAGCGTTTGACAAACATTATAAGGTACTGAGGATAACCACGAGCTGATCTTAACCAACTTCTTACTTTAATTTTATCTAACTCGATACGCTCAAGTACAATTGGTTTTTTAAATGTATCTACTGGTGTTTTTTTAAATTTTGTAAAGATTTTAATTAATCATGTACAAATAAATGTTACTTACTTACTTACTTACTTACTTACTTACACTAATGTGTGCAGTAACACAATGCACCTGTCAATGATGGAACCCTTGACCAATGCTTCATCTCAGGCCATTTTATCTGCGCCAAAATGTTCACCAGCAATTTGAAGCCTATAGTACATATTTAACTGCTGTTTAATCCCAGTAAAGGCATGGGCTTGCACCTACACTGGAGGATATGGTGCACTCACACACCTGTGTGCCCATGACATTGACACTGGAGACAGGATGCCTGTTAAAAATTAGATTTACAGGCCTTCAGACAAGGTAAGGGCCAGCATAAAGGAGGAGGTTTTTGCTGACATTAGGACTCTGCGCACTTGACCACTGCTAACCAGTGCTAAAGTGCATGTGCTCCCTCCTGAAAATATGACATCATCGGCTTATCCCCAATTGGCCCACCTAATGTACTTATAAGTCCCTAGTAAAGTGCTACTATATGTACCCAGAGCGTAAAAATTAAATTCTACAAGTGGGCCTACAGCAATTATCATGACACCAACTTAAGTAGCCTTCTAAACATGTCTAAGGCCTGCCATTTCAACCTGTGTATGCAATTGTTATACTCCAAGTTTGACCTGGCAAAATAAAGCCTTGGAAGTGGTCCTAATGCTTGCCAGCCTTTGTGGATCCAGCGGAATCGACAAATCTTTTCTGATGCGCACCTTGATCCTAAGCAGAACCAACGCATTGATGCTGCTGCGTGGATTGAAACTGCTGCAAAGACTTGAATCACATCTCAGCCATCGCCTCATCAGAACTGCTGTTGCACGACGCACCCTCGGCGCAGGACCTTGCATATCCCATCGACAGCAACCTCAACAATGGCACCAGGCTCTGCATCAAAGGCCTCACAGCGCCTCGGAACCGACGCATCACCCAACTGCGCACGGTATCCTCGACGCCAGACTTTGTCAGACAAGCCCTCGTTAACAAGATCGTTGACAATGACACAGGACCTAGCACCGCAGCCTCACTGCATCTTGGAATCGACCCATTACTTTGGCTGCCACAGATCATCCCAATGCTCCACAAACCAGGATTTAAAGTAGTCTGTTCTGTGGGCCTAACTGGGTCTTTGTAGCCAGCCTGTGCATCATCACAAATGGCCTAACTTATGAATTTGTTCTAGTCCGTTGCAACTAGCTATCCACAGCTGCTGTGTTATGCTTTTTTATGCTATTTTCACTAAAATATTTAAAATTGCATATATTGCATTCCACTATTTGGATTTCTGCCATTTTGGTCTTGTTTTATTTAATGACAATTACTTCACTTTTCTAAATCCTTTTGTGGTGTTTGTTTATACTGTGATACTGTTGGAAGTGTTTGCATGAATACTTTACAAATTGCATCTGAGTTAAGCCTGTCTCCTCTGTTACAAGCTACCTGGTTGTTAAGCATGGGTAAATTTAAGGGTTGCTTGTGATATCACCCTGAGAGGAATTGTGGTTGCTACTTTAAAAGGGTTTAACCCCCCTCAGCCAGTAACCCAGTTTCTTACAGTGCCAATAGAGAAACCAAATGGGCCAACCCCAACTCCCTTCTTGCGTGCAATCCTGTAGGAAAGGAGCATGCATGGCAACAGGACCTCATGGGCTCAGATGAGCCCATAATTATGCCCTTGAGCATCTTGTTAAACCTTTTAACAAATCCATTGGTCTCAGGGTGATATGGCGTGAGAAACTTCTTGGTTCCTCCACATTCATACTATATGGAATTCATGTAGGCAGACCTGAAGTTGGTAACCCTGTCAGACACCTTGCCTTGGGTTACCCCACTCTGGCCACTGCAGGAGCAGTAAGAGATCTTAAAGGTATTGCCTCTGGGCATCTAGTGGCATGATCCACTAAAACTAGTATAAACCTGTTGCTTAAGGCAGTTTTTGGATATAGGTGACCAACAATGTTAACACCCACCCTTTCAAAGGTTAGGAACAGGTAAGGAACCAGGACAGGCTAGAGCTTTTACCTTGTTTGCCCACTGGCTTGACGAGTATTTATTTATTTATTTATTTACGGGTTTATACCGCGCTAGGATCACCTCCCGAAGGAGTATCTCCGCGCCTTTGAAAACCTTTGCAGCTTGTGGCAGTAGGTACACAGGTATCACTAGTTGGAAAATAGGAAGGTTTCTAACTGTTTTCTGAACGGGAGATAATCCTGGCAGAGTCTCAAAGAGAGAGGGAGGCTGTTCCACAACCTTGGTCCGGCTATGGATAGCGCCTTTCCACCTTGCCTGGTCTTTCTAGCTCTTGGGACCTGTAGTAGAGCTTGGTCACTAGATCTCAGGGACCGTACAGGTTTATAGAGGGAGAATCTGCTGTTTAGATACTCAGGCCCTCTATTCTGGAGGCTTTTATGTATAGCACATCCAATCTTGTACTTCACCCTTTGTTTAATGGGTAGCCAATGTAAGGTGTTCAAAAGAGGCTTCGATGGTGTGCGGGGGGGCTGATTTAGTACAAGACGGGCCGCAGTGTTCTGGACTACTTGCAATCTCGCAATAACTCCCTCGTTTGCTGATAGGAGCATCCCGTTGCAGTAGTCCAGACGACTCAGTATTAGGGCCTGCACTAACGTTCTCCTAGTTGAGTCAGGGAGCATAGGGAAAACTTTCCGCAGCATGGCGATCACATGGAAGCATGAGCTCACCACTTGGTTGCTGTATTGTTTCAGGGAGAGCTCCTGGTCCAGGCGCACGCCGAGATTTTTTACCACCTGCTTTGGCTCTGGGACTGGGCCTAGATCTTACGGCCACCAGTCTGGGGACCATAGGAGCTTTGCCTCACCGAACAGCATCACTTCCGTTTTTGCAACGTTACATTGCAAGAAGTTAGATGCCATCCAGTGGGCCACTGCCTTCATCCCCGAGGAGAAAGAGTTCCTGACCGTCTCTGTAAGATGTTTGAACGGAAAGAGGAGTTGGGTATCATCCGCGTATGACATAGGGATGAACCCATGAGATCTCATGATGTTTGCCAGGGGGGCCACATAGATATTAAACAGGGTCGGGCTTAAGCAAGAACCCTGTGGCACCCCCTTTGAGATCTCCAACTCCTCTGACCGGTGGGGACCCAGGATGACTGTCTGGGTGCGGTCAGTCAGAAAACTCCTTAACCATGCCAGAGCTCCACCTTCCAGACCGATGTTCACAAGTCTGGTAGTCATGATGTCATGTGACACGGTGTCAAACGCCGCAGACAGATCCAATAGAACCAGGATGACGGAGTAGCCCCCATCCTGGTACATATGTAGATCGTCTGCGACTGACAGCAAGGTGGTCTCGGTGCTATGGCTTGGCCTGAAGCCCGATTGGGAGGGGTCCAGCCCATGTGTATCCTCAACGAACCTGGACAGATGTCTGTTAACATATTTCTCTATCATCTTGCCCATAAAAGGGAGAAGAGAGATGGGACGTAGGTTGGCAAGATCCGTCCAAGGAATGGTGGTATTTTTCCTTAGCGGTCTTACCAGAGCCCGTTTCCAATCTCTCGGAACTTCTCCCGTACTTAACGATAGATTAATTAGTTTCTGGATACCAGGACCAAGAGTTTCGGCCAACATGGGCATGATACGGGTGGGAACAGTGTCCTGCGGACTACCGCTCTTAATCATTTTTGTAAGGGCGATGACTTCCTCTAAGGAAATAGGGGGAAAGTATTTTAGTTGATTGGCCTGTGTGTTCCGCTGCGGACTATTGTGAGAGGGGGTATTAAGATCGGCTACTTTAGTCGATTTAGCTGCCAGTATCTTTACATAAAGTGAATCGATTTTGTTCATGAAAAAGTGTGAGATCCCATCACATAATTCTTGTGAAGCAACCTCCACCGTCTCGCATGCTACAGGCTTGGTGAAAGTTTGCAGGATTTGAAAAAGAACTTTAGAGTCCTTCCCAGCCTCTGCAAGTTGCATAGCAATGTGACTTTTCCGGGCCATCCTTATGGCTTTATGATAAGATCTAAGGGATGTTAAGTAACATTGTTTATCCTCCTGACTCCGGGATTGTCTCCACACTTTTTCCAGCTTCCTGGACTTTTGTTTCATATGTCTCAGGTCTTCAGAGTACCAATTCCTGTCTGGCTGCTTGACGGGGTTTATACACTTTCAGTGGAACAATGCCATCAATTGCTTCATTGACAGCATTTACAAACCGATTGAGCTCAGTTGACATCATTCCCTCATGCTCATTAATCATAGGGGCTTGATAAGCTTCTCGGAAAGTGTCCTGTGTTAGTTTGTGCCAAGGTCTTCTCTTGGTCGCTAAGGTGGTCGTTTCATTTGATTTACCCATGGGCTTAGTGTAGAATTTTAAAATAAAATGATCTGTCCATTCTACTTGAGTGGAGGGTGTACACATATTTAAAGATGAGTTGGAGAACACCAGATCCAACGTGTGACCTGCCTCATGTGTGGGTCCCTGATTCATCTTTTTAAGACCTATGTGTTCCATGTCCATAAGAAGTGTTCTGGCCTCCATGCATGTCTCTAATTCACTGTGGAAGTTGAAGTCTCCCACTAATAAGAAGTTCTGGTCATTTAGGATAAACGGCGCAAGAACCTCCATAAGTGAGATTGAAAAATCCACGCTTGAACCTGGGGGTCGATATAAAACCGCACCCCTTCTATTCTCCCCAGAGGCGGAGCTAAATTTAAAAATCATTAGTTCCATCAGAGGGGTGCTGATTTCCTCCAATATTGTGACAATTAGTTCCTCCCTATAAACAATTGCTATTCCACCACCTATTTTGTGTGGACGGTCCAGTCTAGAGACCTTATAGCCCATCGGAATGCCCAGAGTGATAGCTGAGATTGAATGAGGCTTGAGCCAGGTCTCTGTTAAAAAGCAGAGATCAGGCTTCTCTGTAGATATCAGGTCCCACACCTGTGATGCATGCTTTGGTAATGAGCGTACATTACATAGTAGATGTTTGCTTCCTATGGGGGTGGGATCCTTGGTAGTTTTTACTGGGCCGGTATTATGTGTGGAGCATAGCGTTTTGATTGGAACTCGCAAAGGAATGTTATCCACTGCCTCAAGGCCAAAATGTGTATAGCAATCAGGGCATGTAAATGGGCCTTCAAGATTAGAATAAAAAGTAACATCACATGTGGAACCTATACTGGGACGTAGATCCCATAGTACCTGTGATGAGTATGTTAGATGGCCAGTATCAGGGGTTCTCGTGTTGGTAGTTGGGACAGCCATGGTGTCCTGCTCCTGGCCCCGTCCTGGCCCGGACGGGCACAGACGGGCTTCTCTCTGGCTTGTCTCCGGCGCTCCCCTGCGCGCGACCGCTGCGCGCTCAGGCGACGAGGGGGCTAAATAGCCCCTCCTTGTGGGAGGCTAGACCGCTAACCGAAGGGCTGGCGGAAGTGAGGTAGTTCGTCAGGCTCTTACCTGTCCGCCCTCCGCTCAACGGCAATAATTGCCGAGTCGGACCAGGGCGGGCAGGCTACAGCATCGAGCGCCGACTTCCCAGTGCAGGTAAGTTTCTAAATCACCCCCAATACACTGATTAACATGCAAAACAGATTTTACAGTATGAGGCAGAAACGAGTGGTTTTAAAATCAACCAATGACGTTATTAAAATTATTCAGTATTCCTAATTTCAGACAGTTAAAAGCTCGTTACTGTGTACCTGAGCTGATGCAAGCTGTTGTCATCAAGCAGAACAGGCGACACTGCCACTGTCAACCCTATCCGCAATCAGCGCGCAGCTCCTCGCTGCCTAAATAGCCCCTCCTTGTGGGAGGCTAGACCGCTAACCGAAGGTAGAACGTGATCTTCAGAATGCTCTGAGGCTGCCTTCATCTGGTACCCATAGAGGAGTAAGGATTCCTGCCACAGCTCAGCTCTCTTGACTTCATATCACAGTATACCAACATGACTCGTGCCCTTCCTTCCAACACTGATGAATGGACAAATGTTTTCTAGCCTGACATTTGACCATATTACATGCTGTTGGTAATAGCTGTCCGGTGTTCCCTGGTTTGTTTAAAAAGGCTTAATAGCTTTTATAAATGTTTCACCATGCATGTGCAGGGTCAGGTTTCAGGCGCCATGGAAACATCCAGAAAATCCACTAGAACAAGCATCAAGCAGCCAACATAGATGACCTCAATGTGAAACTTCATAAGACAGCCCTCATTAAATTAATCATCTGCACCTGTTCTTTGAAATAAGCAATTAGAATGCGACCTTTGTGAACATTAGAAAACACCTTCTAATAGACAGCCTCAACAAATTAATAATCTGTTCCAGTTGCTTCCTATAAGAAATGAAAACACACATTTGCAAACATTCTACAGCACCTTCTAGAAGGTGGCCTCACCAAGTTAATTATCTGCACCTGTTCCTTGTTACAAACAATTAGAATGTGACCTTTGTGAACGTTCTAAAGCAGTCTTATTTGAAGACCACTCACACTCCTGCCCCTCGCTTAGCCTCTTTACCTACCACATACCTATTTTCCAGCTTCCAGGACTCTGTCTTGCCAGCTCCCTTGATCCTCCTCCACAAAGAATGTACCTCATAAGTCTCATACTTCAATGGAAAAAAAGATCCAAAAGAAAATAAGGGATGCATTAACAGACTTTATTTAAGTACATACTGAGCTCAGTTTCAAAATCTTGCAGCAAATAAAGGAAACCAGTGTTTTTGTTCAACTTGTACATACTGTTGGCAGGGCTCTACCAGAGAGGATTAAGGTGAAGATCACTCCATCCAAATTTGCTTGTTGGTTTGGTGCTGAAATCTTACTCACTACAGTTTCGAGAACTTTGATGACGGGGCCTCTACAGACAATCTAAGTGAAAACAAAACAACACCAAAACTAAAGGTTTGTTGAGATTTGAAAAGCTTTCGTGAGGTGATACCTTGATAAATAGAGTTAATACTAGACCTAAGCCTTATTATTTGCTTGTTTATAGGTACCAAATCTGCCAGAACCATTAATCAGACTGGTGTGAGTGCCTGCTGTGGTCCTACTGTTGAGTAGACGAGCCACAGCATCTTTGACTCTTCACGCTCTCTCCATCCCAACACCCTTCCCCCTGAGGTTAGCCACCAGAGAAGTGTATCCTCCTGTAAACTGAGGGCAAGTCTCAGGAGGATTTGGGAACCAGTGTTGCCGCACCATTGGAATCATTTGGGATCCAGGTAGGTGGCTTATGACTGAAGGTTTAGCCACACACCTAAAATTCATTTCAGGTGGCACCATGACCAATCAAGATCAAATATTTATGGATGATCTTGCAGGTGCCTTATCAGGATACCTCAACAAGGCAAAAAATCTGTCTGAGTTAATACAGCATTTGCAACTATATCTGAATAGGTTAAAAGCAGAAAATGCATTACTTAAGGAAGAGTTTCCACGAGAGAGGACACAATTCACACAATGATGGGATACCAAATCCAAGGACAGTTGCCTAATTTTGAACCAGCTAATGTGTGGAGAACCATTTCAAAGAGAGGCCTTTACAACTACTGACCACAATCCTGCGACCTTAGCAGCTCCAGAATTCTTTCATGGCGACAGTACTAAATTTGCAGCCTTTATGAAGCAATGGCAATTGCATTCCCCATGCAAAGCTTAAGCGTTCCCTAATGACACTTCTAAAGTAGCGTTTGTAATCTCTTATTTGTGAGGTGAATCCACTAACTGGGCAATTCCTTTAATAGAAACAAACAATTCTATTTTGTACAACTATTCTGCTTTTAAGGCTGCCATTACTAAGCTATTTGCAAAACATGATTTTATCCAAGCAACTGACAATGAGTTATTAAACCTACGTCAAGGTTATAAGGACCTGCTGACTTATATCACTACTTTCAAGTGATCGGCTCCTGGTGGGTTCACGCTGTTCAGAAGAGAAAAGAACATCCTTATACTATCATTTCATTTTCAATCTTTATTTCGATCAATTTTAGATCATAAAAGATACAGAAAGACATTGGGCCCGATTCACAGAACTAACTTAAGACAAAATCCTAAACGTACTACTTTTGGTATTCACAGAAGTTAGGATTTTGTCTCAAGTTTGTCTTAAAACAGACTTAAGACAGACTTAAGACAAAATCCTAACTTAAGTCTGTCTTAAGTCTGTCTTAAGACAAACTTAAGACAAAATCCTAACTTCTGTGAATACCAAAAGTAGTAAGTTAAGGATTTTGTCTTAAGTTAGTTCTGTGAATCAGGCTCATTCATTTTAAAATCACAATGATGTCCAAGTGACATTAAAACATTTAAAAGTAGTTTAAAAAAGCATTAACAAAATATGTTGATTACATTTGATAAAAACAATTCATTTAAGCCAAATCTTACTAATGTTTTACAAAAATGATTACGAATGTCCCACATCGCAGTCAAGAATTCTGCTACCCCAAATACAATAATAGGTGACAGGTCAGTTTTTAGAATCCTGTAAGCTGGAAGGTATCGAGTGAAGCCCAATTTTTTGAGGAGGGGGGCAAGCCAATATTTCCTGGGTCTTTTGTAATCCTTACAGAAGAATATGATGTGGAGATCGTCTTCCAGATGATGTGAGCATGACGGCAATGCTCACTTGATGAAGACTGGTCCCAGTGTTTAGTGAAAACCCTTATAGGAAGTGTGCCGTATCGCCATTGCAAAAAGATTTTCCTTGTAAAGGCCGGGAAAATATCATCTAGCACACGTTCAAGTGTCTACACTTCTTTAGACCTTAAAAACAATTCTGTAAGGGACCCCTCCCGTAATTTCTCCACTGTGGCTGTGAGCTTCATCTCACGAAAATCTCTCACTAAGAGTTTACGTGAAGTCCTAATGCATGTTTTGGCTGGGTCTAGCCATAATTCTGGTCTACATGTGTTCTCACATGTATATTTATTATAGCTTAACCATGGAATTTGTCTTGACTTAGGTAGAGAAAGAATCTCTTGGAGCTCATTCCTGTAGCTCATAAGTTCTGGCGTACTCCAGATGCGGCGCCAAAAAGTAATTGGTCTTAATCCCAACTCCTCCTCAATGGGTCTCAAGCCTAAGTCAAGTCTCAGTGGAAGGAGCAAGGAGCTTGCAGGTAATGCCGTCATCGGCCTAATAAAATTATTTTCAGTGACCTGTAGGTTTTGGGCAGAACAATAACCCCATTGTTCGCTTCCGTATAAGACTGCCCCTCTGGCCTGCGTTTTGTAAATTTCTAGGTCTCCACTAAAAGGTTTATGGGTCGACTGATTTAACATCCTGGAAATCCCAGCCGTTAGTTGGACCAATTTCATATGTGCCTTTACCCGGTGTGTGTCCCAGGTCATATCCTGGTTGATGGTTACGCCTAAATATTCAAAGGTAAAGACCCTTTCTAGTTTTGTTGGACCTAAGATAGGGTTTGGGCGTGTTGTGGGGGGGGTTGAGAATCATGAATTTAGTTTTTAACGCATTAATCTCAAGCCCCCGCCCCACACAAAATGCTGAAAACCCATCCAGGACTCTTTGTATTCCAATTGGGGATTTGGACAGCAGCAGGGTGTCATCCGCAAACATGATTGCGGGCACCCTGCTGCTGTTCAACTTGGGAGCATCAATGTCATTGATCCTAGTCAGGTGGGCAATCACCCCGTTGACAAAGAGGCAGAACAGGGTCGGTGCAAGCACACAACCCTGTCTCACCCCCCTGTCGACGGAGAATTTATCGGAGATTGCCCCGTTTCTCCCGCACCTGACACGTGCGAAATTTCCCTGGTGCAGCCTTATCAGGATAGTCAAGATGTCCACCGGAATGCCCAACTCGAGCAATACAGACCAAAGTCTGTCTCTAGGTACTAGGTCGAAGGCGGCACACAGGTCCACGAATACCGTGTACAGGCTGCCACCCTCAAGTACCGCAGTCTTCCAGTAGAGGAGGTTCAGGCGGAATATCTGACCCATAGTGGAAACCCCTCTTCTGAATTCCTCCTGATAAGGACTCAAAATAGAAAACTCCTCTATCCAGTTTTGGAGGCGGTCTAGTATCAGACTACCGAATAACTTCTGGGAGACATCTATGAGGCTAATGGGCCTGTAGTTGTCTGGGAGCAGAGGCGATCCCTTTTTAAATATTGGAACAATCTCTGCGCCCAGCCAAGTACAGGGAACCTCCATACCCCTAATGACGGCGTTAAATATCAAGACTAAATAGGGAGCCCAAACATCGGGCTCTTGCTTAAATAAGTTGCCCGGTAACCCATCCAATCCGGGCGCTTTGCCTGTTGCGATCCCTGTAATGGCTGCACGGACTTCCGTCTCTGTAAAAGGTTCTCCCTCTGTTGCTGAAGCAATGTTCAGTGGAATGTCATATATTTGATCGTCTGGAGCCTTGTATAATGAGTAAAAGTGAGCCTGCCATGTCTTGGCAGAAATGTTGGGCTCAATTGCTGAGGCTAACTCCTCAGACCCCGTGTTAACAATACGCCAAAATTTGCGGGAGTCCCTAGTGGCTAGAGTTCTAGCCAGATTTTCCCATCTTTCATGCTCCCATTCACTTTTGCCGTTGGTAATTAGGTACTTGTAGTCCCTTCTTCTTGCCTGGATGATTAACCTATCTGCTCCCTCCTTGATGGATGTCAGAAGATCCATTTTAGCTTTCCGACAAGCGTGATTATACCAGTTCGGGTGATCGTGGTGTCGTCTCTTTCCTGAAGTGAAAAGGACTTCTGTCACGGACTCAATAAGATTCTCGTGAGCCCTCCCTAGTTCCTTATGTCTGTCCTGGGGCAAAGTGAGTTCCATAATCGTGCACACCTTTTCAAGAGTCGGTATGACCCGAGAATAAAGCTCACAAACCTTGTCCGGGTTGAAAGCCAACTTCTCCCACCTCACTCGCCGTCTATTGTTTGTTAGTGTTAGCCCTGACACAGCGTCATCTAATTTATCCCCTCTGTCCTCTACTCCATGGACCACATAAATCAATTCTAGGGCGTTGTGATCAATGTCCTCCCTAGATATTTGAAAAACTCGAAAAAGTACCAGGGAGTCATAAAGAAACCACGAAGCTACTTTGTAGACCACAAAACACAATACTGTGTGATAGTTAAAGTGACGTGACTATGTGTCATTCTGCACTCAAAATTCCTCCCTTGATAGTCCCTCCAATAAGCCTGGAAGTGGCTCAAAATGGCAGTTGAAATCGCCACCCACCAAAAATGGTATACCCTGTGGAATGTCATTTAAGAAAGCCGAAAGTTAGTTGATGGTGTCTGACTCGTTTGTGACATTTACTGGTCTTGAATAAATATTTATCACAATTAGCCTGCAGGAAATTGCCCACTCCAACAGGACCCCAAGGATGTCATTAGAGGCTGAGGGGACAGATGAGTCCTTACATCCCAGGTCGGTAGCCACCCAGATTGCAAGGCCTCCCGAGGGACGCCCCTTCCCTCCCCATTTCGCCTTATACTATCAAAGGTTCAGAGATTACCTTAAAGACTCGCTATCGCAGATTGTTAATCTGCCTGACGATTGTGCAGAATGTATTGACCTTGTCCTTCAGATAGGTCACTGATTGGATGAACAAAAGGGTGATCGATCTCGCAGTGGCACCAAAGTATTGGTTCTCAAAGCCGAGAAGAAGGAGTCAGACAGTCAGACCCATTACACGGAACCTATGCAGATAGGAGGTATAAGGGGTCCACTATCGAATGAGGAAAAGGAATGTGGCCGCAAATATAACCAAAGTCTTTATTAAGGCAAAGCTGGTAATTTCACTAGGGATTGATCAGCTAAACAAAAAAAACTAGCGCTGTCGCTAGTGTAGAGGTAGATCAAGAACATGGAAAACTCTCAACCAGAGGGGAGATCGTCTCGTTGAGAGAAGCCGTACAGATCTCACAATATCTGACCAATTTAGGAACATGAATTGCATGGCATCTGACTGTCCAAGTCACACTAATCCTATCTAACCTTGGGCGAAGTCCTACGCTACCCCTGCGTAGTTTGCAAAGTTTGCGCTACTTCTCACTACGCGAACTGCATGTAGCACAGTGCAAACACGCATAGCGTAGCAGTCATTTCTTGCTTGCTTGCGGTCTTTAATGTCAAGTCTCAATGCGGGGTGGCCAGGTTTCTCATTGCGAGTGGTCACGACCACATCCGCATTGAGAAATCTGCGCTCGAGTAGAAATCTACTTGAGTGGAGAAAACGACCGCTTGCACTGTGCAAGATGCAGTTTGCACTGATTGCACAGTGCGGACAAGAATCCAGCACTGTGCAATCAATGCGAACAGCATTTTGCACAGTGCTTTACGCAGTTTGTGTAGCTTGCGTAGTGCGAAGTGCACTTTGCGTAGCTACGCGTAGCGCTACTACAAGAACTATGCCCAGGGTTAGACCTATCCCCACAGCGGATGCACATAATATCCATGCTTATTGACTAATGGGCCACGGCAATTTCATTGATCTGATCCTAGCTGGCAAGCTCGGGCTCACAAAAGTTCACAAAGAAAAACCTGAGCCTGTGCGAGCAGTAGATAGTTCAGAGTTGTCTTCTGGACTAATGTGTTTTCAGACAGAGGCTCTAACCTTAGTGTGCAATAATGGGTATACTGAACAACTTGTCTTTGACCTAATTGACACTCCCACCTTTGGGGTAATTTAGGGAGTACCTTGGTTAGAACACCATAATCCAAAAGTCGATTGGGTACACCGCACCGAACCTTTGACTCACCATTCTGCACTACTACCTGCTACCAAGAGGATCCAGACATGGTAATACCTCTGATTGCTCTTTGGTACAAGGAATAGAAGACCTTAAACTACCCAAACATACCAGGACTTTCAGGATGTTTTTGACAACATGAAAGACACTTAACTGCCACTGCACAGAGATTTTGATTGCCACATAGCTCTCCTACTGAAAGCAACATTGTTCTACAGTAGAGTTTATCCGTTGACAGAACCTGAAACTTAATTTCTATGCAAATATCTGAATGAACTACTAGAGATAGGCTTCATAGGCCTTTCTATGTTGCGTCTTTCCAACTCTTCTTTGTATCCAAGAAGAATGGGTAATTGAGGGCTTGTGTGGATTATAGGGCGGTCAATCAGGTGACTATTAGGAACCGCTATCTTCTCTCATTAATTCCGGTACTACTTGATGAGGTCACAAATTCCACCAATTACACAACAATAGATTGATGGTGAGCTTACCACTAAATTTGTGTACAAGAAGGCGATGAATGGAAAACTGCTTTAGGACTAAGTTTGGGCTGTTTGAGTATGCTTTTATGTGGTTCAGGCTATGTAATGCTCTGGTAGCATTTCAATATTTAATTAACAAGCTAGTTTTTAGGGGAGATTTTGGATGTTTGTGCAGTCGTCTACATAGATGACATTCTGATTTACTTAAACTCAGAACAAGAACATGTATAGCATATACCCAACGTCTGGCAGCACCTTATGGAAAATGCTCTCTTTGCTAAATTGGACAGATGTTCTTTCCCTGTACAGTCAGTAGAGTTTCTGTGGTATCATTTATCTCCACCTGGGATTACTATGGACCCCAAAAAGGTAGAACCCATTACCAATTGGGCAACTCCAACAAATGTCAAGGAAATTCAACAGATACTTGGCTTTGACAATTTTTATTGCCCTTTTATCCCGCACTTTTTAGAGATAGTTGTCCTCACAGCAGAGGCACATAATATCCATGCTTATTGACTATGGGGCCACAGGCAATTTTTTTGATCTGACCTTAGCCGGCAAGCTCAGGCTTACAAAAGTTCCCAAAACAAAACTGAGCCTGAGCGATCAGTAGATGGTTCAGAGTTGGCTTCAGGACTAATGTGTTTTTAGACAGAGGCTCTAACCTTAGTGTACAATAATGGGCATACTGAACGACTTATCTTTGACCTAATAGATACTCCCACCTTTGGGGTAATTTAGGAAGTACCTTAGTTAGAACACCATAATCCAAAAATCGATTGGGTACACCGCACCGAACCTTTGACTCACCATTCTGCACTACTACCTGCTACCAAGAGGATCCAGACATGGTAATACCTCTGATTGCTCTTTGGTACAAGGAATAGAAGACCTTAAACTACCCAGACATACCAGGACTTTCAGGATGTTTTTGACAACATGAAAGACACTTAACTGCCACTGCACAGAGATTTTGATTGCCGCATAGCTCTCCTACTGAAAGCAACATTGTTCTACAGTAGTGCTCTGGCAGCATTTCAATATTTCATAACAAGCTAGTTTTTGAGGGAGTTTTTCGATGTTTGTGCTGTCGTCTACATAGACAACATTCTGTTTTACTCAAACTCAGAGCTAAGACATGTACAGCATGTACACGCCATCTTGCAGCGCCTTAGGGAAAATGCTCTCTTTGCTAAATTGGACAGATGCTCTTTGCGTGTACAATTAGTAGAGTTTCTATAATATCCTTTATCTCCACCAGGGATCACTATGGACCCCAAAAAAGGTAGAAGCCATTACCAACTGGCCAACTCCAACAAATGTCAAAGAAATTCAACAGATACTTGGCTTCACCAATTTTTAGCGCCCTTTCATCCTGTACTTTTCGGAGCTAGTGGTGCCCATAACAGCTGCTAAAAAAGGGCCAATCATTTGCATGGTCCCCAGAAGCCAATCAGGCGTTACAACAGTTAAAAACTAAAATCACCACTGCACCCATTCTTCGGCATCCCAATTCAAACTAGCCCTATCACGTTAAAGCTGATGCTTTGGAGGTAGCCTTAGGGGGAAATTTATCTCATAGGACCCGAGAACTGGCCACATACACCCCAGAGCCTTTCATTCCAAAAAACATCTACCAGCAGAGCAAAACTATACGGTAGCTGAAAGAGAACTTCTGGCCATCAAACTAGTGTTCACTCAATGGAGACATTACCTACAGGGGGCTACCATCCAGTCACAATATTGTCAGTTCATAAAAGTTTACAATTATTCAGCTCTGTCTTGGATCTCACCCACCATCAAATGTGATGGCTGCATTTCTTTAGTCGGTTTGATTTCTTCATCACCTATCTCCCAGGGACCAAGCAGTTACAGTCTGATGTTCTTTCTAGACTGAGGTATGCTCACTCTTCCCTTCCACATTAGACTCCCCTACTATCATTCCACCGGATAAAATATTCACAGTCAGCAAGGGTGACACCTTTATTGCGGCCTTACATAAAGAATATAAAAAACTAAAGGCAGAAGAATGGATCAAAATGCCTAACCACACTATCACAGACAAGATGTTCCTTCCTGCTCAAAAACTATACATCCCTACTATAGAATTAAGACATCAGGTAATTCAATGGAATCATGACACAGCATTAGCAGGGTAAAACAAAAACTCTAAGGCATTGTCTAAAAAACCTTCAGGTGAAACAACATGTGGAAGTATATACAAGAATATGTATCTGATTACCCAAGTTGTGCACGAAATAAGAACATTCACACTGCGCCTGCAGCCTAATTACAGCCTCTGTCTAAACCCCCAGTTCCTTGGTGCACCATTAGTCTGGATTTTATTACTAACCTTCCTGCAAGCAATACATTCACTACTTTTTTAGTAGTTGCTGATATGTTATCAAAAATGGTACATTTCATTCCCCTCAAAAAGATACCCACCCCAGCAGAATTTAGTCAAATATTCATTGACCATATCATAAGACTGCATGATCTACTGACTAAAATCATCTGAGATTGCAGAGTTGAATTAACATCTAAATGTTGGAGAGCACTTGATGATAAGTTAGGAATAGAGGTAACCTTGTCATCTGCCTTCCACCGACACACCTACGGACAAACTGAACGGGTCAACCAATCCCTAGAAATTACACTAAGATGATTGCTATCCATGTACACAGGACAGTGGGATCAGGCCTTAACCCTAGCTGAATTCACTTATATTAACAGCACTCACTTAGCCACAAACTACTCACCCTTCTTCTCCATGTCAGGACAACATCCTCAGGCCCTTCCCATTGATATTTCAGGAGTTTTTACTATGCTACCTTCAGTCAAAGAAAGATTAGAACAACTGCATGAGATTCAAAAACACTCTAGGACAAGTTTAGTAAAAAACAAATTGGTCATGAAGGCATAAGCTGGCAAGCATAGAACCCCAGCACTTATAAACAAGAAAGAAGACAGGGTATGGTTATCAACACGACACCCAGAACTAGAATGCCCAAGGAAACTACGACCACAGTTTATAGGTACTTCTGACATTATCAAGATAATTAATCCAGTCACTGTCAAGCCACGGCTTACCCTTAAATACACTATCCACCCAGTGTTTCACATTTCACTGACAAAGCCATACCATCCCGCCACATGAAAAAATACCCCCCCAACCGTTCTGATTAATGGCCAACAAGAGTACGAAGTTCATCGTATCCTGGACTCTAAATGATCTTAGGGAAAACTATATTGCTTTATATATTTGAAAGATTATGACCCTTCAGAGTGTTCCTGAAAACCGACCTTCTCGGTTCATGCCCCCGCCTAGTAAGACAATTTCATGCCCTCCATCCCACCAAACCATGACCTGTAAGACTACCTTTGGGAGGGGCGACTATCAGGATTCCTCTCACAGGTCACCTCTCTTGACTATAACAATATACTGGCATGACTCATATCATTCCTCCCAACACTTATGAATGAACAAATGTCTTGTACCCTGACCTTTGAACATATTACATGCTGTTGGTGATAGCTAGCTGCAGCTGGTGTTCCCTGATTTGTTTCAAAAGGCTTAATAGTTTTTACAAATGTTTTAACATGTGCAAGCAAGGTCAAGTTTCAAGTGCTATGAAAACATCTAGAAAATCCACAAGAATAAGCATCAAGCTACTGGCATAGATGGCCTCAACGTTAACCTTTTGGATGACAGCCTGTTCCTTTCTATACGTAATTAAAATGCGACCTTTGTGAACATTCTAAAACACCTGCTAGAAGACAGCCTCATCAAATTAATCATCTCCACCTGTTCCTTGCTATAAGCAATTAGAATGCTACCTTTGTGAACATTCTAAAGCACCTTCTAGAAGGCAGCCTCATCAAGTTAATTATCTACAGCTGTTCCTTGTTGCAAACAATTAGAATGTGACCTTTATGAATGTTCTAAAGCATTCTTATTTAAAGACTGTTCACACTCCCCCCTCGCTTAGCCTCTTTGCCCGCCACTTTCTTGTTTATTGGCTTCCAAGACTCTGTCTTGCCATATCCCTTTATCCTCCTACTTCCACCTCACTACAAAGGACGTCCCGCATTAGTCTTGCACCTGGATGGGAAAAAAACACAAGAAGATAAGGATAGACGTATTAACAGACTTGATTTTACTACACACTGAACTCAGTCACAACATTGTGAAGCAAACAAAGTTAACCAGTGTTTTTGATCAACTTGTACATACTGGTGGCAGGGCTCTGCCAGAGAGGACTTGGGTGAAGCTAACCCCATCCAAATGTGCTTGTGGGTTTGAGGCTGAAATCATACTCACTACAGTTTCAAGAACTTTGATGAAAGGTCCTCTACGGACAATCTAAATAAAAACAAAACAACACCAAAACTAAAGGTTGGTTGAGATTCGAAAAGCTTTCATGAGGTGATACCTTATGCAATAGAGTTAATGCTACACTAAAGCTTAATTATTTGTTTGTTTATAGGTACCAGATCTGTTGGTACATTCTTCAGACTAGTTTGAATGCCTGCTGCAGTGTTGCTATTGAGTAGATGAGCCATAGCATCTTTGACTCTGCATGCTCTCTCCATCCCAACCTCCTTTCCCAAAGAGTTGTCCCTGGAGCAGTATCTCCATCTCCTTTTGTAAACACATGGCAAGTCTCTGAAAGACCCGGGAACTAGTGTCATCACCCCATTGGAATCACCTGGGATCCAGGTAGATGGCTTATGACAAGAGGGGGGTGACAAGCCTTGCAATTGTCTTCTCCTGCCCCTGATGTCCAATATAAAAGCTCTGTATACTGGGGGACCACCAACACACAAGTTGCCCCAGGTTACCAATAGATCAGGTGATCTCCTGAGGTGTCACCAGCTGCCTGGGACTCAGCTTGCTACCTCAAGCCCCTTAGGGTAAGCACTCCTTTTGTGTCTTACAGAATTCCGCCCTGGTTGGCCTAAATCCACCCTCAACTTGCTATCCAGCAAGCTCAGGCAAGTCTCCCAGGATAGCAATGTAATTCCCAATAGTCTCTGGGGTAGCCTCCAGGAGCCCCATGAACGTAGACTGTGGGAGGTTTGGGGCTAGTTTCCCATGCCCTCTTTCCTTCCATGTCTTGGCAGATGCCTGGGTCATTTGGTCAGACTTCCGGTTTCTATGTTGTCTCTCCTGGGCAGCCATGCACCTGTGCGGCCAGGAGCACCCTCTCAGGCAACCCTAGCATTGGTGGGTGAGATCTAAGCTCCACTTCTTTCCAGATAGGGCTCACAGCTATTTTTAAAGAACCTGAAACACCGCCCCCACTCAAAGGGAGCCAGGTCCACTAGGTAGTGAATCTCCCAGTTAATCACTAGTACTACCTGATGGAATGTATTGGGTATTACCTTCTCTGACACCACCCTATGACACCTTAATGGCTCCTGTGTAGACCTGGGTGGAATTCCACTGGTGGAATCAGATGAATTTTGGTAATTCATCATTACTTTTGTAATACAGAATTGCCGGCAAATTAGACTTCTGCCACTGCTTTGGCAGTATTGAAAATGATTCAATGATTTTTAAAGTTTAGAAACCACTGCATACCAACTGACACACATACTCTGCAGTGATTAAAAGTTTTAACCATTGCAGAGTATGCAGGGCGAGTGATATTTGCCTGCACTATTTTCGTAGCACATCCTTGCATTTATTTTTAAGGCTTGAGGATAAATTTTGCGCTATTAAAATAAAATAACACCAAATGCCCACTCCCCCTCCTTTGAGGAATTCCGCAGAATCTCATGGAATTTTTAATGGAATTCCTTGGAATCAAACTTTGTGGATTCTTTCCACCCCCTACTCCTGTGACCCTCAGAGTCTCAATCCTCTACCCATTGATGGTGACCTACTAAGTGTACTTGGATGTATTGTTAGGCGTGTGGGCTTTGGTCACCATTTCCTTGTCACCTAGGGACAATAAGGTAACCTCTGTTCTCTCCTCCACACTAACCGAGGCATTCTCCTCCTCAAATGCTACATTGGCCAACCCCTGAATCTGCCAACCAGTGGTGGGCTGTGCCCTCTGTGGTCACTTGGCACTTTCACATGCCCATACCTAAAGCACCCTGACATTAGGAGATAAACCTACCTGTCTTCTTATCAAAGAGGCCATTGTTGGTGTTGTCAGATTGGGGCTGGATTCCATTACCGTGTGAATTATTTGGAAGTCCTTGAGAGAACTCTCTGTTCCTCTTTCTTCTGGTGTGGACCCCTTTCATCCATTTAGGAATCCCCGAGATGCCTTTTTCGACACTCTGTTGCTGACCCAGATGTCTGCCTTCTTAGCAAGCTCCCTGGAGTCAGTGAACTTACTATCAACCAGGTGTTGCCACCGCTCTGTAAAAAAGGTATTGAGCATGTGCTCCGTCAAAATCACAACACAAGAAAAATCACACACCAATTTAGAAAAGCAGAGTACATTTTAATTAATTATTTTGCAACAAATCAGAACAACCGGAGTTATGATTTTTTTAAAGTTTAAGGTGAAGAATAATGACTAAAATTTCAAAGCACCAATGTGAACATCTAATCGCACAAGACTGGAGCAAAGGTGAAAGTTATGGCCAACTGCGGGGTTCAGATATACAAAGTGGATTGGGCTTAGTCTCCACATACCTTCGAACTATGAAAGTATGTTGTGAAAAAATGTCTAAGAAAGTAAAGGGTGAGGTAGCCGGTGGTGTTCGAGGAGGAAGCGTAGTTGCCAGGGAGCCTCAGGATGAAGTCGCTGTGAAGATTTTTACATTTTGATTTAGTGCCTGATTAGGATCTTGGCTGATGGGAAACTCCATCACAAACATGACAGATATCCTGTCCACCATATTACAAAATCCATTAAATCCTATGGAACTTGTAATATGGCGGACAAGATATCCATCATGTTTGTAACTGAGTATCCCATCCGCCAAGATCGTAATCAAGGCCTAAGTCTCTCTTAAAATCTCCAGTGGGTCGATGCTGCAGGCTGTTGCCGACGAGGACTCCACGAGACTGAATACCCTTCTGGACCTGAGCCACTGAATAGGATTTGCTGATGCAAAGAAGAATGTAGTGGGAGCTACTGTGGAGTCAGGCTGACCAGTAATTCACCCGGAACGGATTGGTGAGCAAGTAGGTCCCAGTCTTCTCTCGGTTCTCTGGGCACTTTTTGGCTGAACATTTTCCAGGTCCCAATTTGGATATTGGCTATCTGTTCACCATTAGCACCACTTACAAGTTTCCAGGACTTGTGAAGCACCATTTGGAGTGTCAGGACTCACTCAAGCAAGGTCCATGTGCGGGTTCAAGATGGTTGCATGGTTGATGCATTTCTATCCCTAATGCGCTGATCAACTAGCACTTGGTGTCACTTTGGAAGTCTTGGGTTCAAGCAGAGAAGCATGTCTCAACTGCCTGAAAAGTGTACTCCTGTGGTTGCTTGGGCACCAGAAGAAAGTTTGGAAAATCTTGAAAACGTTTCCTGCAGAGCTCAGTGGTACCCACTGGAAAAGGTATCCGACCAGCAATTCCACAATGTGCGTTTGGATTTCAGCTCTTTCACATGCAGAGCAATCTGCACCTCCAAAAATATGACTAGGTACCCTTCTGAGTTGGGTCTTAGAACATTTTCAGCAAGAAAATGCTAAAACTACAGAGGGAGCAACGAGTTTCAGGTAGCCAATCTTTCAGTTCCAGGGAGGTGGTTACACTTTCAGCTGAGCCCCTTGGAAAGAGGATTTTTCTTCTCAATTGGTTTTTCACATTCATTCTTTGAAAATGCATGTCTACAGTTCCTGTTATTGATCTTTTATCATTTAGTCTTATTTTCTCATAGAATTTTATCTTTATTTTAAAATTGGCCGTGAATTTGTATTTTGTTCATGACTTTTCAACAGTTTATGCACTGCTTAATACTTTACAAATTATCTTTGAATTAAGCCTGACTGCTCTATGTCTCATTACCAGTAATTGTGCACAGCTTTTTTTATTTTTATTTAATTAATGTTACATCTAGTGTTATTATTTTGAGGCAGACAACTGTCCACCCCAAATAATAATCCACTTTCCTGCACTGATGAAGAACTGTTTTCTATTAAAATGATCTTGATCTTCCATGCCTTGGTTGACTCCAAGTCTAAGACAAATGAAGGCCTCATTCAAACAAGAAGAGTTCTTCTGGCAGAAAGAATATATCTTAAATGTTAAGATCAATTATCATCTTAGGCTCAGAGCTTATAAATGGGCCATATTCAAGGCCTGTCTACAGAGACCTGATTGACACACATGAAAGCTGAAGAATACACTCTAATAAAACAATATAACCCCGTGTTTACACCTTTAAGATGATTATTCAGCTGTTTCAAACAGTTACATTGACTGATTAACTAGTATTAACTCCTGCCTTTTTTTGTTTCTTTTCCCCATAAGTTATTTAATAATATATTTGCTCTAAATTAAGTTTGGCAGAATAGAAATGCCCCATTCATGTCCATTTCTGTAACCATGTATGGCAAGATGGAGTTTGATCCAAAAGGGGCTGGGCACAGGGGCAGGCTTTTGCAAGGCCCTCTTTGCACAAAGCTGAATGATGTACACCCCAAGGAGGCTGGGAGATGGGCTGTCAGTGGCCAGGCTCTGGGGACAATTCCTGCTGTACATGACCAAAGGCTAAACGGCACACTCTGCACCCTTCCTCATGCTTCACCAGCCATGTCTGTGCACAATGTGCTATAATCAGATGGATATGTAGGCCTTAATTTACACTGACACATACAGATACAGCAGATTAAAGAGTAGGTCATTCATTCCTACACTAGTTCACCTGTACATACTAGGAAGTAGTCAAGTAGTGACTCTCTCACAGGTCATTTACAGGAGGGCTGAGAGAAGTGTGATAAGGCTTTGGATTCAGCTGACAGATGAACTGTGCACACACAAAATGATGGCAGTGCATGAATAGAGAACTCTCTAAAAACGCATGATAAGGTACATACCCAAGGGCACATTTATAAAGAATTGGTGTAGGGCAATGCAGCAAGTCAGTTTGCTGCGCTGCCCTACGCCAATTCAAAAGAGCATGAATGCACCGCATTTACAAGATACAGTGTGTTCCTGTCCTTTCAGTGGGCGCACAATTAGCAGTCGCGCGCCATTGCAGGAACTTGCAGGGTGTCTGTGCTGTTGGCATGACAACTTCCTGCACAAAATAATCGCAGCACAAATGTAAAGAGGAAAATACGAGGAGAAATTAACATATTTCTCCTCGTTATGCCACCCCTGGGGAGTCATACGGCTTTAATGCATTCCCAGATTTATGCCATGTTGTAAATCTAGGAATTCGTCAAAATCTATGGGTGTTGCGTGGGAACACCCACTGCAATGCCCATGTAATGCCGCTCTGATGCAGTGTGAGGGAACACAGCGACTTGCGCTGCATTAGCCCACTCGGTATCTACAAGGCCATGGAAAGCCAAGGAGTTTGGGCTAAGCCCAAAAAGTGACATTCCGGTGGCACACAGGGCTTATAAATAAGCCCCCCCTGTTTCAAAAATATTCCTCTGATCCATAGCTATAGCAGCAAGCCTCACTCCACAGTCACCTTACTGTCCCTGACTAGCTGGGACATTATTCTAGGTGGTGAGTGGTGCTTCAGAGATAGTTGATGCCAAACATTTTAAATTGAATCATCTAAGGTCTCCACAATATCATTTTGTCTTCCTAAGTTCCTACCTACATTTTATTACAGCTTAGCAATACCTTTTCAATTCCCTACCTCAAACTCACCTAACAATTAATCTAGGTTGGAATTTTGAAACTAAAAAGTGAGAAGAACTACATTTTGAATATGAAAGCGAGAAACCAAAATGTTGAATCTGAATACAGTTAATGATCATGCCGACTAGTGTAGTAGCCAAATGTTTGAAATGTTGTGCATTTGTATTTCTACTACAAGATCTAAGAAACAGATCAGGGAGAGGAGATGGTGGTGTGGAAAAGAAGTGAATAGAAAAGAGCAAGTGAGAGAGGTAGGAGAGGAAGGGCTAGAAAGTTGGGAGGAGTTGGGTAGAGAGAGTGGGTGGTAAAGGAGAGTCTGAAAAGATCGAGAGGGAGGAGAAAAGGGTAGGAAGAGAAAGAGGCATAGGGGAGTGAGAGGATCAGGTAAAGACATTGACGGGCAAGTCGAAGGGATAGCTTCTCAAAACATTATCAGCCTGATTCATGTACGGGCCGTTTTGCGTGTCCCTAATAGCGAATCATAGCGATTCGCTATTGAGGACACGCAAAACGGCATTCATGTAGGAATTGCTACTTAAATAGCGATTCCTACATGTTCTTTATTTGCGAGTAGCAATTTGCTACTCGCAAATACTCCTCATTCATTCCTATGGGCCAAGAGGCCCATTGGAATGAATGGGGATTTGCGAGTAGCAATTTGCTACTCGCAACTGAGATAGCGATTTTAAGGGTGACAGGGGTGTCCAAAGGACGCCCTGTAGCACCCCTAAAATGCACTTTTGGACAGGTGTTGCGCACACACATGTCCAAAGGACATGTGTGTGTGCTACATGCAACTTTGAAAAATGCTTTTAAAAGCATTTTTCTGAGTTTTTGCTATTTACCGACAGGTCTGACCTGTCGGTAAATAGCGGCCCCAAATGTCCAATATCGCTATTTTGTTGTGTGTCATGAATAGCATTTAAGGAATCTCTATTAGAGATTCCTTAAATGCCATTCCACGCAAATATGCGAATTCTTAAATAGCGATTTTTGCATTTGGTATCATGAATACCAAATGCAAAAATTGCGCTCGCAAAGGGCCAGATTCTGAGAATCTGGCCCTTTGCGAGTGCAATTTAGCTACATGAATCAGGCTGTATGTGAAGGAAAGGACGGCAAGAAGGGCATGAAACAAAGGCAATGAGTGGGGGCAGCCAGTGGAGTGGTAGGAGTTGGAGTGAGAGATCTGATGGGGGCAAGGGGGATAGAGAAAGGGCGGAGGAATGAAAAAGACAGGAGCAAAGAGGGAATGGAAAATGAAAGAAAGCAAAGGACAGAAGGATAGGAGGAGGAATGGAAGACAAGGAAGTTACTTAGGGAAAGAGTTAAATGAAGGGCGGGTAGATGAAGAAAGGAGGATTGATAGGAGAGTAGGATGAGGGCAAGTAGACTGGAGAGAGAATGAGTTTGTTCGAGAATGGCTGGGGAGTGCTTTGAGCAAGGGCAAGGAGTCTTGAGGTAGGCAGTGGAATGGGGAAGAAGAATGCAGGGATCAGATGAAAGAAACTTTACCTAAGCCAATCTGTAGCCCTATCCTCAAGCCTAACATTATGCATCATACTAACCTTTACCCTCCCCACATCTCTAACCGTAATCTGCTCACAAACCCTAGTCCACACTGTCCAACTATCTCTAAGCTGAGCCAAAACTAATTCTTTCCCTTAACCTAACCCTTACCCGAACACTAACACAAACCCCAAGAGTCTTGCTTACCCATTTTAAATGTTTACGTTTTTGAAAGTATTTTGGACACTCTACTGTTTTATGACATTTGGTTTTCTAACATTTCTTCTAACTCTATTGAAGTGTTGGACTTCTCTCTTTTTATTTCTGAATTTGGACCTAATACTCTGCCAACATCGTACTACATTATGTTTCTTCTGCAGCACTTTGATCCATTTCTTTTGGCTCAGTCTCTTCTACTCTTTAACACTGCTCAGGTCCACTGCCTTACCATTCCCCTGCCACTGCCTGCCACTCCTCCTCATCAATGCAGAACTCCCTGATCATGCCTACACTTCTGATGACAAAGTCCCAGGAAATCTGTGATGTTAAACAATATCAGAAGTACTAGCTATGGTCCTCACCCATTGAAATGGAGGAAACACTCTGCTCAGCAACGTCACTGACTTCTCACTGGCTGGCTCCTCTGAAAGGCACCCAACAGCACATCTCAACAAATTCCAACAAGAAACCTTATAAGAGCAGCATAGTTGAATAAGCTTACGTACACATCTTCATTCATCTTTACTGCATGTATACAAAGTACTAATTACCCTGCTGTAACCACACAGATGGCAATTACATTGCTTGGTCCACAGCAACCTCATGTGAACAGACCTGGAATTATTTATTCTAAATACAACCACCATGAGCCAGCTGTCCCCTAATCCAAAAACCAACAGCACAAGGAACTTCTCAAGCCCCTGGCAACAGAGCTATAAATAATACTCATAAGAGGTTGGCATCAGTGTATTTTGCCAGTCAGTGGCAAAACAATAAACACAAAATATCCCTATGCGGTTACCACCACCTGAGAGAGATGAAAACGCCCTTTACCCTGGAAGAATAATGGCATCTAGAATCAACTACAGCACGTTTTTCAGTATCATAAATCAAATTACAAATCCTGATTTCCTCGTGGACACCCATTTACCAACATGCAACACTGTCAACCAATCAAAGAATCAGCTTTTGTAGAGCACGGCACAGTCAAACCTGGGGGTATCTGGGCGCTGGGGTGCGAGGTCTCGAAAAGCCAGGTCTTGAGGAAATGGCAGAAGAGTGTAGAAACTAGAAGAAAAAGGCAAACAGAGAGCAGAAAAACAAGCGAGCAGAATTGGTAAACCAGAGGGCAGATAAACTAGCAGAAAAGGGCAAACAGAGGGCAGAAAAGGGTAAAATAGAGTAGAAGAGGGAGAAACAGAGGGCAGAAAAAGATCAAAACAGATGGCAGAAAACAAGCAAAACAAGGCAAAAAAGACGGCAGAGGAGAGAAGAAAAAGGCAAAACAGAGGGCAGAAAAATTAGCAGATAAGTGAAAATAGAGCAGGAGAGGGTAAAACAGAGGACAGAAAAATGAGCAAAAAAGGCAAAGCAGAGGGCAGAACAATGAGATGGAGAGGACAAAACAGAGCAGAAGAGGGCAACATAGAGGGCAGAGAAATTAGCAGAACATGCGAAAATGGAGAACAGAAGAATGAGCAGATAAACAAACCAGAGGGGAAAAACTAGCAGGAAAGGCAAAACAGGGGGCTGAAAAATTAGCAGAAAAAGGCATACAGAGTACAAAACAGTTTTAAAACAAGTAAGGACAGTGCTGTTGTGGTGCTGAGTGATGTTGTGGTTGGGCTGAGTGATGTAGTGGTGTATTAGAGTGATGTGGTGGTGTATTAGAGTGATGTGGTGGTGTCCCAGAGTGATGTAGTGGTGCCCCTGAGTGACGTGGTGGTGTTCCTGAGTGATGTGGTGGTGTCCCAGAGTGATGTGGTGGTGTTCCCGAGTGATGTGGTGGTGTCCCTGAGTGATGAGGTGGTGTCCCTGAGTGATGTGGTGGTGCCCTTGAGTGGTGCAGCTGAGTGATGTGGTGGTGTCCCTGAGTGATGTGGTGGTGTTCCTGAGTGATGTGGTGGTGTCCCTGATTGATGTGGTGGTGTATCTGAGTGATGTGGTGGTGTCGCCAAGTGATGTGGTGGTGCCCCTGAGTGATGTGGTGGTGTCCCTGAGTGATCTGGTGGTGTTCCGGAGTGAAGTGGTGGTGTCCATGATTGATGTGGTGGTGTCCCTGAGTGATGTGGTGGTGTCCCAGAGTGATGTGGTGGTGTCCCCGAGTGATGTGGTGGTGTCTCTGAGTGATGTGGTGGTGCTCTGAGTGATGTGGTGGTGCCCCTGAGTGATGTGGTGGTGTGCCCGAGTGATGTGGTGGTGTCCCCGAGTGATGTGGTGGTGTCCCTGAGTGATGTGGTGGTGCCCCTGAGTGGTGCTCCTGAGTGATGTGGTGATGTCCCTGAGTGATGTGGTGGTGTTCTTGAGTGATGTGGAGGTGTCCCTGATTGATGTGGTGGTGTCCCTGAGGGATGTGGTGGTGTCCCCGAGTCATGTGGTGGTGTCCCCGAGTGATGTGGTGGCGTCCCTGAGTGATGTGGTGGTCCCCCGAACAACGTGGTGTTGTCCCCGAGTGATGTGGTGGTGACCCCGAGTGATGTGGTGGTGTCTCCGAGTGACGTGGTGGCGTCCCTGAGTGATGTGGTGGTGCCCCCGAGTGATGAGGTGGTGTCCCGAGTGATGTGGTGGTGTTTCCGAGTGATGTGGTGGTGCCCCTGAGTGATGTGGTGGTGTCCCAGAGTGATGTGGTGGTGTCCCAGAGTGATGTGGTGGTGCCCCTGAGTGACGTGGTGGTGTTCCTGAGTGATGTGGTGGTGTCCCAGAGTGATGTGGTGGTGTCCCCGAGTGATGTGGTGGTGTCCCTGAGTGATGTGGTGGTGTCCCTGAGTGATGTGGTGGTGCCCTTGAGTGGTGCCCCTGAGTGATGTGGTGGTGTCCCTGAGTGATGTGGTGGTGTTACTGAGTGATGTGATGGTGTCCCTGATTGATGTGGTGGTGCCCCTGAGTGGTGCCCCTGAGTGATGTGGTGGTGTCCCTGAGTGATCTGGTGGTGTTCCTGAGTAAAGTGGTGGTGTCCATAATTGATGTGGTGGTGTCGCTGAGTGATGTGGTGGTGTCCCAGAGTGATGTGGGGGTGTCCCCGAGTGATGTGGTGGTGTCCCCGAGTGATGTGGTGGTGTCTCCAAGTGATGTGGTGGTGCCCCTGAGTGATGTGGTGGTGTTCCCGAGTGATATGGTGGTGTCCCGGAGTGATGTGGTGGTGTCCCTGAGTGATGTGGTGGTGCCCCTGAGTGGTGCTCCTGAGTGATGTGGTGGTGTCCCTGAGTGATGTGGTGGTGTTCCTGAGTGATGTGGTGGTGTCCCTGATTGATGTGGTGGTGTCCCTGAGTGATATGGTGGTGTCCCCGAGTCATGTGGTGGTGTCCCCGAGTGATGTGGTGGCGTCCTTGAGTGATGTGGTGGTGCCCCGAACGACGTGGTGTTGTCCCCGAGTGATGTGGTGGTGACCCCGAGTGATGTGGTGGTGTCCCCGAGTGACGTGGTGGCATCCCTGAGTGATGTGGGGGTGCCCCCGAGTGATGAGGTGGTGTCCCGAGTGATGTGTTGGTGTTTCTGAGTGATGTGTTGGTGTTCCTGAGTGATGTGGTGGTGTCCCTGATTGATGTGGTGGTGTCCCAGAGTGATTTGGTGGTGTCCCCGAGTGATGTGGTGGTGTCCCCGAATGATATGGTGGCATCCTGAGTGATGTTGTGGTGCCCCCGAGTGATGTGGTGGTGTCCCCGAGTGATGTGGTGGTGTTCTCGAGTGATGTGGTGGTGTCCCCGAGTGATGTGGTGATGTCCCCGAGTGATGTGATGATGTCCCTGAGTGATGTGGTGGTGCCCCTGAGTGGTGCCCCTGAGTGATGTGGTGGTGTCCCTGAGTGATGTGGTGGTGTTCCTGAGTGATGTGGTTGTGTCCCTGATTGATGTGGTGGTGTACCTGAGTGATGTGGTGGTGCCCCTGAGTGATGTTGTGGTGTTCCTGAGTGATGTGGTGGTGTCCCAGAGAGATGTGGTGGTGTCCCCGAATGATGTGGTGGTGGCCCTGAGTGATGTGGTGGTGCCCCTGAGCGATGTGGTGATGTCCCTGAGTGATGTGATGGTGTCCCTGAGTGATGTGGTGGTGTTCCCGAGTGATGTGGTGGTGTCCCCGAGTGATGTGGTGGTGTCCCTGAGTGATGTGGTGGCGTCCCGGAGTGATGTAGTGGTGCCCTGGTGTGATGTGGTGGTGTCCCTGAGTGATGTGGTGGTGTTCCCGAGTGATGTGGTGGTGTCCCTGAGTGATGTGGTGGTGTCTCTGAGTGATAGATTGATGTGGTCGTGTTTCTGAGTGATGTGGTGGTGTCTCTGAGTGATGTGGTGGTGTCCCTGAGTGTTGTGGCGGTGCCCCTGAGTGATGTGGTGGTGTCCCTGAGTGATGTGGTGGTGTTCCTGTGTGATGTGGTGATGTTGCTGAGTGATGTGGTGGTGTCCCTGAGTGATGTGGTGGTGTCCCAGAGTGATGTGGTGGTGTCCCTGAGTGATGTGGTGGTGTTCCTGAGTGATCTGGTGTGTGATGTGAGGGTGTGAGGGTGAGGGTGTGTGGGGGTGTCAGGGGGTGAGGGTGAGTGAGGGTGAGAGAGTTCTTAAGCAGATGGAGGTCAATATTTAAAACTATGTTGATTACCTCCAGCTTATTTTTAATTTAGCATCCTCCCCTGATTCTATTTATAATTTTCACTCTGTTATGCTTTTCATCAGGGACTGGATGAACCACAACCATCTGAAACTCAACCCTGACAAGACCAAGTTGGTCTTAACAGGTTGTTCCTCCAGTCCCTGGAATTCTCACATTTGGCCTTCCTCCCTGGGTTCCCCTCCTATTCCTTCCTTTTCGGTCAAAACCCTCGGGATCAATCTAAATGCTCACCTCACTCTGAACTCTCAGATTAGTTCAGTTGTCTCCTCATGCTTCCTCACCCTCCGCACTATTCGTAAGGTGTCACGTTTTTTTTTCCTTTCTTGCATGTAAACTGATCTTGGCTGCGATGGTGATCTCGCGTTTAGATTAGGGCAATGTTCTGTATAACGGCGTCCCTGCTTACAACCTTAGGAGACTCCAGCTGGTCCAGAACAAAGCCGCCCGATTGGTTTACAATTTGTCCAAATCACATCATGTCACTCCTCTGCTCAAAGCGCTACATTGGTTGCCCATTCAGGAATGTGCCCTGTTCAAAATGGGTTGTATCACTTTCCGGGCTAAGGTGGGGGCGGCCCCTGGCTTCATCTCTTCCGAGGTCAAGGCTTACCTTCCCAGCAGAGATCTGCGATCGTCTTCGCAAACTCTGCTGGTTGTTCCTAGATTTAGGAAGAAGAAGTCAGGTGGCGTCAAATTCTCCACACTTGCGCCCGCTTTTTGGAATTCCCTACCGCTCCCTCTTAGATCTTCTTCTCACTATCACCGACCGCTGAGCCTGTTCCAGGCGAGGTCCCCCCACACCGATGCTCCTGCCCGCTGTCTGCCAGCACTCTGCCCTGATGACTGCTGCGCACTTCCTGCTGCTGCCTCATTTTTCCCTGCATTCCGCCGTCTGTCTGCTTACCCGTGTCTCCCCTGTTGCCTTCGCCATGTTCACTTAACTCTTGTCTCCCTTTCTGCACTCTGCCGTTCGTATTGTGTTAGCCTCTGTCTCCCCTGTTGCCTTCGCCCTGTTCACTTCACTCTTGTCTCCCCCTCTGCACTCCGCCGTTTGTATTGTGTTAGCCTCTGTCTCCCCTGTTGCCTTTTTTGCCCCGTATATTTAACTTTGTGTCCCCCCTCCCCTCTCCCCTTTTGCCTTCTGCATCCCCTCCCGTGTGTTTCCTGCCCAGCCGCCGGACGACCCAACCACCGCTGAGCCGCCCTCGGACCTCCTTTCCCGCCACTGCCCTCCGGCGTCTCCGCCCCCCTCCCGACCATTGGCCACCCCGCTCCCGCCACCCAGCTGACCCGCCCTCCTGGCTCCTCACTTATGATGGCCCCAGAGCGACCGCGCAGTGGACGCGTGCAGCGGGAGCGCCTATTGAGCGCCGAAGGTGAGCCAAAGGTAAGCCCGTCTGCGCCCGTCCGCGCCTGGACCGCGCCCAGTGCCAGGACCCCTGGCCCCCGCAGACACCAGCCCACCCGCTGGACCTACGACGCCACCGAGCTCAACGCACTCAACGCCGGCTGGATCCCGGGGTGCTACCGAGCCACCCCGAGACGCACCCACAGACCTTTCTGCTGCCACTCCTGCAAGTTCACCTGCATCCAGACCTGCACTACACCAGCACCGACCAAGACGAGCACCAGCAGCAGCCACCTCAAGTGCATCCTGCTCAACATCCGCTCCCTCCACAGACACGCCGTCGAGCTCTGGAACCTGCTCGATACGACAGCCCCTGACGTCGCCTTCCTCATGGAAACCTGGATGAACGCCTCCTCAGCGCCCGACATCACCATCGCCATCCCGGACGGCTACAAGATCATCCGGAGGGACCGCGTCAACCAGACAGGAGGAGGCATCGCCATCATCCACAAGAACACCATCCGAATCACGACCAACACCGACGACACCCTCGCACCCGCCGAACACCTGCTCTTCCAGATCCACATCAACCCCAAGACCACCCTCAGAGGCACCCTCATCTACAGACCCCCGGGACCAGGCACACAATTCAGCAAAGACATCGCCGACTTCATCAGCCCGCACGCCCTCCCCTCCGCTGACTACATCCTCCTCGGGGACCCCAACTTCCACCTGGAGAACAACAACGACCGCAACACCACCACCCTGCTGGACAACCTCGCAAACCTCAGACTCAAGCAGCTGGTGACCACCCCCACCCACTACGCCGGACACACACTCGACCCCGTGTTCTCATCCAACAAGGACATCACCTTCAGCCACGCCACCGAACTCCACTGGACGGACCACAGCTGCGTCCACTTCAGCTTCAGAAGGACCACGATCCACCACCACCAGCAACAGGTTGCACACAGAAGCTGGAACAAGATCACAGCCGACCAGCTCGCGACTTCCCTGAGCAAGAACCCTCCCACCGGCGCAACGAACCCCAGCCGGGCGGCCACCAACCTCACAAAGTGGATCAGCAACTGCGCAGACGACCTCGCCCCTCTGAGGACCCCGCCTAGCAGACCCGGCAGCAAGAAAGCCCCATGGTTCACCGATGAACTCAAGAGCTCCAAGAGGAACTGCCGAGCCCTCGAGAAAGCCTGGCGCAGAGACCAAACACCGGACAACATGATTGCCCTCAAGCTCGCCACCCGAAAACACCACCAACTGATTCACGCTACCAAGAAAACTGCATTCAAGGAACGACTGGACAACAACGCACACAACAGCAAGGAACTCTTCAACATCGTTAAAGAGCTCTCCAACCCCAACGCCGGAATCAACGACATCACCCCTTCACAAGACCTCTGCAACTCCCTCGCCTCCTACTTCTACAAAAGATTGCGGACATACACAACAGCTTCAGCACTCAACCGACGCACGCCACGACCGAACCACCGCCCCCCACCACCACCCTCCGCGCCTGGACCCCAATCAGCACCGAAGACACCGTCCGAACGATGAACTCCATCCACTCCGGATCTCCGACCGACCCCTGCCCTCACCACGTCTTCAACAAGGCCGACGCTGTCATCGCACCCCACCTGCGGGACATCATCAACACCTCCTTCGACACCGCTACCTTCCCGGAGAGCTGGAAGCACGCCGAGCTCAGCGCTCTACTTAAGAAGCCATCAGCCGACCCCACCGACCTCAAGAACTACCGCCCCATCTCGCTGCTCCCGTTTCCTGCTAAAGTCATCGAGAAGACCGTCAACAAGCAGCTGGCCGCCGTCCTCGAGACGAACGGATCCCTCGAACTCTGGCAGTCTGGCTTCCGGGCCAACCACAGCACCGAGACCGCCCTGATCACAGCCACCGATGACATCCAAGCCCTGCTCGACAACGGAGAAACAGCGGCCCTCATCCGCCTAGACCTCTCTGCGGCTTTCGACACTGTCTGCCACCGTACCCTAGTGCAGCGCCTCAGCAACGTTGGAATCCAGGAGAAGGCACTGGAGTGGATCATCTCCTTCCTCGCCGGAAGGACACAGAGAGTCCGCCTCCCCCGTTCAGATCATTAGCCACCGAAGTCATCTGCGGCGTTCCTCAAGGCTCCTCGCTCAGCCCAACCCTCTTCAACGTCTACATGACCCCCCTCGCAGCCATCGCACGCCAACACAACCTCAACATCATCTCCTACGCCGACAACACCCAGCTGATCCTCTCCCTCACCAACGACCCCGCCACCGCCAGAGCCAACCTACACGAAGGGATGACAGACGTAGCCAAGTGGATGATGAACAGCCGCCTGAAACTGAACTCGGACAAGACGGAAGTCCTCATCCTGGGATCTTCACCCTCCGCCTGGGACGACTCCTGGTGGCCCCCCGCCCTGGGCAGCGCACCCAAACCAACAGACCACGCACGCAACCTGGGCTTCATCCTGGACTCTTCCCTCTCCATGACCAGACAAATCAACGCCGTCTCCTCGTCGTGCTTCAACATCCTGCGCATGCTACGTAAGATCTTCCGGTGGATCCCCACCGAGACCAGGAAGACGGTCACCCAGGCCCTCCTCACCAGCCGTCTGGACTACGGCAACTCCCTCTACGCCAGTACCACCGCCAAACTCCAGAAGAGACTCCAGCAGATCCAGAACGCCTCAGCATGCCTCATCCTGGACATCCCCCGTCGCAGCCACGTCTCCGGACACCTGAGAGACCTGCACTGGCTCCCGGTCAACAAGAGAATCACCTTCCGTCTCCTCACCTACGCACACAAAGCCCTACACAACCAAGGCCCAGGATACCTCAACAGCTGCCTCAACTTCTACGCTCCCACACGCCAGATTCGATCGACCGGCCACGCCCTCGCCGCCGTCCCCCGCTTCCGAAGAGCCACCAGAGGGGGAAGGTCCTTCTCCTACCTGGCCGCCAAGACTTGGAACTCCCTCCCGACCCACCTCCGCCTGACCCAGGACCACCTCACCTTCAGGAAGCAGCTCAAGACCTGGCTGTTCGAGCAGTAGTGGACACCCCTCCCCTAGCGCCTTGAGACCCTCCGGGTGAGTAGTGCGCTATATAAATGCTTTGATTGATTGATTGATTGATTGAGTTCCGTAAAGCGCTGAAAACATTTCTTTGTGCTTGAGCCTTTTCACAACAGTAGTCCGTCCTTCTCACTGTCCCATGATGGTATCCCCAGCGCCAAGAAACCGCGTGGTAGTAGTGCGCTCTATAAATATTTTAATTTCAATTTCAATTTCATGTTTTCCCCACCGAGATTTAGTTCCACGAATGCACAACATATTTTCAAATTTGGTACTAAATTTTAAATTCTATTCCTTCTACTTGGTAAAATACATCCTAAAATTACCAACAGTTTGTTTACTTGGTGGTGTACCAGTGTTGTGCTATATAGCATGTATTTACTGTTAGTACATAGTGGTAATCGTTGGTAGGGTTGAGGCATTTTTTTCCTGTTTGCTCAAAAATCCTCAGTCACAAGTGTGATTTTAGCTTTAAAAGGCAACAGGCAGAAGCTCAAAGTTAATTTTTAGATAGAAGTATATGAAAATACACATTCAGTTATTTTCTGTCTTTATAGCATACAGTTACCACTCTAATCATTTATTTTCTGATTGGTAGACTCTATTGGTTCCTGAAGAAGCACATGTATCACTAGTTCTTAATGCTGTACTGGTGTGGTATTTACAACTAATGAATTTACTTGTACATCCTCAGCCTGCTCTTAATTTCTGTGTGTGGAATGACCCTCTTATATGGTAGAAGTCGCCAGGGTGCATTACAATAGAGGTTTTGAAGCTCAAGCAGTTCTGGTCATCCAAAAATAATGCATGCTTGGTTTTTCCCTACACTTTCTTGTTAAGTTACGTTAAATATTTTAGTAAGAGCAAGCAATCATCACCCAAGTAGACCTTCATGGCAAAATTTGCACTTACTAGTTAAGACCACTAACCGATCAGCAATCTAAGTGCAGAAATGTCTTAAGGGCATAGATCTGCATATTTAGATATGAGTCTTATGTAAGTGATGTTAGCAAAGTCAAGACTTTATAGAACAAGCATCAGTAATTTCTAACAGGTAGAGAAATACCTTTTTGACTGAAGGAAAGTGCTTGCATGGAGATGTGCCTGGGAAGTTTACAAGGTGGCTACTGCGTGCTTCCTATAGAACATGTGCATTCCACAAGTGGTGGACCTCCATTTATTGTGCACCTTCCATGGTTATTCTTTAGCCTATTCATCTTATTTAAAAAAAAAAAAATGTTTTATTGATTTTTATTTTAACATTTGTGGACATCAGATCAATTACATTGTTACACGTATATTTATAGCACATGAAGCACAAGGTTACAAGAGTACGCGTCCATAGCATACATGCAGATGGTGACAGCAATATATCGTTTTGCTGTACCACTGACAAATAATTTGAAATTTACAAACCAAATACAATTTTGTTTAACATCCATACGTTCCTTGTAACTTTGTTGAGTGACCCTGTTAGTGAATAACCGTTGAATTCACATTCCATAGTGTTCATATGTGTGGTGGATGTCCCGGCAAAAATTGTGGTATTTGTAGGAGAAGGGAGATCTATCTGTGAGTTAACTATAACCTTGAGGGAATGACCTTGAGGGAATGACCTTGTGATTCACTCCTCGCTTCTGCCTTGAGTGATCGCTCCCCTGTCTGCGCTCTGCAACGTGGTATCGTATTTTTAAAAAGCTGCATTGTGACAAAGTTTGGTGATTTCATAGCGCCAGGATTCTACAGCGTTTTCATTGCTTGCTTGCTTTGAATTGGACCTGCGCATTGTTTGTGTGATATCCCCCGGCGCCCTGCTCTGCCCTCCCCTCCATTTTGATTTTGTTGTTGTTGTGCTCCGTTCCCTTGAGCCCGCCACGCCTCCCAGCTGAGCCGCCCTCCCACTAGCATTAAAGAGCGTCCTCTGACCTCGCAGCGCTGTGATTCACTCCTCGCTTCTGCCTTGAGTGATCGCTCCCCTGTCTGCGCTCTGCAACGTGGTATCGTATTTTTAAAAAGCTGCATTATGACAAAGTTTGGTGATTTCATAGCGCCAGGATTCTACAGCGTTTTCATTGCTTGCTTGCTTTGAATTGGACCTGCGCATTGTTTGTGTGATATCCCCCTGCGCCCTGCTCTGCCCTCCCCTCCATTTTAATTTTGTTGTTGTTGTGCTCCGTTCCCTTGAGCCCGCCACGCCTCCCAGCTGAGCCGCCCTCCCACTAGCATTAAAGAGCGTCCTCTGACCTCGCAGCGCTGTGATTCACTCCTCGCTTCTGCCTTGAGTGATCGCTCCCCTGTCTGCGCTCTGCAACGTGGTATCGTATTTTTAAAAAGCTGCATTGTGACAAAGTTTGGTGATTTCATAGCGCCAGGATTCTACAGCGTTTTCATTGCTTGCTTGCTTTGAATTGGACCTGCGCATTGTTTGTGTGATATCCCCCGGCGCCCTGCTCTGCCCTCCCCTCCATTTTGATTTTGTTGTTGTTGTGCTCCGTTCCCTTGAGCCCGCCACGCCTCCCAGCTGAGCCGCCCTCCCACTAGCACTAAAGAGCGTCCTCTGACCCCTGGCAGCGCTGTGATTCACTCCTCGCTTCTGCCTTGAGTGATCACTCCCCTGTCTGCGCTCTGCAACGTGGTATCGTATTTTCAAAAAGCTGCATTGTGACAAAGTTTGGTGATTTCATAGCGCCAGGATTCTACAGCGTTTTCATTGCTTGCTTGCTTTGAATTGGACCTGCGCATTGTTTGTGTGATATCCCCCGGCGCCCTGCTCTGCCCTCCCCTCCATTTTGATTTTGTTGTTGTTGTGCTCCGTTCCCTTGAGCCCGCCACGCCTCCCAGCTGAGCCGCCCTCGCTCCTCCCCCTCCACTCTCCATATATGACAGTAGTTCCCGCGCGCAGCGACCGCGCCCCAGCCGCGCCGAAGGTGCGCCAAAGGTAAGCCCGTCTACGCCCGTCCGCGCCTGGACCACGCCCAGCGCCAGACCCCCTGCCCCTCGCGCTGCCCAGCCCTCCTGCATTACCTACGATGCCTCCACCCTCCTAGCCCTTAACCCCGGTCGCGCCCCCAACTGCGTCCAATCCGCTCCTGGACACACCCATGGACCTTTCTCCTGCTACTCCTGCAAATTCATCGGCACCGTCTACAACTCCGCTACGATCACACCTCAGATTCCCGACCCCAACCACCTAAAATGCATCCTGCTCAACACCCGCTCGGTCCACAGGCACGCCATTGACCTATGGAATCTACTAGACACCATCTCTCCAGACGTCGCCTTCCTAACAGAAACATGGATGAACGCTTCCTCCGCCCCAGACATCACCATTGCCATCCCTGAAGACTATAAGATCACACGCAAGGACCGTACCGGCCACACAGGAAGAGGAATCGCTATCGTCCATAAGAAATCCATCCACATCTCTACCAGCTCTGACGTCAACCTCGCCAACTCTGAACACCTTCACTTCCAGATCCACATCGACCCCAAGACCACACTCAGAGGCACCCTCCTTTACAGACCACCAGGACCCCGCGCAAAATTCAGTGAAGACATCACGGACTTCATCACTCCACACGCGCTCCCCTCCAAAGATTACATCCTTCTGGGAGACCTCAACTTTCACCTTGAAAAGAACAACAACCGCAACACCACCACCCTCTTGGACAACCTCGCCAACCTTGGACTTAAACAACTGGTCACTTCCCCCACCCACATAGCAGGTCATACTCTCGACCCTATCTTCACCTCCAGCAATCACGTCTCCTTCAGCCACACTACGGCTCTCCTCTGGACTGACCACAGCTGCGTTCACTTTACCTACAACAAGCCGAAACCCATCAACCACCCCCAACCGACTCTGCAAAGAAACTGGAACAAAATCACCAGCGACCAGATCTCCTCATCGCTCCTTCTAAACACCCCAGCCCACTCTTCTAACCCAGACCAAGCCGCCACCAACTTCACCCTATGGTTATCCAACAGCGCCGACATCCTAGCACCACTGAAAAAACGTCAAAGCAAACCTGGCAGCAAGAAGGCCTCATGGTTCAACGATGATCTTAAGAAGTCCAAGAAACTCTGCCGCTCCCTTGAAAAGGCCTGGAAAAAAGACCCAACCACCAGCACTAAGGACGCCTTCAAAAACGCCACCCGCATACACCACCAACTAATCCGAAAGGCCAAGAAAACAGCGTTCAAGGATCGACTAGACTACAACGCCCACAACAGCAAGGAACTTTTCAACATTGTCAAGGAATTTACCAATCCCTCGGCCAACTCCAACGACATCACCCCCTCTCAAGCTCTCTGCGACTCCCTAGCCTCATTCTTCCACAACAAAATTGCAGACATCCACAACAGCTTCGACAACCAACCCGGCGACCAACCCACCCAACCATATGCGGAACATTCACCCCCCTTGAACACCCTTAACGACTGGAACCCAATCTCCACTGAGGACACCATCCGCCTGATGAACTCCATCCACTCAGGATCCCCCACAGACCCATGCCCTCACCACATCTTCAACAAAGCAGACTCCGTCATAGCACCACACCTCCGAGACGTCATCAACTGCTCCTTCAAATCCGCCACCTTCCCGGAAAGCTGGAAACACGCTGAACTCAGCGCCCTTCTGAAAAAACCCACAGCGGACCCCACCGAACTCAAAAATTACCGCCCCATCTCGCTCCTTCCTTTCCCGGCCAAAGTCATCGAGAAAGCTGTCAACAACCAGCTCGCCGCTTTCCTCGAAGCCAACAAATCCCTCGACTCCTCACAGTCTGGCTTCCGAGCAAAACACAGCACTGAGACCGCCCTCATCGCAGCAACAGACGACATTCGAACTCTACTGGACAATGGAGACACAGTCGCCCTCATCCTCCTCGACCTCTCTGCAGCCTTCGACACAGTCTGCCACAGCACCCTTTTACAACGCCTCAGAAACATCGGAATACAAGGAAAAGCACTTGAATGGATCACCTCGTTCCTCACCGGAAGAACCCAGAGAGTCCGTCTTCCACCATTCAAGTCCGAGGCCACTGAAGTCATCTGCGGCGTACCACAAGGATCTTCACTCAGTCCCACCCTCTTCAACGTATACATGAGCCCCCTCGCGGCCATCGCCCGCCAACACAACCTCAACATCATCTCCTACGCGGACGACACTCAACTGATCCTTTCACTCACCAATGACCCCAGCACCGCCAAAACTAACCTACACGAAGGAATGAAAGAAGTTGCCGAATGGATGAAACACAACCGTCTGAAACTGAACTCAGATAAAACAGAAGTCCTCATCTTAGGTACTTCCCCCTCTGCATGGGACGACTCTTGGTGGCCGGAAGCCCTTGGAAAAGCACCCATCCCGACAGACCACGCACGGAACCTAGGTGTTATCCTGGACTCTTCACTTTCAATGAACAGACAAGTCAACGCCGTCTCCTCATCCTGCTTCAACATTCTTCGCATGCTCAAAAAAACATTTCGCTGGATCCCCACCGAAACCAGAAAAACAGTCACTCATGCTCTGGTCACGAGCCGATTGGACTACGGAAACACCCTCTACGCAGGTACTACCGCTAAACTCCAGAAAAAACTCCAACGAATCCAAAGCGCCTCAGCCAGGATCATATTAGACATCCCGCGTAACGAACACATCTCTGGTCACCTGTAAAACCTCCACTGGCTACCCGTCAATAAGAGGATCACTTTCCGACTTCTAACCCACGCACACAAAGCACTCTACGAAATCGGACCAGAATGCCTCAACTCACGATTGCCCTTCTACACCCCCTCCTGTGTAGTAGTGTCTTGTAGTTTTGTGTGTACGGCAATCAGTGCTCTTCAAAGATCTGTAAGCCTTACTAGTGTGTGTGGGGGCAGGCTTGACTTCCATGACATGTCCAGTCTCTGTTTGGTCAGGCCAAGTGCCAGATCCAAGAATGTATGAATGCTTTTCTGCCCAGTGGTACGTTTAGTTATTTCCAACAGGAAGTGGAAAGCTTGTGTTGTCACTGTAGTTTCGGTGGCTTCCGATAAAGTGGTTGTCACCTCATCCCAGTATGTTTTTATACTCGAGCAGTCCCACACCATATGGAGGAACGTGGCTTCAGTGTTGTAGCAGGGGGCAGATGTCATGGGATCCCTCATACATCCTCGCTAGTCTGTTTGGGGTTAAATAAGTACGATGTAAATAGTTGAATTGTGTGTATTTAATACAGGCATTAATTGATATTGTTTTTGGTTAGGACAAGGCACTCCATTGTTTATCTGTTAATCTGGCCTCGAGTGCTGTGTCCCAGAAATCCCTTAGTGGGGCCATGAGGATTTCAGTCTCTGTTTTAAGTGAGGTGTATAGCATAGTTATTGCTCTTCTGCCCGTGCTGTGTTGTAATAATCCCTTAGTGGGGCCATGAGGATTTCAGTCTCTGTTTTAAGTGAGGTGTATAGCATAGTTATTGCTCTTCTGTCTGTGCTGTGTCCTAATAATCCCTTAGTGGGGCCATGAGGATTTCAGTCTCTGTTTTAAGTGAGGTGTATAGCATAGTTATTGCTCTTCTGCCCGTGCTGTGTTCTAATAATCCCTTAGTGGGGCCATGAGGATTTCAGTCTCTGTTTTAAGTGAGGTGTATAGCATAGTTATTGCTCTTCTGCCCGTGCTGTGTTCTAATAATCCCTTAGTGGGGCCATGAGGGTTTCAGTTTCAGTTTTAAGTGAGGTGTATAGGATAGTTATTGCTCTTCTGCCTGTGCCTTGTGTTAGTAACGTTTGGAGTATGGCAGAGGTTTTCAGTTCATCCTGCCTAAACCCAGCAATAAAGTGCATGCAGAGATAAATATAAGAAATTACACTTTTTTGAGCAATAAGTAGCTTTAATAAAAAGGTCTTGAAAGTGTTGCAAAACAACTGGAATGGAATGTCAGTAATCTTCTGACCCTTGATAAAATTGTCCAAAACACTGTGGTTATAACATGCTACACAGTATCTTGCTAATGCCGAACAGCATCGCCAAAGCCACTGTTTGTTTTGCCATTAATGGTGGTTGGGGGTGGAGGGCAACATTGTATTACCCGGAACCTTGCATAGATTCTCCAAGCTTATCCTACACCAAGGGTTATATACATTTTCAAAATACATGTTTGACAATGATTAAAGGAGGTAACCTTCTTCAATTTCATTAACGTCTTGCTGTATGCAGTGGTGTTTATTGTGATGCATAAAACCTGCTGATTGGACCTGTTAGCTTAAGATGGGGCACTGCTAAATATTTCAGTAACTTTCATGGGCATGTCTCTTTCACTTTCTTAAATACTGTTTGCATGTAATTGGTGCAACTAGTGGTGACTGTGGTTTGAAGCACATTGCTCTGCATTTTGATAAATGTTCTGTTGATTTTCCATTTCTTGGCTGTGTTAGGGCAACGATGATGAGGTGACATTCAAACAATGTAATCCAATTTTGATTTGTAGATTTATCCAGTCCCTAATTTCTTATTAAAAATTGTAGGGGCAAAATGTTTTTCTTAGGAGCCAGCCACTGGCACTATTTATTGGAAGCTCGCCAACACAATCTCAACATCATCTCCTACGCTGACGACACTCAACTGATCCTCTCACTCACCAAAGACCCTAACACCGCCAAAACCAACTTACACGAAGGAATGAAAGAAGTAGCCGAGTGGATGAAGCACAGCCGTCTGAAACTGAACTCAGACAAAACAGAAGTCCTCATCTTAGGCACCTCCCCATCCGCCTGGGATGACTCCTGGTGGCCAGTAGCCCTTGGAAAAGCACCCATCCCGACGGACCACGCAAGGAACCTGGGCGTCATCCTGGACTCCTCACTCTCGATGACCAGACAAGTCAACGCCGTTTCATCATCTTGCTTCAACATTCTTCGCATGCTCAAAAAAACATTTCGCTGGATCCCCACCGAAACTAGAAAAACGGTCACCCACGCACTGATCACGAGCCGCCTGGACTACGGAAACACCCTATACGCCGGTACCACCGCTAGACTCCAGAAAAAACTCCAACGCATCCAGAACGCTTCAGCCAGGCTCATACTAGACATCCCGCGTAAAGAACACATCTCTGGTCACCTGAAAAACCTCCACTGGCTCCCCGTAAATAAGAGGATTACTTTCCGCCTCCTAACCCACGCACACAAAGCACTTTACGAACTTGGACCCGAATGCCTCAACACACGACTGTCCTTCTACACCCCCTTCCGTCAGCTACGATCCTCCAACCAAGCCCTTGCCACTGTACCTCGCATCAACAAAACCACCATGGGAGGTAGATCCTTCTCCTACCTCGCAGCAAAAACCTGGAACTCACTTCCCACTCACCTTCGCCTTACTCAGAACCACCTAGCATTCAGAAAGCAACTTAAAACTTGGATATTCGACAAGTAATTCCCCACCCTTCCTCAAGCGCCTTGAGACCCTATGGGTATGTAGCGCGCTATATAAATCTCTTGACTTGACTTGACTTGACAAATACCTGGACGGCAAAATCTTATTTCCACTTCCTGGTTTCTGGTCACAGCTTCCCGCCTCTATGAAATGGTGTGGTATTGGGCATTTGGCGTTCTTTTCCTTATGTACTCATTGCTTTGCATAGCAGAATTTGGAGCGCATATATCCTGTAGAGATGTACAGAATCTTAGACATTCAGCTTAGAGTTTTTGGTGCAATATTATTGATAATATTGTGTAGAAACCAATACGCACGCTGTATGCAACGTCCCTCCGTTCTACACAATGCAACTCCACCTTACACAATGTTATGCCACTCCACACAACTGTGCTTCATTCTATGCCACACCATGCCACTACACTCAATGCAACTCTGGTCCAAGCAATGCCACTCTTCTTTACACAATGGTACTCCACTCAGCTGCACTCCATATCACGCCACTCCACACAACTGCAACTGCACTCCACTCTACTCAGTGCTACTCCACGCAATTACACACCACTCCATGCCCCTCTATGCCATGCGACTTTACACAGCGTCACTCCAAACACCTGCACTCTACTTTATGCCACGCTACTCTATGCAGTGCCACTCTATGGAATGACACTCTACGCAAAACAACTCTATGCAATGCCACTTTACGCAATGCCACTCCACTCTATGCCACACTACTCCATAAAACTACACTCGACCTTACTTTAGAACACTTCCCTTCATGCCCCTTAACATCAATAACTTTTAGCCATACTAAATAGCAGCCATACAAGTTTTTCACAACCATCAGCCTGTTTAATTTGTGGAGTCTAGAGTCTAAATTTAACTCAAGCAATATTTTGGATGCCTACCGCAGCTTTTGTTGAGATGGATAGAATGGCCCCAGGTTGACCAGCTAATATATGTAGGCTGTGCATTTAGATGGTTTGAGCGCACATTAACATCATTGCCCATGTCTGGCGCTCACAGCAGTGCTTGTCGCAGGTCAGGCAATAGGTGTGCGGCATAATTTTTTTGTTCCAGAAAGTCTGTGCTGGTGTGGCCATCTGAGCTGGGGTGTCTCACTCAGTCTCAGAGGCACATTCTCATCAAAAGGGGCACGTTTATGAGCTCTTAACAAAGTAACTTTGTCAATGGCCTGTACACATTTTCAGGGGTTGGAAGCACCACCTCAGCATCACTCAGCAGTAGTGCAGGTTCACCTGAGCACCACCTTAAAATCACTCAGTACCAGCACAGCACCACTCTAGCACACCCTAAACACCACAGCAGCACCACCTCAGCACCAGTGCATCAGAGCAACACCAACTCAGCACCACCGCAGCACCATCTCAACATCAGTGCATCCCCACTTAAGCAACACTTTGCACCCCCTCACCATTACTTCGCAACATCACAGCACCACTATAACACCACCTGAGCACTACATCAGCATCAGCACAGCACCACCTCAGCACCATTGCAACACCGCCTTAGCACCAACTCAGCACCACTTCAGTGCAGTACGACTTTAGCACCAATTAGTGTCACTCAACACCACTTCAGCAGCACCACCACAGCACCACCTGAGCATCACGCAGCAGCACCTGAGCATCACCACAACACCAGCACAGCACCACCTCAACATCAATAAGCCCCAGAGCAGCAACACCTCTAGCTCTCTCTAAAGCACATACACACATAATGTCATGCTCTCTCTCTCCCTCATTTCTCCTTCTCTGTCACCCTTTGTCCTTCCTGTGGGTATTATTCTTTCTATTCTATTGCTATCCTCTCATACTAACCCAGTGTGTCTTTCTCACCTGGTTATTTCTTGCCCCTACACACACCCTCTTACCTAAGCGGCTCTTTCTCGGGCCTCAATGTTTCTATTTATATAATTTTATACAGATTTCAGACTCTATCCACACAGTTTCTAATGTGCCCCATTGCCATAAGTGCAGCCAGCCCTCTGAATCTGGCACCTGTTGATTCTCCCATAGTATCCGTCTGCTGCTTATGTTGTAATCCAGGTACTATTTCCCAACTTCGTATTGTTTATGTCCACCCTCCCCTCATAAACAAACACAAAAAACTATAACAAACAATCATTAGAGCAGGAAGGAAGAAGTTGCCAGCATTGCAAAGGCAAAAAAACTCCAGTGCTGCATGGCTAAACACTTATAAGGCCCCAAAGGCAAATGCATAGATAAAATACATTATCATTTCAATGCCAATAGCTCTAACATTCCAATTAGCAAGACCTATGTATTGCAAAGGCTTGTTTCAGTTTATATTTGTGCATGAGAACTGTGCAGACCTACTAAAGGTCAGCAACAATATCTGAAACACATCAGAAATTTCACATTTTAAACCCCTTAATCTCATCATTAATCAAGGGAAATGTTCCTAATTAATTTGAGGGACACCATATTTGTGAAGAAATGCATTGTTCCACTTCTTCAACATATCACAGAAATGCTGAACACCTCCATCGAAAAAGGCAATGCACCAGCAATACTACAATGCCGATAAGTATAATTTTGCTGTTGTAAAAAACCTCTTCTCCCCAATCAAGATCATGTAAGAGGAGGTGATGAAACATCTTAAAACCTTTCTTAATTGCCATACATCCCCCTTGATAGAGAGTCTGAGTTCATGTCCTCTATAGATAGGTGAATGGCAGTACAAGACATCAGGGATGGACTTTTCATGTCCCTCGATATGAATCAACCAACAGCAGAGATAACGCTTGAAAGGTTTGTAGCAGATGATGCAGTGGACTACAAGATTCTCCTAGGCTACATTGGGAAGTGTTGAAAGAGTGAAAGGAACAGCCTTGGCTTAAATCTGGTCCTTCCTCACTGATTACAGCCTGTAGTTTATACATCAAGAAAGTCACCTTTAATCCAAAGATTTACACTATTGTCACTGTGCTGTTTAGAGCAACTGTATTATTCACAAATATGCACACATTTATTGCTACAAGGCTAAGGCCATTTTTTAGTTTATTACCACAGTACAGTAAGTTTGACATTAGTAGAACAATATTTACTGCTTCAATAGATAGCCTGTAACATTTACTTTTACACAAGGAAACAACCATCCAAATAAGTACAAGGCATCTTTAATGTGCTTTATTTTACCCTACTACACATATTTAACCCCCTGCATTCTAACTTTGTTAGATATCTTTTGTTGAAACAAGCACTCATGACTTAAGGCCAGATGTACGACCTGCAAAATAGCGACTCGCAATTTGTGTGGCTCTATTTGACATGTACAACAGTGTGTTTGCGATTCCCAATGGGGTCGCAAATTGCGAGGCTCATGAATATTAATGAGCCTCTCACAATTTGTGAGCCCATTCGGAATGACAGGCCCTCCCAGGAGTTGTGGCCTGCTAGACTCAGTACACCACCATGTCTGGGACTGCTTTTAAAGAAAGCCGTGTTTTTTTTTAAATAGAGCCAGTTTCTCTTAAAGGAAAACGGGCTGCATTTTTTGAAAAAAGGAAACGTTTTAGTTTCATTTTTTAAGGGCAGGTAGACCACTGTCTGCCCTTAAAAATATTTTTAGAGACAGTCACCAAGTGGAAGGGGTCTCCTGGGGACCATTTCCAAAGTGCGACTGCATTACCACCTTCTTGATGAGTAATTTGCAAGCGTTTTGCGACCAAGATTGTGGTCACAAAACATTCATACATTGCTTTGCGGTGCTATTAGGACAGGAACAGCCCTTCCTACTAGTGAGTCGCAATTCCTAAATAGCGAGTTGTAAATAAATGGTGAATCACTATTTAGGAATTGTACATGGCCCTAGGCCATTTTGCATGCGGAAACGGGTCATAAACCCGTTTACGCGTGCAATTTAGGGTCGTACATCTGGCCCAAAGTGCCTTAACATAAACCATATACACAGGTGGGCAGATTACACCGTGCTATTCAATATCTTCACTGAAAAAAGACACTTACATTTAAAAACTGAGCTATGGTTCTGACTCAAAACTACAGAAATTCACAGCTATGGTTGATAAATCATGTAAGACATGCGAAAACTGCTCAATTTATTAATGGTATTAAAAAATCTGAATTTTCATAAATATAAATAGCATCTTTTTTCCGAGGCATAACATGTCAGCCATGTAATCGTGATTTTCTTAAACTTCTTTATGCTATCATTGTGTACTTTTTTTTTGCCATTTTCCACACCACTGTGTACACCTCTGCGGCTGGGCCCAACTCATGGTACCCATATTGATGTGGATTTTTTTAATAGCAGGATGCTTGCATTTTCTTTTTTAATCAAGATCTCAATTAATAAATCAGGGATTTGTAGAGCGCACTACTCATCGGTGAGGGTCTAAAGGTGCTGGGTGAGGGGTGGTTTGGGCAGCTACGGTCATCCAAAGAGCCTAGTCTTGAGGCTCTTCCTGAATGCCTGCAGTGTGGGGCTTCGTCTGATGCTGAGAGGGAGTTCTTTCCAAGTCTTGGCCACCAGGCAGGAGAAGGATCTGCCTACCGTTCTGGCTCTGTGGATGCAGGGGATTTCGATCAGGCTAGGTCAGAAGAGTGGAGGTTTCTCTTGGAGGCATAGAAGGAGATTATTTCGTTGAGGTATTGGGGTCCATTGTTGTGGAGGGCTTTGTAGGTAAGTGTGAGCAGCTTGAAGGTCACTCTTTTTTGACAGTGAGCCAGTGGAGGTCTCAAAGGTGCTGGGTGATGTGGTCTTGTCATGAAATGCTGAGCACGAGTCTGGCTGCGGTGTTCTGCACGGTCTGGAGTTTGTGGAATAGAAACTTGTTGATTCCAGCGTAGAGGGTGTTTCCATACTCCAGCCTTCTGGTGAAGAGTGCGTGGGTGACGGTCTTCCTAGATTCAGGGGGATCCATTGGATGGTCTTGCGGAGTATGAAGAGGGTGTTGAAGCATGCAGAGGATACAGCGTTAATCTGTCAATTCTTGGTGAGGGAGGAGTCGATTATGATACCGAGGTTGCAGGCATGGTCCGTGTGTGTGGGATCGTTGCCAAGGGCAGGTGGCCAGCAGGTGTCGTCCCCCGCTGAGGGGGTGGATCAGAGGATGAGGACTTCAGTTTTCTCCGAGTTGAGCTTTAGGCAGTTGCTGCTCATATAGGATGCAACATCCTTCATTCCTTCCTGGAAGCTGTGTCTGGTGATGTGGTGTTCTCATTTTGTCTCTCATCAGCCAATCACAAATGACAAAGGTAATCAAGTATGATTGACAGGCTTCCCAATTTGAGAAATACTATTTTAAATACGCTTTTAAGCCCAAAGTACGCCACTTTCAAATGTTTACATCTCAAAAACTACTAAATGGATTTTTACCTAACCAACAAAGGCACAGTTTCCGAGTAAAATTTTACATTAATGCCAGTTTTCTGTAAATAAATTCAGCAGTTTTTGATGTAGGAATGAGCAAATATTCCCAGGGGATCTAAAATGGAAAAAACTGCTTTCTACAACCCTCTTAAAGGTGTTTTTCATGTATTGATCTGCATGATGATTCGCATGCTTGACCTTAGCTGATTACACTGTGCGGATGCTAAATTAAATGCAGATCGGTTCATTGGATGCACACACACCTACTTGCCTCTGGTTCAAGAGGGATACCAGATGCATAAAACATTCACCAACAGTTAGGCAGTGAGAGAGCGCAAACTGAACAAAATGTATGAGTGCACCAAACTTACAAATAGTACGCACAAATCATAAGAGAGATGCTATAAGTGCTTAAAATATATTCACCTATACTTAGAAATGTGTAGTTAATCTAGAGATTTCATATAGAAGTGGAACTAATGCAGAAATGTGTGGAAAATGTATAACCTTATTAGACGTGATTAATCCTGATCCATGTTATGTAGCTGCTAATGGAACAATGTCATGCTGCAAGGCACAGAACGGAATAGGCCCATGGCCAGAGCTGAAAGGGTTTGGGAAAGGTATTCATTTACATGTACATGGATTGCACTAAATATTATAATGATTTCGGTTATTAGTTAGATTTATATTGCATAAATGTGTTTTCTCATTAAATAAGAATAAAAATGCTAACATGATATTTTAGTTTAGCCTTGCGAGAAATGTTGTAGGCCTGAAGTGTTCAAAGACTTTTTGACTGGTACAAGCCAAGCTGTGCCGAGAAATAAGTTGCAAACTTCTGTTAGAAGTTTATGAGAATTGGGATTCTAGCTGCGGATGTCTGTCTGCGGGTGCGAGGGGGGCTCCAATTAAGCATTGAATGAATAGAGTTCTGTTCAAGAGACTGGTACAGACATGGAGGAGGGTTCAGGAATGTTTGAGGGGTATCGGCGGGCCGGAGAAGAGTCTGAGAAGCAAGGTCAACTCTAACGCACGAGGCCCAGAGGAAGATCATCATGGAAAAAGCCAGAATCGACACCACGTGAGGGGCGTCTCGAGAGGGGCGTTCCAACTGTAATTGGGGTTTTGTATTAGGGACAGCACCCCTGGGTGGGGTTAGAGCAGACGCCTGAGGACCCTTTAGAGAGCGGATGGGTAGGCAGAGAGGGGTCATGACTGGAGATCATAGGTTTTCACCAAGAGACTAAGAGTGGGTGACCTTCCTAGGAAGTCATTCACAGCTGACACCTTTTGATAGGTTGGGATTCTGTTAAGTAGGGATACCATCCAGAACAGGGTAGGGACAGCCTAACCTGAACCTTTCACTCCTGCTGTAAATGACGGAGAGATCACAATACGTGTCTATGCTTGCAGCCCTTTTGATTTTGGAACTAGTCCTTGTAGTGTTCTTTGCTCGCCTGAGGGCTTTCAGGGAGCACATGTATGTAGTGGTGCCCGTATACCTTTTGAATCTCATTTTGAGATGCCTGTACTTGCAGTTAACCTTGACTTTGTAATAAATCTTTAAACTTAGAAGTAGTCTGTGGTTTTTCTGAGCCGAGTCCATTATTGATTGAACTAACCTGGTAAGAGATGCACTTTCTTCCCTCAATGACAGGCAATAAAGGTTCAGTCGACCAGAACGGGGTTTAGATCAAGAGTGATAAGATAGTGATCAAAATCCCGCCCCCGCAGTTGGTAGCTATAGAGGATGGTTGCCTTCTTGAGGAAGGTGATCTAGGCCAGGTTAGATTACCCCAAGGCCCCTAGAGATCGATGATCGGAAGAACCGCCCGCCGAAGAGGGTCCGGATGACGTGAGAAAGAAAAGCAGCAGTATCGGTCGAGAGTGAGTATAAAGGGTCATGCGTGTTAGATTGCAGTGTTTTTGTGTTGTATCTATGTTGTAATGTCCAGCGGAGTTGAATGCCTGTAGAGTGACTGTGGAACAGGTTGTGAGCGCGCGCAACCGGTGCAAATCTTAAGTTCAAAGAGAGCTTAAGTGGTTCGGGTGTATCGGACATCCAGAGTAATTGTCAACCAGTGTGAAGGGGGTCATGAGGTACCATTGATCGCCCGAAGGACCGAGATAGGGGGAACGTAAGAGTGAGTGCGTGAGTAACGGACGCTGGTCGGAAGTTACTGTGTGTGTAAGCAACCTTTCGGAGAGACGATAGACATTTCGTCAGTTGTGGTGACAATTACAGATAGACTGTGGACGTACAGTCGAGAGAAGTGACCGCTTGGTCGGAAGTAGTCATTTTTCGGTGTATGAATGGGACGCATGCGTGACCGGGAGACGAGCTGAGAAAGGAGGGGAGCTGCTGCGAAAGGGAGACGAGTGACGTCAGAAAGTGCCGCGCTGGGATTGGCCGGCCGGACTGAGACCGCGCTGTGATAGGCCAGCTAGCAAAGCCGCGCTAGGATTGGTGGATCGTCATCAGGAAGTAAACAGAATAGCGAGGCTGGGAATTGTACGTTTAATCATGAAATGCTTTAAATGGTTAAGAGCGGCGTTTAAGAGAGAGAGGCGGAGATCTTATGATGGGGAAGAAGCCCCGCCGGAGGGTACGCCGGCTAATTATATGGGGACAAATGTTGGGTTACACACTATATTGTGGATTTCAGAGTAGAGTAAGATTACAGAAGGAAATGAGGAACTGACGTTTCCAAAGTACGGGACGTTCAGATTAGAGGTGCTACACCGATTAAAAGCAGTCATGACCTCAATGAGACCTATGCCTAGACCGACCCAGTTTGAAGCCCTCAATGCATGGATTAGGGCAGCGCACAAGAGGAACCTGAATAGACGCCAAGAAAGGGTGAAACGATCGGTAAGAGCAGTGCAGGATGCCAAATGGGATGCGGATGCTAAAAGATGGAGAGTGCATAACCTTGAAGTAAATAAACTGTACCCAGTATTAGAGGTGACCGGAAACAAGAGCCCATTTGAGGAGGATGATGAGAGCAAGACAGAAGATAGCCTGATAAATAGGTTACTGACAGATAGGCCACCCCCGTACAACAAAGAGACAGAAAAAGATGAGCCCAACAGAGAAGGGGGGCCTAGCATAGGGGAGTATGGACCGCTTCCCATTACAGATTGGGATCCCACTGCAAAGAAGGAACTGTCCCAACCTAGTCCGGTGCAGCAGGTAGTCGGAAGGTTTGTGGTACAAAGGGTGCCAGAAACGGAGCGTGCCACATCCTACGCACTACCAGATGCCCTGCAAGTACCTGTTACTATAGGCCCTATAGTATCGATTTATGACCCGGAGAGAGCTCGAGGGGAGGAACAGGTACGGATAGACAGAGAGAGAACAGAAATGGCAAGGAGGAATGATACAATCAATTCCCCAAGTCAGTTGCCAGGACCAAGAGATTGGAGCACCCCAGTACATACTGCAGCAGATCCAACAGGAGATCCGGGAGGCCCTAGATGGCCAATGGATCTGAGGGGATCAAGACGGAAATCCTTCCAGGAGTTAAGCGAGTACATGAAGAAATGGGATGAGGCAGTGGAGGCTCACAAGAGCATCATAGCAGCAGAAGCTGGAAGGGAAAGCCAGGATAGCAGGACCCGGACTCACTGCGGGGCTGATGAAAGCAGGCCGGAGTGGGACGGGAAGGGTCAGGACAGTAGTGGAGACACCCGTCATACCAGGAGTGGAGGTAGACCAGACCTGGAAAACAGGAGCCCTGAGTGTGGGGGGGTGTCCCGCCCAATACACAGTGAAGGAGATAGGAGAACGCAAGAGTACAGAAACAGTTTTAAGTGCACCCACCATGAGTCTGGCAATAGTGGACAGAAAGAGAGTTGCGAGAGGTCTCGCCATAACCCCTGTGACTACGGACAAGAACGCAGTTCTGGGGAGATGGGGAGCCGAGAGGGAACTTACCGAATCCTGAGTGACACTAGACAACGAGAGAATAGCGACAGGAGGGAGAACAGCAGGGAATCCTACCATGGGGCGAGGGAGGACAGAGAGAGTGGACAAATTGAGATTGGGGGAAACAGGCCCGTGTTTCATCATCTTCCAAGACAGGATGGTCGAGCATGGGACTTAGAGAGATGGGAGCAAGGGAGGACTCTCCTTAACTCCCCTGAGCCCAAGCGTAGGACTCGGAGCTGGGACGGAAGAGAGACCAGTGAACCCCCTAAGAAAGACATACTGAGAGCCGAGATAAAAGCTAAGAGACTCGATGTCGCCAGCTTAAGGTCAGATCTGGATGACATGGTGGATGGTACCTTGCCTCTAGAGAGAATGGAGATGTATGAGCCAGATGAAATACTGTTCATGGCAAAGGACATCACTCGAAAAGCGAGAGCAGCACATGAGAAATTAGTTGAACTAGCAGGCAAATATATGGTAGACCTGTCAAGGACCAAAGCATTACAGGGTAACCATAGGCTACATTATTCAGACCAGGACCTAGATGAGAGAAGGACAATAGGATTGAAAACACACATAAGGGAACTGATCACTGGAATAAGGACGTGGAGGGCGCTGGATAAATGGGAAGAAAGGTGGTCCAAGAAAGGGACCGTTAGGAGAAGCATGCTTGGGATGTCCCCAGAGGGAGGACTGCAGAGAATAGAGGCATACCCTTTGCGTGAGGTTGCAAACGGAAACTATGTGCATGTACCATGGAGTAGGGGGGACTTAGCGGCCTTTACCAACTCCTTCCCTAAATTGAGGGAGAATCCAGTCGAGTGGTATAAGCAGGTGGAGAGATTTGTAAAAATATCCAAGGTACTATGGATAGACCTGAACACTCTGTTTGACATTGTGGTACCAGGAGACTTGTGGACAGCATGTAAGGTTAGTGCTGAATGGCCCACATCAGAACCAGAGAGGGATGCACGGACCAATGGACCGTCCGAGACAGTCATGGCAAAATATGAGAGAGTGATGACCTGGCTGAAAGAAAAGGTGCCAATGCAGGACATAGATTGGGTCAAAATAGATCGAACTAGACAGGAACCCAAAGAGACAGTTCATGAATATTATGAGAGATTGCTGAAGGCGTTTAAACAGTATAGCGGGTTGGACGTAATGGATCCTAAAGACATAGGGCAGTTTGTGTCTAAATTTGTTTTGGGCTTAAGACCGGATATTAGTTTAATGATTCAGCAACACTTGATTTGTTGGCAAAATAAACCGCTGGATGAAATTCTGAGGTATGCTAGGTACTGCTGTGATGAGATAGACTCCAAAGCAAAGAAGCTAAAAGAAAAACTGATGGTGGTGCAGATGCAGTCAGCCGGTAAGGGTGGACAACAGCAACAGCAACAGGGAACAGGGACTGGGGGCAGGAAACAGAATAACCAGTACAGAAGTGGCGAGGAGAACGCCAACTTTAGACCTAGGGTGGACATAGCGGCATTGAAAAAGACGACCCGGTGCCACCAGTGTAACGAGGTGGGGCATTGGAAACGCGAGTGTCCCTACAACGTTGAAATTGGAGAACAAGAAGTAGAGGAGGAAGAGGTTCAAAGCACTCCAGGAAGAGGGGTAACACCATACCAAGGAAAGGTGCTCAAAGGGGGGACCCCACCCCCACGAGCCCAGTTCCCTCAGCCACCCAGGATAGGGACAACGGGAAAGACATATAGACAGATGCCTCTTTTTGTAGGAGGAGAGGAATGCTACTACGTTGATCCCCTGACAGGACAGAGAGTGGAGAGAGAAGACTGTACCCTCGGGATAGCCTTAGAGGTGGATCAAAGGGGACCCTATGTGGAGGCCGAAGTGGCAGGGTGTCCCACGACCTTCCTAGTAGACACAGGAGCCACTCGATCCACGATAAGATCAGCTGCAGTCCCAGGCCTGCCAATGTCAGGGGAGACTATTCAAGTGGTGGGGGTCGCAAACAGGAGAATAACCAGCCCATTGACAGAACCAGTGCAAGTGAAAATAGGGAAATACAGTGATGAACATCAGTTTGTGGTTTGCGACTCTAGTCCTGTATGTTTGTTGGGAAGGGACCTTTTGTGCAAGTTAAATTGTACAATATACTGCACACTGCAGGGAGTGGAGGTATTGACTAATGATGATGACGCCGACTTCAAAGTCGCAAACTCAAGAATATGTGTGGAGCTGTATCCCACTTTGACAGTGGATGAGCTCCCATGGGATTTAAGAGAGACCGTGGCACCAGAAGTGTGGGATTTCACTGGGGAAGAGATTGGACTGGTCAAAGGAGTGGACCCAGTGAAAATCGTAGTGAAACCACATGCTGAGTTTCCAAGAACACCCCAATATAAATTGACTCCAGAAACGATTGCAGGTATCAAACCCGTGATAGAGTCCATGATTAAGCAGGGAATACTGAAAGAGATCGTGGGTAGTCCATGTAACTCCCCGATTATGGGTTTGCAGAAACCGAATGGGAAATTCAGAATAGTGCAGGACCTTCGAAAAATTAATAACATAGTCGTCTCATGTTGTCCAGTGGTACCTAATCCTTCAGTGATATTGTTTCAGATACCGTTCCAAGCTGAATGGTTCACGGTGATAGACCTGTGCCAGGCTTTCTTTTCGATCCCATTGGACGAAGATAGCCATTTCCTTTTCGCTTTTAAGCTGGAAGGTCGCGTATTAACATGGTGTCGTATCCCACAGGGGTATACAGAGAGCCCATCGATCTTTAACCAGCTTTTGAAGAAAAATCTTGAAAGTCTAGTGCTGCCCCAGAAGTCGGTTCTGGTCCAGTACATAGACGACCTACTTGTGGCATCAGAAACTGAAGAAGCTTGCAGGGAGGACTCCATTGCTTTGCTAAATCACCTAGCTGTAAATGGGCACAAGGTGTCCCCGGGAAAATTGCAGTACTGCCTGACAGAGGTGCAGTACTTGGGGCACAGAATTGAGAAAGGCAAACGAAAAGTGTCACCAGACAGAATAGAGGCGATAATGAAAATGAACGCGCCTAAAACACAGAGAGAAGTCAGGATGTTCCTAGGGATGGTGGGTTATTGCCGACAGTGGATAGCGAACTTTTCACTGAAAGCAAAACCTTTGCAAAAACTGACGCACAAGGAGGTGAGTGATCCGGTACCATGGGACAAAGACTGTTTGATGGCGTTCCTGCAGCTGAGAGAGGACCTGTGTCGTGCTCCTGCTCTGGGAATGCCTGATTACGATAAAATATTCTTGCTTTACTGTTGTGAAAGAGAGGGTTGTGCTTTGTCTGTTTTGGTCCAAATTCATGGGAATGCCTGTAGACCAGTTGCCTACTTTTCGGCTACCTTAGACCCAGTAGCCGCAGCGTTGCCCGGATGTCTCAAATCCGTTGCTGCAACAGGTGTCAGTATCGAGCGTTGTGAGTACATTGTAATGGGACACCCGTTAGAGGTGTATGTGCCACATTCTGTTGAACTGTTGATGACCAGGACCAAAACACAGCATCTGACCAATAGCAGGCTCACGCGCTATGAGCAAGTCATTCTTGCTGCAGAGAACGTGACCCTCAAGAGATGCTCTGTTTTGAACCCTGCTACCTTGATGCCACTCCCAGGTGACATTGATGATGATGTATGTACAGACCATGATTGCCTCGATGTGACTGAACTATGCACCAAACCGAGACCTGACATCGTTGATGAGCCACTGACTGACCCCAATGAAGTTTTCTTTGTCGATGGCTCATGTGTAAGAGACGAAGTTGGGCAGTTGAGAGCAGCTTATGCTGTTTGTACAATTACTGGAGTTGTGGAAGCTGGATGCCTGGAAGGAGTACACTCCGCTCAGGTAGCTGAGATTATTGCATTGACGCGTGCCTGCCTGGCAAGCAACCAAATTCGAGTCACCATATACACCGACAGCCAATATGGTTACGGGGTAGTTCATGATTACGGGCAATTATGGTCTCAAAGAGGTTACATGACTTCTTCAGGTTCACCCATTCGTAATGGAGAGTTTGTGCGTCTACTGTTAGACGCTTTGCAATGTCCAGCAGGTATTGCAGTTGTAAAATGTACCGCCCACACTAGGAACATGGACTTCGTGTCACAAGGCAATAGATATGCCGACGAAGTCGCGAGATATTGCGCAGAACAAGGGTACTCTTTCACAGAGGTGGAAGTGGGTGGAATAAATGTCAGGACTGAATTAGCCATGATATTGGAAACTGTAGACAGTTGGGACGAATTGAAATGTATGCAAGAAAATGCACCCGATTTTGAAAAACAAACATGGGAAACTGCAGGATGTGTGATAGGTGAGGCTCATTTCTGGGTCTCAGCTGATGGAAGGGCAGTGTTACCAAATGAGATGGTGAGCCCAATGGCTAGAGAAATCCATGGTCCAGTACACCTAGGGAGAGATGCTATGCTGAGAGTATTCAGACAAACCTGGTACAACCCTAAGTTTAGAGTAGCAGCAGAAGCAGTGTGCCAGCGTTGTGTGACCTGTCAACAGCTGAACGTAGGAAAAAGAACACCAGTTGCATTGAGTCACATAGGGAGGTCCGGAGGTCCATTCAATAGAATGCAATTAGACTTTATTGAAATGCCAAGGTGCAACCGCCTCCGTTATGTCCTGGTGGTTGTTTGCATATTTTCCAGATGGGTCGAGGCATACCCTACACGTAGGTGTGACACCCTCACAGTAGCCAAGTTATTGCTTAGGGAACTCATACCACGATTCGGGGTACCGGCCTCTTTGGAATCAGATAGGGGAACGCATTTCAACAGCGAGCTTGTGAAGATGATTTGTGCGGCCCTGAACATAGACCAGAAATTGCATTGTAGTTACCGACCAGAAGCCTCAGGAATTGTAGAGCAGATAAACAGTACCATCAAATGCCGAATTGCCAAAATGTGTTCATCAACGTCTCTGAGTTGGCCTGACGCTCTGCCATTGGTCCTTATGAGCATCCGTAGTACCCCAGACAGAAGAACGGGACTGTCACCCCACGAGGTGTTAATGGGGAGGGCAATGAGATTGCCATCAGTACCAACTGCTGCATTACTGAATATCACCGATGATATGATCCTGGACTATTGTAAGGGTCTGTCTGATGCCATTCATTCTGTGTCCCTTCAGGTGCAGGCTGCCGAGGTCCCGTCGTGCCAGGACTTGTGCCATGACCTGTGCCCTGGAGATTGGGTGCTTGTGAGGAAGCACGTAAGAAGAAGCTGCCTAGATGTCCGTTGGCGTGGGCCCTACCAGATCATCCTGATCACGAACACTGCTGTAAAGGTGGGAGGCCTGCCCAATTGGATCCACGCGTCTCATACGCGAAGAGTTCCAGCACCTCTGGAAGAAACAGCTCCTCTCTCGGATGTAAGTCCAGCAGCGGACAGAGAAGCCATAGAGGGGGCCAGCCAAGCTGTGGAGGTGCAAGAAGAAGCTGGGAACGTGTCTGACCAGGCTGAGGACGGTCAGTACAACAGCGAAACAGACGACGCTACAGAAGGAGAAAGTAGCTGGGAGTACGAATCAGACCCTGACCAAGCTGAAAGAGAGCGAGAGCAAAGCAGAAGGTCGAGGAGCAGAAGGGTAAGGCGTGGAGAAGCCAGTTGGCCGCAAAGAAGGAGTTCAAGCCTGAGGTCAACTCCAGAAAGAACCCTTGCTCCGATATCTGAAGACTCAGACCCGGAAGAAGGTGCTCAGGGCTCTGAAGCACCAGATCTAAGAAGGTCAAGAAGAGTACGTGTGCCTAACAGAAGATACGCCACTCCTGAGTGGACATATCTGGTGACAAATGTCTTGGGAACGAGCGACAGGGAGGATCAGAGCGGTGCTGGTGTCCAGCTCTGAACCCATCATCACAGTGGAAGTACAGCTGTTAGTGCCCGGAGTAGAAGCAGAAGGGTCACTAACGTTCACACTCCCCAATCCTCCCCGCCTAAGCAAGTTAAAGCACATGTTTTTCACCGAATTGCAATTCCCCGATTTTGGAACAAAGATAACAGGCCATGAAGAGCACATTCTTCGTTTGGAAATATTGAATTATGCTGTTCAAGCCGCAGGCCCAAGCCTCATCGTAGATGCTTAAAGACTTTGTAAATAAACGAGAAAAAGAAGATTACCTAGCGCCTAGGAAGCAGAGAAACTTAGGGACCTTTCCTCTAAGTTGACGGAGAAGGGCTAGGGTTGTCTGTGTCAAAACTTAAAGAGACTTTGCAAAAGGAGATTGCCAGCTTCCAAAGTGTGGTTCTAAAGACTGAAAAGATTAAGAGAGACTGTAAAGGAACAAAGAGGCAAAGAACTTTGTGTCGAAATAAGAGGAAAGAATCATACTGTCTGAAGAAATGGAGGCCGGTAGTCCAAATCGTAGGGCCAAATGTATAATAGGCACATTAATAGTAGGAGTGATACTTTTTATAGCTTTAGTAGTTACTGTATCTTATGTAATGGGACATGAGAGTGAGGCAAGGGTATCAGACGAAAAATCTGTAGTGACACCAAAACCCACTGTTGCTGGTAAGAAGGGGGAAACCATACAGGAAAAAGCGTTATTAGCAGCAGAAGCCCGTAGGTTACACATGGATGAGTCCCAAGGCGACTATAGGTCAAATGCTTATGCCAAACTTTTGTATGAATACGTGGATGCCATGGAGGTCAAAGATTGCTACGTCTGCATGCAACTGCCGGCGTCTGTAGATGAAGGCAATAGATATCATCACCTCCCGCTGACATATGGCATTACATGTAGCTTATTGCTTAGTATATTTTATGGGAGAGATAGTTTTGAATACTATTTCTCTAATTATGATTCAGTGTTACCACAAGTCCCAAATTACAAGCAGATGAACAAGTGGGACTACTGGAAGAGTGAAGACAGATTGGCCAAGTTCTTCTTTCCTTGGGATACCTTAGATACTTCACATGCCCGCAGAAATAATCTGACATGTAAAGTGTCAGAAGTCGAGAAGAAGTTTATAGGGCAGGTGGATGATCGATATAGAAGGCAAAAGATTCTGAAAAAATCAGGACAGTGGAAAACAGATTGGACCGAGGAAGAGAAGGCACACAAGAGGAAGGGTAGTAGTGGTCCAATAGCTTTGGATAAAACGCAAAGAGGGAAGTTATGTCTTCACAGAAGCAAAACGTATTACGAAAATGTATTCGTAGGGGAAGTCAGTTGTGAACATGCTTTTAGATTAGAATATTACACGAAGGACTTCTTGAAAGGAATGCAAGTGATTCCAAATGTATATTTTGTATGTGGAAGAAATGCTTACGTGAGACTACCTGACAATTGGTATGGATCATGTTACCTGGCAATTGTCTTCCCCAATATATACCATGCCCAAGACTTAGAGATCATAGAGGGCAAGGCCTCGGCAAGAGGGAGAAGAGATCTAGGAGATGCAGAAATGGTTGGAGATGTATTTGGAGCTGCATTTCCTCTTTTAGGACTGATCCTCAATGATGTCAAAATTAGGAGACTGGCAACAGTCGTAGACAGGTTGTCTGCCAGCACTGCTAGGTCCTTAATGCTGGTGGAAGGAGAGATGTAATCGATAAGGGCCATGGTGCTTCAGAACCGTCTTGCGTTAGACGTCCTGCTAGCAAAAGAGGGCGGAGTCTGTAAGGCTTTGAAGGTCCAGGAATGTTGCACTTACATTCCAGACAATTCAAAACCTCTTGAGAAGGTCATTATGAATATAACTAATATTCACAAAGAGATCGAAGACTTATCAAAGGAAAATGTATGGGAAAAAGTGGGTCATGGAATGGGTGAAGTTGGAGGTTGGTTCGCCAACCTAGGGAAGAGCTTTGTGTGGTATGTGCTGAAACCTATCATCATAATAGTGATCTGTGTGATCATGTTGTGGGGATTGGTGAGGTCATACCAATGGTATAGATTTAGGAGATTGGAGAGATCCAGAAGAGAACAGCTACAGAGAGTAGCTGCAATACAAGACAATCAGTACAGGAGCCTGAGGGCTCTAGAAACGCAGAAACAAGGAGCATTAGCAATTAGTTCAGTTTAAATGTTAGTGATGACCACGAGAGGTCATCAAAGGGGGGAACTGAGAGAGCGCAAACTGAACAAAATGTATGAGTGCACCAAACTTACAAATAGTACGCACAAATCATAAGAGAGATGCTATAAGTGCTGAAAATATATTCACCTATACTTAGAAATGTGTAGTTAATCTAGAGATTTCATATAGAAGTGGAACTAATGCAGAAATGTGTGGAAAATGTATAACCTTATTAGACGTGATTAATCCTGATCCATGTTATGTAGCTGCTAATGGAAGAATGTCATGCTGCAAGGCACAGAACGGAATAGGCCCATGGCCAGAGCTGAAAGGGTTTGGGAAAGGTATTCATTTACATGTACATGGATTGCACTAAATGTTATAATGATTTTGGTTATTAGTTAGATTTATATTGCATAGATGTGTTTTCTCATTAAATAAGAATAAAAATGCTAACATGATATTTTAGTTTAGCCTTGCGAGAAATGTTGTAGGCCTGAAGTGTTCAAAGACTTTTTGACTGGTACAAGCCAAGCTGTGCCGAGAAATAAGTTGCAAACTTCTGTTAGAAGTTTATGAGAATTGGGATTCTAGCTGCGGATGTCTGTCTGCGGGTGCGAGGGGGGCTCCAATTAAGCATTGAATGAATAGAGTTCTGTTCAAGAGACTGGTACAGACATGGAGGAGGGTTCAGGAATGTTTGAGGGGTATCGGCGGGCCGGAGAAGAGTCTGAGAAGCAAGGTCAACTCTAACGCACGAGGCCCAGAGGAAGATCATCATGGAAAAAGCCAGAATCGACACCACGTGAGGGGCGTCTCGAGAGGGGCGTTCCAACTGTAATTGGGGTTTTGTATTAGGGACAGCACCCCTGGGTGGGGTTAGAGCAGACGCCTGAGGACCCTTTAGAGAGTGGATGGGTAGGCAGAGAGGGGTCATGACTGGAGATCATAGGTTTTCACCAAGAGACTAAGAGTGGGTGACCTTCCTAGGAAGTCATTCACAGCTGACACCTTTTGATAGGTTGGGATTCTGCTAAGTAGGGATACCATCCAGAACAGGGTAGGGACAGCCTAACCTGAACCTTTCACTCATGCTGTAAATGACGGAGAGATCACAATACGTGTCTATGCTTGCAGCCCTTTTGATTTTGGAACTAGTCCTTGTAGTGTTCTTTGCTCGCCTGAGGGCTTTCAGGGAGCACATGTATGTAGTGGTGCCCGTATACCTTTTGAATCTCATTTTGAGATGCCTGTACTTGCAGTTAACCTTGACTTTGTAATAAATCTTTAAACTTAGAAGTAGTCTGTGGTTTTTCCGAGCCGAGTCCATTATTGATTGAACTAACCTGGGAAGAGATGCACTTTCTTCCCTCAATGACAGGCAATAAAGGTTCAGTCGACCAGAACGGGGTTTAGATCAAGAGTGATAAGATAGTGATCAAAATCCCGCCCCCGCAGCAGTGCCTTTGAAAATCAGAACAAGTGAGCTGATTGTCTGAGGGACATATAGTTATGACTGAAGGAGAACGACTTGTGTTTGATCATACGAACCAAAAGATTGAATATTGTAGATAAAGAAAGAAATTGGGGAAATATTATCTGATGATTTTCTACAGGAAACAGGAGTTTGTAAGCAAATTCAAAAGAATGTGGATGAAAGTAAACTTATTCAGGTGCAGGGCCCACAACTGAGCCAGGTGCTGAACAGGAGGGTTATTCATAATATCCTGCCTTCAGTGAGACCCTGAAAATACCTCTTTTTCATTAAAAGACCTTTAGCCACCACTCAAATGGCACTGTGGCTGAAAGTTCCACCTTCAAAACCAACATGCTCACTGCAGACCATAATCTCCAAACCTATGGGCTGGCTGAGATACACTCCTCAAGGGCTACCTGCTGCCACAGTAGAAGCAGTAACTTACTTACAGTCCCATTTCCATTCCAGCACAATGAAGAAGAGAGAAGGGAATATAGGAGCATGCAAATGACGGTACAACGTTGCCATAATGTGTAGACGATATTGCATAAACAGTGTATGTGCAGAGGGTGTTTAGCAGATGCAATAACTGTGTGCCACCTACGAATTGAAGGACAGATAATATGAGCCAATGATGCTCTTTGTGAGGATTCATGAAGGGTCAGGTTGGCCCCCAGTGGCCGCCCTACAGAGAGTCGTGGTTGCATCCCCATATTGCGGGACTCCCTGTCCTCTTCTAAAGGAAGGCTTGTAGCGAAGAACAGAGGCAGTCTGAAACCACGGTTTCGTTTTCACTGCTGCACCCCATCAGTGTGTGTGCAGTTTGTAATCGGTCGTGTACTCATGGCATTCGCTGGGTACACCCAGTGTAGGTTCTGTGTGCATAATACAGCATGATATATTCAGTTCTGTAAGAAAAAACGTTTAGCTATAAAAAATCCAGACCAATTTACTGTGCAAATGCTTGCTGTATTATCATAGCTCTGTCCTTCAGGCGTGAGACTTTCGGTTGAGCACATTAGTGAAATTCTGTCTAGCCGAATTTCCTTTTATATATAGACTTGATCTTAACAGAAAAATGATGGGCTTTGGACTAGTCATCTTTACTTCTTTATTCTTTTCATTGTGCAGCAGAGTGTATATTGACTATCCATTCTTTATATTAGCATGCAATTGATTTACGCCATGATATGTTTGATCTCCAATGAAGCTTGTATGTTCCCAATGCTCGATGACACTGGATAATCAAACAGCTAAAGCAAATCTATTGACCTCCAGTACCTAAGGAGAGATTTAGATGGTTATTCCTTGGAGATGAAATTTGCCCAATACATGAGTATACTAGGTAAGTTAATTATGGCGTTTTTGAAGCAGTAAACAGATCTGCAGTAATTAATGTCTTCTTTTGATTCAATTTAAACTATAGAGGCCTGTCCTACACTTCTAAACGCCTTGATTACTGGCATATGAGCCCGGTTTGGATGCTACATTCCAGAAAGGGTATTTTAAACACTTTAAAGGAGATCCCTGGACCAATAGTGTGTAACTCCAATAGAGGATACTGGTTAAAACGTGGATTAAAGCCAAGCTTTGGCCTCTCATTAGTATCACTTTGTTGGCCTACTTTTTATTAATATTTTCTTTTTTTGCAAACAATCGTCTTCATGGTTTGAAATGTGTAGTAGGCATAAGTAGACCTAAATCAAAATATTAATATTTAATTGCTGAGGATGCCTGAATAACAAATATAGGGGCATATATAGGTAATTTACTTTTTGCGATTCTCAAATAGCGATTTTTAGGGAATCGCTATTTGAGAATTAGGTAATAATTCACATTTTTTTTTGCGAATCCCTAAAATTCCTTAATTGCGTTTAGCAAATTGAGAATCGCAATTAAGGAATGAGTGTCCCATTCATTCCTATGGGCTAAGAGGCCCGTAGGAATGAATGGGGATACATTCTCAAATTGAGAAAATCGCAATTTGAGAATCGCTATGCCAAGGGTGCAAGAGTGTCCAAAGGACACCTGTTGCACCCCTGGAATGTGCCTGTAAGTACATGTGGTGCACATACATGCCCTAAGTGCATGTCTGTGCGCCACATGGCACTTTGAATTAAAAAATTATAATTTTGACAGGAAATCGCAAAATACCATCTACTTGGAGAAGGTGGTATTTTGCAATTCCTTATGCCCAAATCGCAAATTAAAAGGCACCCCTACATAGCATTTAAGGAATCGCAAAATTGCGATTCCTTAAATGCTTGAGCAAAATAAGGAATCACAATTTTTGCGATTCCTTATTTTGCTATGTGGCACCTACATTCCAAAATGCCGTTTGCGATTAGCAAACGCCGGAATTCTGCGAATTCCAGCATTTGCTAATCGCAAACGCCTTCCTACATATGCCCCATAATAATAAAACATAAGCTCCTTTATTTAAGTAAAGGAAAACAACCCAGTAAGAGGCTTTCTATAACCATGAAAGTTTTTTATTCAGTCACTTCTAATTTTTTACTAAGTTGTGACACCTTAGGTATTAAATGGTGCTAGCAATCTTCAAAATTATGTTGCTATTTTGGCTATTTACTTTTTGTCTGTCAATAAAGTCATTAGACAGAATGAATAATGTACCATTCATCATTGTGGAGAAGTGTGGCTCACTGGTTAGAGGCGGCAGACCCTGAAGCAGAGGTCAGGCCCGGGACCAGGGTTCAATTCCTGACGTGGCAGGATCTTGGGCTCAGTGTCTGTGGACTCGATAATTCTCGCCTCTGTGCCTACTCTAACCATGGGTGCAACTCTGGGCAATAGCTTGCTTAATCTCCACAACGGCCCCAACAGCGCTGTGATGCCTGGCTTTACTTTGGGGGTGCCCAGGAGTGGGCACTTCACAGGGAAAGCCAGGATGGGTTCCACAGTGGTATGCGTACAAGCGCATTGAGACCCCCTGGGGGTGATATGTGTGCTATACAAATACAAAATTACTATCATTGTTACTACGTTCTGATAAAATCGAACACATTGTACTATTGAAAATATGGTCATCTCTGTATTGTGGTTGCTCTAGATATAGATGGAATACATACTGAAAAAGGGGTGTATGGCACTACTTCGCATTATTTATAATGACTGCTTTAATCCTATGTATTTCCCTAATTGCATTGTGGGTTCATTCATTTTTATTGTTTAAATCTGTATATTAATTTTTGGATTTAATAACAGGTGTTACATATGTGCATACATAAATGATAAACACATTCGGATTGTAGTGTAGTTCCTATATGCCTAATAGGCTCTGCAAATTGGAATAATATATCCTATAGATCAGACGAAGGACTGAGATCTATTAGGTCTCTCTCGAATATAGTAGACTTAATTGTGAGTGCTAGCTAGCTCAGAGGTCACTAGAAACTTTCCTGAATTACCAAGAAGGAATTAGTTTCTGACAACCGCATAAACATGACAACTTTGTTTCCCCAAGATAAAACTGATCATCAAAGTCGTGGAAACAATAGATATATATTTCACTCAATCAATCGTGCATGCTTCATTTCACCAGAGTTGCAGAGAAATAAATAGACAGGCGTTTTCAATAAAAGGATTTATTGAACAGTCTTCTTTCTCAAGCATAAGAAATTAACTGCTACAATCGTAAACCTGGTTGTAAAATATAACGCATACAGTATAAAAAGTAGAACAAAATAATACTGTAAGAGCATTGTATGGTTCCTAAACCATAGAAAAATACATACATAAAGAACAGAGGCTAAAAGTACTCAACTGGTGCTTCTAAAATACGTCTACCCCGGTGTACCTAACCTAAGCTTAGTACGCGGGAAGAATTAAGTGAGGTGTAGCATAAATGTATTATTCTTTTGCCAAGAATCTGTCCAAGATTTAGGGTCTAATCAGTTCCTTACCTTAGTTTAGAATGGAGAAGGTCAGTCTCAGGACTCGATTTCTCAACAACGCGCAAGGGTAGCTTGGAAACACTGGAGCTCGATTTCTGGGCAGGAGAAAAGACAGCGTCTCTCTCAGTGCGTCTGCTGGAGGGTCGTTTTCCCTTGGCACTTGCTGTAACAGGATGCGTCGGGCAAGTAGATAGTCGAACTGCTCCAAACCACTGTGTGTTTGCTAAGGCAAGTGTGGGCATATTTATACCTTGAAGTTGCTGAGTTTGACTAAAGGTGGACATAATAATGTCATCAAAGAGTCTCAGTTCTTTGAAAACTCCATGAGTTCCTGGACAAGTCAGTTCTCGAGCAAGGAAAAGACCATAGCTGCAGAAGCCGAGTTTTCCAAGAAATCGTTGTAGATTTTCAGAAATAGTGGAAGTAGCCCTGCCGTATTTGGACTGCATGAGCTATGCCTAAATATGGTTATGATTTCTATACCTATATAAGGATATGGTGATTTATACCTATATAGGGGCATGAATCGGGAAAATTACAATAGGGTCCTAAAAAGTTCAGTCTGTTTTGGAAAAAAGTCAAATAAATCTGTCGTGGAAATAGATTTTCAAACTTTGGAAGCTTTTATTTTGAAAAAGTGAAGGTCTAATTTCAGAGTTCCATAAGAACGCTGGGTGATAATTTCAAAAGTTATTCTCGGTGTCAGGAGAAAACATTAAGTCATCAAGGCTGGCAAAGAAATTGTCTACCACAGTAGGTGAAAGTTTGACCACTTCATTAAGAAGGTCAATTGTGCACAGATGTGAAGCATTGCAATCAGCGTCCTCCGCGTTAGCAATGTTCATAGCAGATGTTACCTGTGTGCCTGTTGGTTCGCGTATCTCACCCCCAGTCGGATTTGTCGGTTAGATCTCAATGAATGCCTCATCAGGATTGGTAGCCGTTGGGGGCAACACAACGCATGAGCCATTACCGGACCCAGTAATGTGTCAGCATCCGTTGACATAACCAATGGTAGTGTTAGACAGATATCCAACGCGCATTCCTCTCCACAAAGCAGGCATCGTAGAACAGGTAAGATGCAATCTTGCCAGATTGGTCTGAATGACAGGAACCACGTGGTATTCAGATCTCTCAAACGAGCCAAGCCAAGGATCTGTGTTAAGCGTTCACAATACCTCATGGCCTGGAGCGCATCTTCCATGCTGACTTGAATATCGCCGGTGGCCGGATTTGCCATAACGGAGCAGGAGGAATAAAAATAAGATTCCTGCTATGAGTCCCAAAATGAGAGGCAGGCTGCCGAACACAGAGTGTACGAAATTTGGAAAAATGCCCAGGATTGCTTCAAAGGGTGCTAACAGTCCTGAAAAAATTGTCTTAAATACATATGCAATACCGCTGGTATCAGACATGTTAAAGATACAACCTAACATTTGTGCAAAATGTATTGAGCAGTTTGTTGATAATAATGCATGTGTCTCTGCAGAAGTCCTTGCAACTTGCAGATCATACATCTGTCTGGACGATGTCAGTGGCACAGTTTTTTTGTAAAAGAATGGCTTTAATTCTGCTTAAAGTATCAATTCGTATAGAAGAGATGTTCAGTGAAGGCCATGGGTCCGACTCCCCATCTGCCTTAGTTTTAGGAAACAATACTTGCAGACAAGTGACCCTGGCTGACACACTAATGAGATAGCCTATTCCTGGCCTCATTCCACACCAGCTGTGATCATTTAACATAATGTAGCTACCATTGGAAAGCTGCCCGAAAATTGGATCTATCACCGCTGTGGGCGAACCTTACAGGTGGCAAGAAAGGTTATTGGAAGAACCTTTGCAGGCTCCGTGTAAATTAATACATTGACACAATCGTGTACCGCTTAGTGAGTTTTCACGATTTTTACCACTAAGAAATACCTCCTTTTCCCCACTCCAATATTTGTGTGTGTATGGTAAATCCTAGGTCAACTGAATGTATTCTTTACCCAACCTTTCATACAGGCCTGCTGGTATGTGTTTTAAGCAATATTGAAACTAGAAAGTCGTCACTGGTATTGTGATGGTGCCATGTATTATCCATTCAACTGATGGTTTCTCAGAAAAGGTCAAAGGTATTCTCTCCGGTTTTTCTATGCTCAGCACTGTATAGTCTGCTCCCCTTTGTGCCAACAAGATTTGTTTATCTGTAAGGTTAAACACAGTAAACAATGACGTAGTGTTGATTAAATGCAAAGGAACATAGCCAGAACGAAAGTTTTGTAACATCCAGCCTAACAGCATTATAGAATGTAATTGAGACTGGCCATGTTGTAACATTAGCAAGTCCTGTTCCATTATGTCTATGGCAGAGGATACAATGCTGTCCAAAGAATATATTCTGGATGACATAGTTGTTAACCCATTGTTAACTACAGAGAGTGATTTCTCTAAATTAATACGATCTATTTCTCGTATTCTTTCAGCTGTTTCAATTTGCGTTACTTTCCATGCTTCATTATAAGCAGCCTATATACCGGGGAATATGAAACGTTTATGGCGCGGATTACGAGGACCCAGTAAGAATTCTCGTGAATCAACGCCATCTTTGAGCAAAAATAAGTGTTGTTTTATTTCTGGAAGTGTAGATTTCTGCAGCCACTCAAGGCATAGTTTACCTACACTATAAGTTGTTATTATCCCTGGATTTTGTCTTTGGATATATCTTGGATCTGGCAGAGTTACTGTGAACCCTTGTGTCTTGTTCAGGAATCTATTTTGACAGTTATTCGTGTCTGTGGGCCAGATTAACCATTTTTTCCATTCATGATTTGTTCTGTTCTGTTGTAAAATATGGTTTACGTCTACCTCCTCAATTGAAGTTAAATTACTATCAGGTGTGGGCTTAGGTATGGACGGTTTGTTTAAATATTTTATCTTAGCAATGCCAAGACAAGATGTCTGTTGAACAGTGTCATTTAAAAACATAATTTGTTCTGGGATGATGCACGCTCTGAACAATGCTCTTAAACCTTGTATCTGCCAGTCATTTGTGCCCCAAACAGTTTTTGTCTCAATGTTGTCTTTCCAAAAGTCAAAGCCTAGGGTGGACAATTGAGCATAAAAGGTCGCAGAATAAATTTGTTTAGTATTTGTCAACATACTTTTCATGCCTGTCTCATTAACATTTTTAAAGTAAAAAGTTTCTGGGTTTGTAACAATAAAACCTGTAAAATATGGATATTTTCTAATAAATGTTTTAGAACTACCTTTTGGAGGTGTTGGGCAATGTTCGCATTGATTTATAAGTTAAAAAATGTCTAGGGTTTGCAGATTTATGCACGTAATCATGGCCAAAATTATTAAAACAATACATTTCTTCATATTTTGATGAACCTTCTAAGTATTCATGTTTTGTAAATTTTGCTGACATTTCTAAGTCTGCCATCATGTTATTATTAACAGTTTCAAAGTCCCAATCATCAGAAAATGTGCTGGGTGAAACAAAGTCACTCAAGGAAACCTTAAATTGGTGTGGAATTTTCAGCAGCTCGACAGGGCCATAAATATCATAATCAGTTGTATCCCACGCTATTCTACCTGTTAGTGGAACCGCTGTGATGTTCACTGATGCAGGTCTCGTTGTTCACGATGAGATGATTTTTGTGGCTTCAGGAGCAAGTTGATGTTCTTACTTACTGTGTCCATTTTAACGTGTTTTCAATCTATCAGCTTTCACAAACTTAAAACAAGAATGAGCCATAGCAGGAGATAAAATACACCTAACCCAGTCCAAAATTCAACCCATGGTGAAACCAGATATGTTTTAGCAAGCTCTTGACCAAGTTCCGTTTATTTTTCCTTGAAGGTTTTATTTGCTGGCATAGTTTCAGGTTTACTAGGATCCTCAGAAAAGTTATCAAAGTTGATAAAATAGCCAGAGGCAGTTCTGTCAATAGTTGGGATTGCATCCAGATTCTTTGAAACCGCTGGAGTTGCGTGTTCCCTTGACATGTTTGTATAGTCAGATGCTACATCATTGTAGATGGTAGTTTCTTGATGAACTGGTATTTGTGTTTCAAGAGGCACAAGTTCCATGGCTTTGTTGCATAGTCCTTCTTTTCTCACTTTAGAATCTTCAAAGGTGATAAGTCTTTCAGTTTGAACCTCTTGGGTGGTAGCATGATTTGGTCATCTGTTACATCTTGGGAGCCCACTGGGCCTACTACTTATTATCGGCCACATGGTGTGGTTTTATCAGGTCAATTGATACCGACCGGTTCTCCTTCCAGCAAGGGGCGGCAGTAGCACTGTTCTTAATCCGTGGATTGCTAGTACAGGTACTGGTTTTCTGTAAGAAGGCCGAAATTCCTTCTTGTCTGCTATTTTCTCCCTGACTAGATTCCCAACCTTTGGAATCCAGACAGGTCTTGCTGGGACAGGTGGTTTTTCTTCAGTGGTCGTTGGATTTTCACTGGTGTTCATTAGACTTCTTCTTGTTTCATTTAAGTCCTGCAAAACAGCCAAACGATCTTTGATATCAAATGGTTTTTGTTCCACCACTGAAGTGTGACGATCGAGGTCTTCAACCAACATTCTAGTACCAAAAAGGAGTTCATATGGAGTGATTCCACCCAGAGAATTTCTTGGCAGGTTATTAAGACTATGTTGGACATTTATTAGATGTTTGACCCACCCATCACCCGAACCTAATACCCTGGCTGTTATAGATTGCTTCATGTCATGTTTTTTTCTCTCCACAACCAAATTTCCCTCAGGATGGAATGTACTCGAAAATCGCAATGCAACGCCCAAGCTGGCCATGGCCTCCTTGTAAGCCCTAGAGCTAAACACGGGACCCTGGTCAGAATGTAGCGTGCCGATTGGGTATGTGCCGGTAAAAACTTGCAAATCTTTTATAACAGTTCGGGCGTCAGCCGAGCGCTGAGGCCACATCCAAATTAATCTTGTCTTAATATTTTGGGACTGCAATAGTCCATTCGGACGTCTGCATGTAGATAGCCTTATGCTGTCTAACAGTGGTGTCTGTACTGGGCTGGCTCCGCTGTAGTCAGGAATCTGGTGGTGTTCAAAGCTGTGGTATTTGTAACAGTCATCAAATTAATTCCGAATTCATATATGTGAGCTTTCATCCCTGGCCACCAGTACATCTCTTCTAATTCTAATAGTGATTTAGAGATCCCTTGATGTATCAGACCCTCTCCCATATGTGCTTTGTGAATCAGAGCACATCTCTGGTTCCTGTTTGGAATTACCATATCCCTCCCTCCAGGGATTCGAGCAAAAGGAACAGAGTTGCATCAATTATGTATTTATATTTGAGTGGATAATTTAGAGGTAACGCGGCTCCGCTGCCTTTGCTCGTGGCATTGATAGCGAGCATGGTTTCACCATCTATTGTTGTTTTTGAACTATTGATTGTAGCTACGGAAGCCGTTTGCACATTGCCTTTGCAGCTTCATCAGCCAATAAATTCCCTTCAACGTAAACGCCATCACGCTGATGACTCAGTGTATGGATCACGTGAGTCTTTTGTAGTTCTTTCTGCAAAAGAACTACCTGTTCCCAAAGCATTTTATGCTTTATTATGCCACCTTTTGCGTCTTTAAAACCATTTGAACCCAGTTCTGCAGATATTCATTGTAAGACTGGACACAGTAATACGAACCGCACAATATGAGTGTGGAGAATTCGCGGTCGGTATTTTCAAGTGCCATCCTGAAAGTTTGGAGTTCAGCTCGCTGAGCTGTACAGTCTCCTAGAGATAGTGTTTTTGTGACCATAGGTCGGAATTTACCATCGCGACAGCGACCCTTAACAATCGTGCACGCTGCACTGTAAGCTTGTTTACCCCCAATCGCAGGCTGTGCTGATCCATCTGTATAAATTATAGAGGTAGAGGACATTCTTGTTCGTATTGAAGAAATCCTTGTGTCTTCAAGTAAGGGTCAAAAACGTATTCAACGTCTGTTGCAGCAAGATAATTAACCCATTGTATCCATCTTGGATGTAGAGCTTTTGCATTTGGAATGCTTGCCTTTGTAACTGCCTCTAAGGCAGGTACAGATGTAACAACTTGTATGCGCTTACCTTGTGCGAGAGCTCTCTCCTTTGCTACAGCTGTCTGAACTGCTGCCAGAATTTTTTCTGTTTAAGTGAATTTCATTTCAGCTTGTGTGTACAAGTGTGATTTGTAAGCTATTGGTACCTTTTCACCTTCATTAAAGGTTAGGTATGTGAATCCGCATCTCCCTGGGATGATTCGGATTATAAGGATGTGTACATTGTCGCGTGTTTGTAAGTGTGTTGTTGCCAACATGTCTGTTTGTACTGAACACAACATTTCTGTGTGTTTTTGACTCAATTAGTTGGTTTGAAATCAGGTTTGATTAGTTCGTAGAGAGGTTTAACCCTTTCTGCGTAATTCAAAATGTAAGTTCTTCCGAAGTTTGACTGTAAATTTTTCAGCGTTTTTGGAGGTTGGAGCAGCGCACATTTTTCTAAAAAGTTTGCTGCTAGGCTTTTGCCTTCACTTGAAAATTCGTATCCTAAGAATAGGACGTTTAGGTGGGCAATTCCTGATTTTTTAAAGTTGAATTTATACCCTTCAGAGGCGTATCCAAGTATTATGGTGTTCACCCTGTTCAAGGCCTGTCCAAATCATCATCTGTAAGATAGATGTCATCAACATGAGATAATGCCTCATCATCATACGTTTGTAGTAACTCTGTTACTCTGGCTGAAAATAATCGAGGACTGTTCTTGAATCCCTGGGGGAGACGACAAAAGTGTTGATGTGTCCCCATTATTGAGAAAGCAGTCCATACCTGCTTTCTGGTGTAATGATTTGACACAAGAAACCGTTTGAAGTATCTAATGTAGTTTTATATTTTTTGCGCACGATGTTATTCATCACTGCTGCACTATGTGCATTTTGTTCTGCAAAGGTTTTGCAACAAGAGTTTAAATGTCTGTAGTCCAAAACTAGACAATAAGTATTGTCTGGTGTGGAGACAGGAAACAAAGGATTGTTCATGGACGAGGTGCATGTTTCAATCACCCCTTGGTATTCAAGTTGATCTAAGATCTCCCTGACTTGTTTTACTGGATACTGCCTCTGAGCAGTAGGTTGATTTTTCACCTGGATTTTATGGTGAGGAGAGTCCTCATCCCATCCCACATGATTTTTATATAATGCTGGAGTCTGGGCCACAGCCCATTTCCTGGCATAGGTATATTTTGTTATGGATAAGAATAAGATTAGAGAAGGCTGGCATAAATATTTCTTCGCCATGTGGGCACTCCCTGACAAATTCAGGTGGCAGTCTTTTTCTGCCAGAAGGATGTCATAACTCTTAGATAGTTGTTCCAAAAATAGTGCTTTTATTTTTCTAGTTATGTCCCCCTTTATCCGGAGTTTTACTTCATATATCTTATGGGGTACACTAACCCTGGTGTCAGCAGTTTCAACCTGAATGTATTCATTCAGATCCACTGTCTCCAGATGATCTTTCAGGATCCTGCGAGCTACGGTGACATCTGCTGCGCTGTACAGCATTGTCTGGGCCCACTCCCTGTTCTTGAGTTGTGTCCTCAAGATCCTCGGCATGTCTGGTTTTAATACTTGCTACCTTCTTTTTGGAGAATTGAGTTTTCTTATTTTTTAGAACGTGTTGACCGTCTTTGGACTTCACGCATTCTCCTTTGTGCTCTGATAGTCCTCTTCTTTCGGATTTCTGCGAGGAAGTCTGAAAGGTACGAGAGGATCGTGCATCAGTATCAGATATCTATCAGGTTTTTTTTAATTTTCCCTATTTCTAAGGTTATACCTCTTTTCAGAGTGCTCCTTTTGAGGAGATCTACCTCTGGATTGAGAGTGCTTCTCTTTAGGAAGTGGCTGTCTACTATTTTCCCATTACTTTTTAGGAGTAGTTAGATTATTTTTGATAAAAACTTTTTCAGGATTTTCCGTTAGTTTAGGCTTTACAGGTATCCTCAAACTATCTCTTCCTAGTTCTCCATGGGATTTTTCACTAATTCTGGCAAGTTCATACGGTTGCTCAGTAATATCGAGTTCTTTTAATTTTTGGCAGATTGCCACCGATGCTGCTTCACATTTAATGTTAGCTAATAAAATAGCTGAGACCTGTTTGAAATATTTCAGTAATTTCATACCAAGATTCAAAGCTGGTTCTGGACCGAATTCATTTTGAATCTGTCTCAGAACGTCTGGTATTACCACCATAGACGGGGCACCATGTGTTTTTGTGTAGATTGAAGCAAAGACTGTACCCCAAGTGTCACAGTCCAGCTTATTGTTAGAATCCTGTGTTTTTCATGAGGTATACTATCGGGAAATACTGCCTCTATTTGAGTAATTTTCTGGGCTAACCAGAATGGAATTTGTTCCCTTTTTGCAGACAATTTACCAATGACTGATTGTATAGTCTGTGGTGTGATTTTGTTTGTGTTCCCCTGATGAGGGGTGTGTTGTGGAATTCTAATACCGGGTTGGACCGTTAAGGTCTGCATGACATATTGTACCAATTGTTTTTGTATTTTAATTAATTGTTTTAGCTGAGCTAAGAGTTCTATATCTGACATTCTTTCAATGTTAGGAATTGGTGTATAGCTGGCTAGTACCGGCCATGTTGCTCCTGGTCTACCTAGTGGACCGAGCCTGGTAATGTGATTTTGATGTTGTAATGCGCCTTTAAACCAGAGCTGATGCTCTTGGTAAGTTAGTGGAATTTCAACATCCTCGAAAGGAACGTATTCCGCTGGATAATCCTCCATCTTGTAGAAGTGGATCACATGTGTTGTTGGATTTGCTTGTGGAAAAACAATCCATGAATAGAAAACCTCTGTCTACTGATATTCATGTGCCTCTATGATGAATATAACCATACCACCGCTCTGTGATAGGCCATTTTCTATAAGCTTTATAGCTATGGCTTTTCTTACTTTTTCCGGGATGACTATAGCATCCGGGTCATTTTCATTAAACCCTGTGGTGTCTAAACCTAGTTGATGAGTTCCAGATCCACCGGCTTCGGTGTTGTCGTTATTCAAAATTGTTTAATGAAAGTTCGCAGAGCAAGTTTCAAGGAAACATAGATAAGGTGCATAATATTTTGGAACACTGTATCTTTCAACGTTGAACAAACTAAAAACTAATACATAGGATTTTCGTCCTACTCAGTTATGGCGGATATTTAATTCTTTGACCCACTCCAGACATCTGTTGGACTATTTACGGGAAAAAGGGGTCTCTGTGAAAAGCACGACTGAGTTACTCTAGTACCTATTGTTAAATTAGTGCCTTACCAAACGTTGGGCACCATGTAGTGTAGTTCCTATATTCCCAATAGGCTCTGCGCATTGGAATAATATATCCTATAGATTAGACGTAGGACTGAGGTACCAATGCCTGTACGCAACATGTGGGGTGTAGACTGTGAAGGGTAGGTGGGTAGGGAAGAGAAGGACAGGGGTGGGGTAGATGGTGACCAAGTGTGTACAGTTCCATCTGTTGCCCAACTAAGTACCCAGCTGTCCCCCAAGCGCTTGTGTTCCTTTCATAACCCAGACCAATTATTTGTGGTTTACTTGTTGTTTTTGTGTGTTAAAACCGCCTCCTTTCCTGTCAAATGTAATGTGCCCTGGATATGCCCGCAAATGTGTTAAGGTATTAGGTCGCCTGGAGGTCTACCTAATTTGGTCATATCGGTGGCCTGGTTACAGTATGCTAGTTGTTAGTACCTGAGCCTCAACAGTGCCCACGGCAGTTTCCTGCTTTTGGAAGTCTTCGCAGCCCTAAGGAATCCTTAAGGTGCAGAGCGTTCTGGTCACCAATGTGAGAAACCAAGCTGTCTTGGGTGGGGTTTCCGGACATTTCCAGCATCTGGTAATCAAGCACTTAGCTACATTCAACCCCAGGTCTATGAATCTAGACGTTACTTAATGTTTTTTTGATCTGCGGCCGAGGCCTTGAAGTGAATTCTGGCCAGCGCAACAACAACTGCCTCCCTGTAGGAAGTGAGAGCAGTGCAGCTCCACAGCATATGCAGTAGATCCATGTCAGTTATGCCCTATGTATTATAAAGTATTGTATTAGGTGGAATCTGGTGTTACTAGGGTTATGCGTGGGCCCCTCTAGTATGGCCAACCGCTCTCGGTCCATGCATGGCAGACTGAGGTCAGTGTCCCAAAAGTTGTCTGAGGGATGTCAGTAGCTGTGTTGCATGTTATCTCAGTGAATCAGCGAACAACTTTGTGAGACTCATCCCGGTGCCCATCACATGCATACATTGGATGGTGAGGTGCATTGTGGGCTCTTGTGCTATGTCTCCCCACAGTGCTCATAGCACCAATATCAGTGAGGTGTGTAGTAGGATATGGTCCCTAGCCGGCCATTCTCCTCAGCCAGTGTGTCAAAAGGTCCTAATTGCCTTCCAGTGTTTCTATCCCTGCCTCCCTACAGTCATGGAGTTTCGCCTCACTAATGGTGCGCTGCCCTTTCGCTGCAGCCTGTATAGAATGCACATATAGGATTTTGCTGTTTGTGAGGCGTAAGCTGTGATGCAAGCATCTGTAGGCCACTTCTAGCATCAGCTGCGTAGGTGTCCCCCTTTCCTCCCAGGGTGGAATAATCCTATGATTGATGAGTGTGTATTTGCTGGCTGTGGCGTGGCAGTGTCTGTTAAGTGGAGTCCGCTAATCCAACGGGCTATGTACTGAATTTGTGCTGCCAGGTAGTAATGTTCTATATTGGAAGCCCTTCCTGGTCTGCTGGTAAGTATAGCTTAGATAAGGCCACCCTGCATTGCAAACCATGCCAAAGGAATTCTTTCATGCTGTGTTTAATTGAGCTAAAGATTTGGGGCTTGATATAGAGTGGCAGGTTAATGAAGTTATACAATAGTCACCACCATTTTGAGAAGCCCGATGCGGCCCATGACTGGGAGGGGGAGAGGGAGCCACAAAGCCATCTTTGATTTAACTGTGCTAATCGCCTGTATGAGGTTCCCTTGTAGCAGATCCTCTGGTTGACAATAAATCCTGACACCCAGGTAGCGTAATACAGATGACTTCCATTGCACTCCAGTGCCCTTGACCACTCGTGCTAGGTCAGGGGTGGCTGCAGCGAATGGGCATATGCTTGATTTTGCCCAATTTACTCGCATGCCAGACAGGGATGCACAGTCAGATAGTGTATACACTATGGTATCGTACGGTTCCCTTTTGTCTTGGAAATATAACAACAAATCATTGGCATATAGAGATACGGTGTGCGTGCCAACACCTAGGGGGATTACCCATTCTTCCAACCTCATCAAAGGGTTTCAGCCAGTGGCTCTATGACCAGAGAGAACAGCAGTGGGGTCAGCGGACATCCTTGCCTGGTGCCATGCCCAATGGGGGTGGGGGCAACATATGGAGGACTGTCTTGAACCTGGTGGTGAGAAGAGTGTGTAACAGTTTGATAAGATGCAGAAAGTGTGTACTTAGTCCACAGTTGGATAAGGTAGGTTAGAGGAACTTCCACTCCAGCATATCAAATGCTTCCTATAGGTCCAGTACCAAGCAACTTGAATGCGGCTAGCGGTCTGCAGAATATTTAGCTACTCGGAAGAAGCATTGAAGGTTCAGGGATGATGCTACGAGCTGGTACAAAGCCGTTTCGATAGGCATGTACCAATCGAGGCACCAGCAGAGCCTGTCAATCTTCTAATAGTACCATTGAGTTGGGTAACAATGAACATCTTTTATTCCGTGCCAAGAGACCTCTGGGTGAACGTGCGCTTTACAAATACACATGTTATGGTAATATTTTGGCCAGGATCTTGTAATCAGTGTTTAAAAGCACTAATGACTAAAGAATCCAGCAGTTCAGGATTCCTGTCAGACTTGGGCAGCGACACGAGCTGGGACTCGCGAAGTGACACCGGGAGGATGGGCGCCTCTAATTATTTACTGTATAGTGTCAGTAAATGTGAGGCCAGTACTGATGCATATGCCTTGTAGTATTTAGGTGGTACCCCATCTGATCCAAGTGTCTTTACCGTAGCTAATTATGACTGCCTGGACCTCAAGAAGCACGATCGGTTCATCTAGCTCCGCCAGCTGCAGCGGAGCCACAGCTGGCACAGAGAGAGGGCAAATAAAGGCCTCCAATGCCTCTGAAACTATGTTAATAACAGTCTTCTATAGTTTAGTATAATCTTTAACAAACTCTTGTGTATTTATTGATGAATGGTTAAGAAATATACTGACAGTAAGCATAGCGAGAGAATCAGTTCTTGCATTTGCTCCTGTCTAATCCGCCATGCCAGCAAACAGACCGCTCTGTATGCCGCAGCATGGGTGTGAGCGGCAAAGTTTAGACATTGTAGGCTTTTTGAAAGACTGGGTTTTTCTAAGACCCAGCGGTGCCAGGGACAACACCTGAAACCTTCGTGGGTTACCTGTTCCGGCGTACAATTGACAGAGACACGGGACACTTCCTTCGGCGTCAAAGATTCGAGGTTTATTTACTGCAGGGAACACAGAAGTCACAAGAAGTACATAGCATGTAGGTTCAAGGAGACTGCTTCAAATTGTATCTGTGGATCGCTCCTTTTATACAGTTTTTCGTCATAGAACAACATGGCAAACAAAAGGTTACAACCAAGTTCCCACAGTAAATTTCATAGGGGGTCGCTTTCATGTATTCAGGGTCCCGGAACATAATTACAGTAGCATCGCCGGTTCCCAACTGTAAAAGTACATCTTCCCACCATTAGTGCATTCCATTCCGGCAGTAAACGAATCAAGGAAGAGTCAAAAACAGGTGCAGAGGAAGACGAGGATAGCGAATAGATTGGAAAGAGTGTAAGGGGTGCTATCGGAAACACGATTGCAGGGATCAAAGGAGACGTGCCTAATGAATGCACAACTGAGACAATAGACCAGTACGGCAAGATGAGCCTTGAGCGGGGCCATCTGTCTTGAAGTAAAAAAACACACTAGGGCCTTGACTCCTAACTCAGCGCGGCTGAGTCAAACCAGAACTATATAACAAAACAAGAACCACTGCTGAGAAGTTCCTTTGGCCAACAAACAATTATACAAGGAGCTGTTTTGAATCAAGCACAAACAACCTGCTTAACGTATAGCAACATACAAAATTTAATCTTTTTGATTTTTTCACTTCTTTATGACACTATATTTTAGTGCATGGAAATACAAGCAATTTTATATACAGTATATACAATAATAACGTGGATAACAAAAAAGACATTTGCACACTTCAAACATACTTGGCCATTCAGTCATACAAAACACATTAATACAAAATGGTCTAAACTAAAAGGACAATGGGTCCGCGTATCGGTCGTAAATGAATGGAAGCAATCCTTTTGTGATTTTACAGTTTTTTAGAGTCTTTGCAGATCGCAATTCAGAAAGAGTGTCCACATCTCTTGCTGATGGTGAAAGGACCGTTGTGACACAATGAAATGAAGCAGATACGAAACTAGGGTGGTCGACGCGTTTCGAACCCCTATTAGTGGCCGGGTTCTCCTCAGGACCAAGAAGGGTTCTGTAACAATAACAAAAAACACTACTTAGGGAGGTATTCTAGTAGGAGAAAGAGACGTAGCCCCTGAAAAAGACAACAGCCGCACCCTACCTTAAACCACTTGGTCAAAGATCCAAACGTGAAAGGATAGAATTTCAGGCACGAAGAACCAAGGTATTTCCAACAATGAAGTACACGCGGGGGCTGCAGAAGAGACAAACAAAAAAGCGCGCTGCCTTTGGTCACAAACACTCTCAGTCAATCACTGTTACTAACTGGGTATGGGGGGGGGTGTTTGTTGAACTTACCTGCTGGAGCGATGGCTTCTAACTCGCCAAGGGTTCCATGTCTTTCTTAGTTCCTGGACGAGGGCTGATCCGCCGCTGAAATGTAACGGACAAAAGTTGTGAGTCTATCGGTACTATGGGACTGATCCTCAGAGCCGTAGCTGGTAGGGAGTTGACAGAAAACGTACCAGTGGAGAAAAAGGCTTCCGTACTTCACTCAGGCGCATGGGATGAATCACCATTGCTTGCTGTCGCGGCTGGGACTTCCTGGTTAAAAACTCCAGAGCGGTTCTGGGAATTGTAGTTTAATGTACAAGTTGGACGTATGTAGGCAAAAGGAAAAACGGTGGGGTGGAATGCCTGGAGGTGTCTCCACTGTTGATTGCTGTGTTAAAGGGCAATGACCTGAAGGGATCAGATACTGGGTTTGTAAATTTCAGAAATTTCATTTAAGCCCCGTAGTGCTGTATTGAATTTCATTATCAACAGCGCTTCACGCTGGGCTAATTTTGCTTCCAAATCGCCTCCCCTTGGGTCTCTTTCAATTCTGGAAAGGACTGTCCATCTCAGGTCAGTTTGCTCATGTTTCAAATTAGTCCAATGGTTTACTAACGGGGCATTTTCGACCCCTCTCCGAATTCAAGATTTATGTTGCGTAATCCGATTCCTGATCTCTTGCATGGTTTTGCCGATGTAGACCAAAGGGCACGGACAAACAATGGCATACACCACATTTTTGGTTTTACAGTTCGTGAATGTATCATGCTTCCAGTGAATGTTTTCATAAGTGGACACAGAGTCCTCAATGGTTTCATTACAGCAGCTACACGTCCCGCATTTGTGATGTCCTTTGGTGGGGGGTAGTCCAAATAGACTTTTCAATGTTGGTGCTTTGACAATCGGAAGAGCAGCTCTCACGATGTGGTTGGCTACACTTTTCTCTTTTTTATATGCAAATAATGGGGGTGCGGTTAAATCTTCATGGAGATTTTTCAGTAAATGCCAGTTGGACATTATGAGTTTCTTGTGTTGATTTGCTGCTGGACAGAAAGTGGTGACACACACCATCCTTTTCAAGTCTGGTTTGATTTTCTTTTGAAGTAAGGTTTCTCGTGGGGTCCACTAAGCTCGTTTGAGGGAGTTTTTTAACAGTTTTTTAGGATGTCCTCTTTGAATGAGACAGTCTTTTAAGTGGCCTGCGTGTTTGAAATAATCCTCTTTTCCTGAACAGTTTCGACGGATCCTAAGAAATTGTCCGTATGGTAAATTTTGTTTCAGACTATGTGGGTGGTTGCTGGTGAAGTGCAACGCTTTATTCCTATCTGATGGCTTACGGAATAAGGTGGTACTTAGGCCCTCTTCATGGGATTCTACTTTCACGTCCAGGAATGTGATAGATTCATTGGATGCTGTAACTGAGAACTTGATGTCACTTGTTCTTGAGTTAAGCCAACCCACAAATTGGTTCAGTTCTTCATGACCTCCTGTCCAAATAAGGAACACGTCATCTATGTAACGCATGTAGTTGGAAATGCAGTTACTGTATGGATTGTCGTTGTATATAAATTTCTCTTCGAATAGTCCCATGATCATTATAGCTAGCTCTGGAGCAAAGGGGCATCCCATCGCTACCCCCTTTATTTGGTAAAAAAAACTCTGCATTGAAGGTGAAGAAATTTTTCTGTAATGCAAAGCGAGCCAAGTCAAGGATGAAATTCGTGGGGACCCTCACTGGTCTTTCCCGATTTTCCAGGAAAACTGTTAAAGTTACCAGAGCTTGTTCTTGCGGAATTTGAGTGTAAAGAGACACCACGTCTAGTGTGACTAGGAGTTGTCTATTACTGTCAAAGCTGATAGTGGCTATTCGGTTCAGAAAAGCAGTGGTGTCTCGCAAATGAGCTGGGATGGTGTCGATGAAGGGTTTCAAAAAGAAATCGATGTATTTTGCTACAGGTTCGAAAAGTGACTCGCAGCCGGAGATTAGGGGGCGACCTGGTGGATTGACTATCATCCTTGTGCATTTTAGGGAGCACATAGAACACTGGGGTTCTAGGATTTTTATTTTGTAAGAAAGCTAGTTCTTTGGGCCCAACAAATCCTTGGTCAAAGCCTCTCTGGATCACTTCAAACATTTGATTTTTTATCTCTATGGTGGGGTCCTTTCCAATGCGTCTGTAGCAATTATGGTCATTTAACTGGCGATGGACTTCCTGTTTATATTTGGTAATGTCCCAGATCACAATAGCTCCGCCTTTGTCGGCCTGCTTGACCACAATGGTGTTGTCATTTTTTATGGTCAATAGAGCATCTTTCTCAGCTTTTGGTAAATTATATTTGACAAAGGTTTTCTTTTTTTCAATTGAGGATATTCCAGATAGTACGGTACGTTCGAACGTTGTAACTTCCTTGTGAATTTTGGGTCCTTTGGGACAGAAGGTCCATTTTCTCTTAAGACCTGTGGTCTCCTCTTGTTGTTCTTCTTCTGATTCATGGAAAAATGTTTTTAAACGGATCTTACGACAAAATTCCAATGTCTCCAATTTCATCTTTACGAAATCAGTGGGTCTAGACGGAACAAAATTGAGCCCTTTGGTTAAGATAGATGTTTCAGCTGGTGTGAGGATCCTTTCAGATAGGTTAAAAATCGGCGATTTATTTAACTCTTGTAGAACTTTTGACGTGTTCTCATCTCCCATGGTTGGGTGAAGCGGGTTCGGCCCCGGGGTTTCTGTTGGCCTCGTCCTAAAAAAGGCGTTTGATTTTGTTGTTGTTGCTGGTATTGACCCGGTCGGTTATCTGTTCTATTTTGAAATGGTCGATTAATGTTGTCTGACTCGCTATCTGATGATGAAGTTGTGTCGGAGAAAGTCACGAATTTTCGGCGTGACCGTCCTTGATTGTCTTGCAAAAATCGACGTGAATCCGTACGTGTATAAAAGTCCTTATTCAAATAAGGGTAGATGGACTCCAATGAGAAGTTCTTTTTGTCAACTTCGAATTTGTTGTTTTTTTGAGTCACTGTAAAATCCTTAAATTCCAAAATTTCCTTGTCAATTTTTTCCAAAAGTGTTTTAGAATCCGTAATTAGTTGGTTGTTTTCAATTTCCCTCTGTAAAGTTGCTATCTCTTCCAATTCTTTGAGAGATATCCTGTGTGCGGTCTCGATGGTTAGGACCATGAGGTCTCTACTGCATTTCGTTTCGATCCCACTAAAGCCCTTTTTGTAGACCGGGTCGTCAGTAAAAACGACTGGTATATTACGAATTACGAGGCCTGCTGGGATAGTTCCTGACCGGAGGTGCTGGAGTAGAAAGTGACCGTGGAGGTCCGTCCGGATCGTGTTATCCACGTTATTATTGTATATACTGTATATAAAATTGCTTGCATTTCCATGCACTAAAATATAGTGTCATAAAGAAGTGAAAAAATCAAAAAGATTAAATTTTGTATGTTGCTATACGTTAAGCAGGTTGTTTGTGCTTGATTCAAAACAGCTCCTTGTATAATTGTTTGTTGGCCAAAGGAACTTCTCAGCAGTGGTTCTTGTTTTGTTATATAGATCTGTCTTGAAGTGTCATCCCCTTCGTCATAAAGACCCCCTCAAAGGAACACGTGTCTTCCGCAAGAGTTTGGGAATCCCAGGGTCACGAAGCAGACAGTGTCCGTTCGCTGGCTACTTGAGGGCAAGAAACAAAATGGATGCTGTATCTAAAATGGAACCCGTGGGTTCAGATAAAGAAACCCACGAAACAGACGAACGGTTTAGGTTAGCACAGCGAAAACGCGTACACCCACTAAACTCGTCATTTGCGGTTCATAGATACCAGACTCGACCATATTCGAGCGAGTCGAAAACACCACTTACAATTGTCACGGAACCTCAGACGCTCCTTTTGCCCTCATGTAGGCAAGCACTAGTCGGAATCGGAATCAATCTCGATATTCATCAGACCATCCAGATGTTGCTGCAACATTATTCTATCCATCAGTGCTTCCTTGGTAACAGGTGGCCGTCTTATACACGTCGTAGCACAGAGGCCACATAAGGCGGGACCACACTGCACACAAAGACAACACGTGAACAGAAATGCTACGACAACCCCAATGATCATCAGAATTTTCCAACCCCACGTCGACATCAGGCCCCAAAACCACCCTAGTAGCGTCCAATCACCTACGTCCACTTGTATGGACTCGGAGATCTTATGCAACTTCGAGATGGCTTGATAGACAGTTGGAGCGTTATCAGGAATGAAAATGCAGCAACTCGAATGGATCACCTTACATACTCCATCTCGATCTGCAAGGACAACGTCTAAAACCATGCGATTTTGTAACGTCATAAGCCTGTCAGCCTGAAGCTCTGCTGTGATGTTACGAAGGGCACTTGCAGTGATATTAGCGGTCGATTCCACCACTCGAGTCAATTGTCTCAGGTTCCTACTATTGATCATAGGTCCCCAAAACGGCAAGAAACCCTTAAAGAAGTCTCCTGCTTCTTGACCGTCAGTGTCCTCTTCGCTAATCACGCCTCTCACAACTCTGGTCTTGTGATAATCCGACCCAACAGTAAAGGTCGGCGGCAACAAATTCGCAATATAACATGTGCCTGAGAAGTCACGAGGCAACCATGTATATGCGCGGTCATAACAAACAAAGTAAGTACCCTTGGCAGTCAGAAGAACAGGGGAAAAGGTCGTCCGCAAAACATATGTTTCGGTACAGGCACTCCTCCCGAGCTGAGCTCGCGGGCTTCGGCCATGGCCTTTCAGACAGAAATTACCGAGATGGGGTACGATCCAGATCGGAGACGAGCTTTTAAGCTGCCGATCACCCACTGACATGCCATACTCAGCCTCACTCAGATCTCTGTATGCTCGAACCTCTTCCTCTAGGATAAGCGATGCGTCAAAGATATCCCTATCTAAATCGGCAATCGCTCTTGCCAAAGGCTTGTGGTACGGGCCAGGACCCTGATCTGCAGTGCGTGGCTCTCGATGGGGGTAGGAATCTAGTGCGCTACGAAACATTGTTTGGAATGCTCGAGCTGAACCCTGGGAACTGTAAGGAAGGACCAAGTACGGAATTCCCCTGTCCGTGGTATGTGGCATTAACCCACATACCCAACAGTTGGTAGTGTTCATCACCAACTGATGTTGATGAAGGAGCTGAACGAAGGAATTGTTCATGAATTCCGCACGTCTAACCTGCTCGTGTTGGGGTAGGATGTGAAAAGAATGAGGAGAGACAGTGGAAGTAGGTTTTGGTTCTGAGGAAGGGGTAGGTGAAGCAGAAGGCAATAATAATTGTATCGCATAGTATACTCCACCCACCAGTAACAAGGAAACAGTTAGGAACAGTAGGAACACCTGAAACATAAAGCATTTGGTACGTACAACCCTATGCAGTTCGGATCTTTGCGCTTGAGTCTTCTCCACTTCCAACAACTTTGAGAATGCCATCCTCTAAAACCGTCCGCAACGTTCTTGACGCACTTCGTTCTGTGTAGTAATTGTCAATCCCCAGGAGTTCCTAGGAATCAACGGCCTCCGACCTAGTGTCAGGACCTACTAAACAGAAGGAAGTACCCGCATGGCCCTACGGTCAACCCGGATGTAAGGGTTTTTTAATCAACCAATATATACAAAAATCTCCTAGCTGTGGAAAAAAAAACACACGTGGAAAAGAACTCAGAATATAAACAGAAACCACAATTTTTCAAAAATGTTCAAGATGATAGTGGGGGTAACATGGATTTCAAAAGGAAAAAAAAAACAAAAATAATTTATTTGTCTCTGATATTGGATCGAAGAAAATATCTGCTTCTTCCAGGACGAGTCTGCTCTTCAAACAATTGGTCGGATTGTGGAGCAGAGTCCTGTCGGTCCGACGATAGTTCAGATCTTGAATTCTCCAATGGCAAAGGTTCAACAAAGTTATCTGGCTGCACTGAAGTATCTCCCACAGGCTGAGCGTCACTGAACGGCACAAAGTTTGGCAAAGCTTCGGTTTCTGTTGCAGCAATGCCAGTCCTCACCCACGAGTCCGCTGGTAAAGATATTGGTACCTTTTTGGTGTGGGTGGCGTGCACCCAATGCTTGCGGCCCTCCAAACGAACAGCGGTTCTCGTGGCGAGTAACACTTGGAAGGGTCCAACAAACCTCGGCTCGAGGTTTCGCTTCCGGCCAAAATTTCTAGTTACCACCCAGTCTCCGGGTTGGAGCTGGTGTCCTGGACCCTCCGTCTGCGCCGGCAGTGCTTCAAAGACCTGTTGATGAATTAACCTCAGTTTAGCAGTCAGATCATGAAGGTAATCAATTAGCATTGGATATTCAAGATTTGTGAATGAACTGGGTCTAGGAACCCCCCAAATATTTGCAGGACGGCCGAACACCTTCTCATATGGGCTAAGCCCTACTCAAGAGTGCACAGTCACCCTAGTCGACAAAAGAGCCAGAGGCAAAGCGTCGGGCCACAACAGACCAGTCGTAGCCTGAATCTTTGCGAGCTTCAATTTGAGAGTACCATTGTACCCTTCAACCAAACCTGCTGACTGGGGATAATTGGCGCTATGGAATTTTTGTGTAATTCCAAGGTCCTTACACACACTCTTCATCACACTTCCCACAAACTCACTTCCGTTATCAGACCATACAATCCGTGGCATTCCATACCGAGGAAAATATTCCTTCAGTAGGACTTTCGCTGTGGACAGGGCAGTATTGTCTTTGAGAGGGTAGGCTTCGATCCATCGGGAGAATGCGCAAACCACAACTAAAACGTACTTCAGGTTATTAGATCTCTCCATATGGATGAAGTCTAGCTGGATTACCTCAAAGGGACTTGTAGGAGGAGCAAAGTGGCCAGGGGGTGTAGGAGTGCCCTTTCCAGGATTGTACACCATGCAATTCTTGACCAATCTCTCAGCACACTTAGCAATACCATCATTCTTCCATACAGGGGACAACAACTTGCAGATACCTTTCGCGCTAATATGTGACAAACCGTGTGCCATGGTCACAACAGCTAGCACATATGCATCCGGCAACATCCATCTTTGATTCTCCGACAAATCGATCCAACATCCATTCGCATCCAACTTTCCTGTGCTCTCCTTCCACTTGATCTTTTCAGTTTCGGTGGCCTCATTCTGAATCACTTTCACACTTTCGACAGTATCCTCACACATACCAGTGTCTGTGGGCCACCTTACCGAACTCGTCACATACATTCTAGTTGCAAGGTTTCTCGCAGTCTCCTTAGCGATCTTATCAGCAAACGCATTGCCACGACCAACATCATCCCTCCCCTTACGGTGCGCACTGCATTTAATAATCGCTACCTGCTTGGGCAATGTGAGTGCGTCTAAAAGTTCATTCACAAGCTGTCCATGCTGGATCTTCGTACCATGCGATGTCATAAAACCTCTCTCTCGCCACAATCGTCCAAAACTATGAGCGACGCCAAAGGCATACTGGCTGTCGGTAAACACATTCACCCGCTTCCCTTTTGACAAAACACACGCTCTCGTCAATGCAATTAATTCTGCCGCCTGAGCAGAATTCTGATTCAATCTCGCAGTTTCCACAACCGTACTCAACGTCACTACAGCATACGCAGTCGTCACATCACCATTCGGCAACTTAAAACATGAACCGTCCACATATAAAGTACCATCGGGTCTTCCAATGGAGTGTTTTTTAGGTCAACACGACCCTTCGTTTCTTCCTCAGTTCGCAAATAACAATCATGTGGTAATACCTCGTCTGATTCCATATTGATAGGCAACAACGTCGCCGGGTTTAGAACATTGCAGCGCTTTATTTGGATATGACTTGCCAAAAGCGTAAACTCGTAACCGGACAATCTTGCGCTTGTCAAGTGTTGGGTTTTCGTACGATTCAAAAGAGTGTCAACTGCATGCGGAACCATCACCGTAAGCATATTATCCATGACCAATCCCGCAGATTGTCGGATGGACACCGCAGCTGCCGCTGTCGCTCTTAGACAACTCGGCAATGCTCTAGCCACTGGGTCCAAGGTCGAGGAAAAATAAGCACATGGACGCTGCTTACCGCCAAATTGTTGCGTCAAAACACTCAACGCACAACCCTCTCTCTCGTGAACGTATAGTGTAAACGGCTTGCTGTAGTCAGGAGTACCTAACACAGGGGCCGAACACAACGCATCACGCAGTTCAGAAACACTTTTCTGACATTCTTCCGTCCATGGCAAAGGAGTTGGAACATCCTTGCACGTGAGAGCTACCAATGGTTTCGCTAGCAATGAAAAATTTGGAATCCATTGCCTGCAGTATGACGTGATACCTAAAAAGGCACGCACAACTCTCTGAGTTGTTGGCACAGTCATTCGAGCAATCGCTGCAATTCTCTCTGGGGTCAACCTTCTTCCCTCCTTTGACAATAAGTGACCTAGATAGGTGACTTCTTGGCAACAATATTGCAGTTTAGAAGGTGACACCTTATGATGTAAGTCACAGAGATGTTGTAACAGAGACACCGTAGCAGTTTTGCAAATCTCTCATGTGTCCGCATCCCCCAATAAGTCATCGACATATTGGATCAAGGCCGCACCAGCCGGTAACACAAACGCGTCAAGTTGAATCTTCAGGGCTTGGCTGTATATCGATGGACTCTCACAATAGCCCTGAGGAGCGCGTTTAAACCTGAAGCTGCGACCACCTAACGAGAAACCGAATAGGTCCCTGCTTTCCTCAGCAATCGGAATGCTAAAGAAAGCATTCTTCAAATCAATCACTGAGAACCAAGAAGCAGATGCTGGAATCAGAGTCAGTAAAGCCGTAATGTCAGGCACCACAGGGAACTGAGGAATCACAATTTTATTCACCTCCCGTAAATCAATGACAAAACGATAAACAGGAGACTTAGATGGATCAGTGCGTTTCAGAATAGGTAACACAGGACTATTGCACACGTTTCCCCGAGTCTCCTCGACAACATCTTTCTCGATCAAATCATAAATAATCGCTAACAATGCTCGCTCTCCATCAAGGGAGATACGATACTGGGGAATACGTGGCAATCGCACATTCGATTTCAATTTAACAACATAAGGGGAGATATCAAGCAGGCCCATGTCATTGGGACCCGTTGCCCACAAAGATGCAGGAAGAGAACTCAATTCCGGTGGGAGCTTATCAGATGACAAGTACATAGGAGAGATTACTCTCTGGCCCAATGTAAGCTCCACTCCCGCAGGGGAACAATACAAAGTCGCATACAATCGTTTCAGCAAATCCAGGCCCAAAAGATTTTCACCACAACCAGTAGTCAAAATCAAAGGAGCTTTCAGCTCACGAGGCCCAATTGTAAGGGGCAAAGGGCGAGAAACCGGATTGCTGACGGGGCGCAGGAGAATCCAACGGAAACATTTGTTAAGCCAGACAAAGGTGCGCCAGGGAGTTTTGAATGCATGATGGAACTTTTCGCTGCACCAGTGTCCAACAGAAAAGGCTCAACTACGCCCGATGTGGCAACTGCGACGTAAGGCCCTCTCTGATCGACCGGAACTGATACTACTCCCTCTCTTTGTCTGTGGCTGTCCTAGTAGTTACCCTCATCAATATCATGTTCGATGTAAAAATCGTCCACATGGTACTGTGCCGATCTACCTGACGATGAACCGCGCAGATCAAAGCAATTATTGGAATCAGACGAATTAGTAGAACGCTCATTCTGATTTTGGGTAACACCACGACCTCTACCTCGTGAAGCCTGCTGAGGACCACTACGACCTCCTCTAGCTGAATTACCATTATTTTGATCACGCAAAACCGGACAATCAAATTTTAAATGACCCTCACCCCTACAATAGGCACATTGATTGTATCCAAGCGTAGATCTCTGCGAAGAAGAATCATTCAGCGACTGCGACCTAGCGGGCTGCGATTGCGATCTATTCCGCTGTTGAGAATCGTTTTGATTTGAGCGCGGAGGATACGCTTGTTGTAACAAAACTTTCGTTTTGAGCTCTTTCGTCTTTTTATCCGCACGATCATTTTCCTCCTTCTCTCTATTTTCATAATATTGAGCCGTGGCCAATATCTGAGCAGAGGTAGAAACAGCCCACGCACTTTCTGAATTTTTCAATTTGTTGCTAAGTTCAGGCAACAAATTTGATACAAATTTATCCACAAACAATCTCTGACCTCCCTCAGTGCCCATATCTTGACCACTGTGAACGATGAATGCCTCCTCAAATCTCGTAAAGAAATCGGAGACACTTTCATCCTTCTTTTGCTTACAGGCAGACAGTTTATCCCAATTGACTTTCATAGCTGGCATAAGTGTCTTCATAAGTGTAATTATTCTTTGAGGCAAAGCCGTAATTAACTGCTCAGGCTTAGCCCCACCAACCTGTAATGCATCAGCCGCCACAAGAGCAGCCCAATCACCGCCTAACTCAGCTGCGTGATTTTCTTGACGGATTTTTGCCCAAACCGGTTGCGGTACGACATTGCCGAACAACATATCGATGTCGGCAAGATTCATTATCGTAGCATCCACTAATTGGGACAATTCTTTATAGTACCCTGCAGGATTTTTGCGGGGATCAGGCAAAGATTGTTTCACCTGTAAAACTTCCGATCGCTTCCATGGTAGGTGTATCCACACTCTCTGGAAGTGTGGGAGAATAGCAGGATTAGCAGCAGGATTACCTGGCATCCACACTGGTGGAACTTCACGCATGGGATACTGACCAGGCGTCGACATCCATTCCTCAGATTCATCTTTAAACAATGCACGAGGCATCACAGTGGGTCGAAAAGATAGAAGATGCTCGACAGCACGTCGAACATTACTACCCACAATCATACCACTCGAAAACTGAAGCTGAAGGTCAGTTACAGCGACCAGTACCTCGTCTACCGCGTCAACTGATATCTCGTCGCGTAAGAATTTGCACATTTCTTCAAACACGAATCTCTGTGTTGGCTCATTAAATTGAGAGAAAGTCTCAACAACTATGCGTGGAGGATTCTTAAGGGGATACCTAATCCAATTTTTCGCCATATTAAGTAGCGTATCACGTTCCCTACCACCAGGAAGCTGACTTCGTCGTTGGGCTCAGAATCAGCAGACCCAAGAATCGGTCCAAGAGGAGAGTAAAAGTTAGCAACAATATTAGGAATACGTCGCCGAACAGACGGGGAAGAGGAGAGAAGTAAAGGGGTAACAACAGAGGAACCAAAGACAGGAAGAGCAGGAGCAGTAGGGGTAGCCACAAGAGCAGAAGTAGCGGGAACAGTGGCTTGAGAAGGTATAAACGGTGGAGCAGTGGGGACAGTAGCAGGTAGAGGAATAGGCACATAAGTCATTTGCAAGAACAGGATCAGCGACAGGCTGAATAACAGCCGCCGGAACAACAGGTTGAGGAACAGGGGGAACCACAGGGGCTGCGGTATCTTGTGCATATGGAGGTGGCGACTTTAGTAGATAGGACAACAAAGGGTCCTCTACTGCTTCCTCTCCCTTCTTATCAGTACCCGTTGGTAAAACGGGATAACATTTATCCACTGTCATACGTTGTAATCTATCAAAAATGTCCTTTTCCTTCTCTTCTTTGTCTCTCTGAAACTGCTCTGCATTTCTCATCGTCGTAACGATACCTTCTCTCTTATTACGTTTAAGCTGCTTGATTTCTTTCTGCTTGGCTTCTTTACGCCATAACCGAAAGGAATCAAACATGGCCGGCCTTGCTTTTCTTTGGAACAATTTAGCTTCGAGATTATCTAAAATTCGGGGTCTCAAAACTACCATGAGGTGGCCAACTAAGGACACCGTCATCTTTAGTGTAACAAACCCAATAATCGTTGAATGTGATAGGACCCATACCATGGCGACTATATAATTCATAAATTGGAGTTCCAACCGGAGGTATTGGACATGAGTCCTCCAATCGGGAATCCGCACCACAACCTCTAAAGCAACTGAACAAAGTACTACGGCCGGGCATCGTGCGCACTGACCGAGTTTCACAAACGTCAAGGGTTATTGGATTGCAATGTCCCCGCAAAAGTGCAAAAACCCTCGGTTTTTGGCGACTGCAGTCGTCAAATAGAACAACTAAGAACAAAATACAAAGAACCACAAATGCAACGGAACCATGCAACGACTAAGCACCCACAACAACTAAGGATTCTGGGGAGCGACCCACAAATACTTAACTCAAAGAACAATGGCGTCACCAGGAAGGCCCGTCAATCGTCTCGCTGTACCAAAGTCTACGGCAGGCGCCAAAACAGGTCGACAGTCAGGGCATCAGTCCTTCGCAGCCGTCAGGAGGCGGGGGATCTTCGCGGGAAAAGTCTTCGGGCCACTTATTTTGAAAACAGGATCGATGAAGCGGGGTGCACCTTCCCTCGGAGATTTCACACGAAGTTCCTCACGATCGTCGGGCTTTGGACCGGTACCGCTGATGCCGCCCAACGTTGGGCGCCAACTGAAGGACTGGGTTTTTCTAAGACCCAGCGGTGCCAGGGACAACACCTGAAACCTTCGTGGGTTACCTGTTCCGGCGTACAACTGACAGAGACACGGGACACTTCCTTCGGCGTCAAAGATTCGAGGTTTATTTACTGCAGGGAACACAGAAGTCACAAGAAGTACATAGCATGTAGGTTCAAGGAGACTGCTTCAAATTGTATCTGTGGATCGCTCCTTTTATACAGTTTTTCGTCATAGAACAACATGGCAAACAAAAGGTTACAACCTAGTTCCCACAGTAAATTTCATAGGGGGTCGCTTTCATGTATTCAGGGTCCCGGAACATAATTACAGTAGCATCGCCGGTTCCCAACTGTAAAAGTACATCTTCCCACCATTAGTGCATTCCATTCCGGCAGTAAACGAATCAAGGAAGAGTCAAAAACAGGTGCAGAGGAAGACGAGGATAGCGAACAGATTGGAAAGAGTGTAAGGGGTGCTATCGGAAACACGATTGCAGGGATCAAAGGAGACGTGCCTAATGAATGCACAACTGAGACAATAGACCAGTACGGCAAGATGAGCCTTGAGCGGGGCCATCTGTCTTGAAGTGTCATCCCCCTCGTCATAAAGACACCCTCAAAGGAACACGTGTCTTCCGCAAGAGTTTGGGAATCCCAGGGTCACGAAGCGGACAGTGTCCGTTCGCTGGCTACTTGAGGGCAAGAAACAAAATGGATGCCGTATCTAAAATGGAACCCGTGGGTTCAGATAAAGAAACCCACGAAACAGACGAACGGTTTAGGTTAGCACAGCGAAAACGCGTACACCCACTAAACTCGTCATTTGCGGTTCATAGATACCAGACTCGACCATATTCGAGCGAGTCAAAAACACCACTTACAATTGTCACGGAACCTCAGTTTTACCACTTCTGTGTGCTTACACCTCACCTTCTCTAGTTTGCACATACCGGCTGGGTTCAGCACAGCGGCAGACGCTAGGTGAGGGAACAAGTTTTTGAGGCATGTTATCTCCCGATCCACTTCCCAACGGATGCTCCAGCCAAGACCCAGGCACTGTTCTCTCACTACTGTTTTAACTCCTTAAGAGCGTCGAACGTTCAGCGCCCAGTGCTGAACGTTCGAATAACGGGTGCTGGCCCGTCGGCCAACGGTCGTGCGCAGCACTGGCAAGGTAGTGCTCGCGACGACCGTTGGCCGACGGCAGCACTTAAAGGGTTAAGTGTTACCCACTCTACCCTCTTATCAGTGATCGAGTCTGTGTTTATTTCAAAGAAAATTCCTGGTTCATTCTTACTAGAATGTATAGAATGTTATGGTTTGAAGTTAGATACTGTTCTGGAGGACTGTAGAGCAGAATTGCAGTGGATGGAGTTTCTCCAATAAAGTACTCTACTGATTTCCATTTCTCCTGGAATTTGCTGAGGTGACTTGTACTCCCACATTGGTGATGAGTGGTACCTCTTTTGTGTGCCAGTAACTGTGAGGAAAAACTTCAAAATGGAACCTACTTTGAATTGGATACATTTATTGGTATCGCTTTTAAAACAACCTCTTCTCAAGGTACTGTGGGGCTTATTTACAAGGCCCCTGTGACGCTGGTACATCACTTTTTCGGATATTAAAAGTGACGTACTGGAGGCGCACGGGGCTTGTAAATAAGCCCCTGTGTGTCATTTTAAAATTTGGAATGCTTGTGAGGACCCACATTCCCTCTGAGCCCTGCAACCCTCTCAAGATTGTGTTCTACGCTTCTATGCTCAGCCTCATGCAGGCTCGGGGCTGAGCAACTTGCCCGTTCCCCAGTCTCACACCATGCTTCTCACTGTGTAAGGCAGACAGCTGCGTGACAGGGGTGTAACAAACACCCCTGCAGCCCTTGCAGTGTGGGGGGCCCTCAGTCTCCAGTAGGTGAAGGGGGGCCCCTCAGCTCAGGTCGAGATCTGTGAGAGGCTCTGAAGCAGCAGCTGCAGTGTGTTCAGCCTGCTCTGAGCCCCTCGCTCTGACGCAGGACCCAAGAGAAACAAAGTAATAAGTTACATTGTTTCTCTTCAGTCAGAGCCAAGCCTAGAAAGAGGATGGGGTGGGGGCCCAGAGAACAGGAGGCAGCACAGAGCATTGCTCAGGACCATGACAAGGGTGGGAGTGGGGGCCCTCAGAGACAGCATTCCCCACAGAGCACATCCTCTGAGAAGGGAGAGGACAAGGATGGGGGTGGGGGCCCCAGAGACAGTGCAGGAAGCAGTGCAGATGAGAGCTGATAGGAGAAAGGATGGGGTGGAGACCCCAGAGACAGCGTAGCAGCAGTGCGGAGAAGAGCTGACAGGAGAAAGGATGGGGGTGGGGGCCCCAGAGACAACGCAGGAGGCAGCACAGAGGAGAGCTGATAGGAGAAAGGACGTGGGGTGGGGCCCCAGAGACAGCACAGGAGGCAGCGCAGAGGAGAGCTGACAGGGAAAAGGATGGAGGTGGGGGCCCCAGAGACAGCATTCCCCAAATAGCACAACCTCTGAGACGGGAGAGGACAAGGATGGGGGTGGGGGCCCCAGAGACAGCGCAGGAGGCAGTGCGGATGAGAGCTGATAGGAGAAAGGATGGGGGTGGGGGCCCCAGAGACAGCGCAAGAGCAGCGCAGAGAAGAGCTGACAGGAGAAAGGATGGGGGTGGGGGCCCCAGAGACAACGCAGGAGGCAGCGCAGAGGAGAGCTGACAGGAGAAAGGATGAGGGTGGGGGTCCCAGAGACAGCACAGGAGGCAGCGGAGAGGAGAGCTGAGAGGAGAAAGGATGGGGTGGGAGCCCCAGAGACAGCATTCTCCACAGGGCTCTGCTCCTCTGAGGCAGCACAGAGCTGACTTCGGACAGAAAGTTTGCAGCGCCAGTAACAGGGTCTGCTGGGACGCATTTGAAGGTGAGAGTTACAGCTAATGATGTTGTAAAGGACAATGCATTTTACCTATGCATTTTACCTATGCGTTTTCTGTTTAGAGTAGAGGGAATGTGTGTGGTGTCAAGTGGACATATATGGTTTGGATTGAAATTGTTAGTTGTGCAATTGTGTCGAGTTGATTGGATCTGTGTAGTGAAATAATGTGGCATGGTGTGCAGTGTAATTATGTGGTATTGAGTGGAGTGGGATTGTGTGTCTTGGAGTGGTATTATCTGGAATGGTATTTTGTGTTGTGGAGTGGTTTGTAGCAGAGTTTACTTATGTGGTGTGCTGTTAAATATTGTAGCATGGTGTGGAATTTTGTGGTGTAGATTGGATGTATATGGTGTGTTGTGCATTTGTGGTGTTAGTCTGAATTATGTAGTTTGTTGTGAATTATGTGGTGTGGAATGGAAATGCGTAGAGTTGAATTGTGTGACGTGAAAGTTTCGGTGTTGAGTGAAATTATGTTGAGTGGTATTATGAGGCATGGCGTGAAGTGTAGCTATGTAGAGTGTTGCTACGTGGCATAGACTGGATTTATGTGGAGTGTATTTATGCAGTATGGAGTAGAGGATAATTATGTGGAGGTTAATTATGTGGAGCTGTGTGGTATATGTGGAGTGTTAATATGCTGTGTGCTAAATGGCGTGGAGATGAATTGTGGAATTGTGTGATATGTGGAATTATGTGGCGTGGTGTATAATTATGTGGAGTGGAACTATGCAACATGTTGCAGAGTTGTATTTTGTGGAGGGTAATTATGTGTTTTAGAGTTGAGTGTAAATATGTTGTGTGAAGTGTAAATATATAGGTTGAAGTTGAATTATGTGTAGTTGAGTTGTGTGGAGTGTAATGATGTGGTTGGGAGTGGTATTAAGTTTTGTGGAATGTTATTCTGTGATGTGGAAATATGTGGTATGGAGTGAAGTGGAAAATGTGTATTTTTAGGATTATAATTATGTGGTATGGAATGTTTTAGGGTTAAATTATTTATAGTTGAATTGGGTGGCGTGGAATTATAAGCAGGGGCGTAGCACAGGCCCTAGGGGCGTAACACAGGCCCCCGCAGCCCCCGTGTTGCGGGGGGGCCCTGCGCCCCTGGGGCCCCTTCAGCGGTGCCAGCAAGCACTAAACATTAGTGACCTTCTGGTATAGCTAATTAATTAATATAGGTAGGCTATGTAACTTACATCAAAAACTTGGGGCTGCTTTTGCCCCAACACCAGTGGCGACAGTTTTCTTCTTTTTTGCCATTGCACCAATTTCTTTTACTATTCCATTTTTCAAAATTCTTTTTCGTCCTTATAATCCTTCACACTTTCTCAATCTCATTCATTTAACTTCTCCTGCAAGATTCTGCAATTTTCTGAGTTTCTCATGTTACTGCGGGCCATTCGAACCTCTTTCCAATAACACGTATTTATTTATTTATTTATTTATTTTGTATACTTGTAGAGCGCAGCCTATCACCCAGAGGGCATCCTGGCGCTTTGAACTTTGGCGGAAACACTACTCACTGCTCAGGCAATTTTCGGAAACAGATGCGTTTTCAGCGCTTTCCTAAATGGTAGGTAGTCTTTGTGGCTTCTCAGAGAGAGAGGCAGGGAGTTCCAAAGTCTGGCCGCCGCAACACTAAATGAGCGGCCACCCATCCTAACTCTCTGGAACCTCGGGACCACCAACAAGTTGGCCGAAGATGAGCGAAGGGGCCGCGAGGCAGAGTACCAAGCAAACATGTCACGAAGTGGTGCTGGGCCCTGTTGGTGTACTGCCTTAAACACCAGACACGCGGCCTTATACACCACTCGCAAATGCACCGGGAGCCAGTGCAGGTCTCTTAAGGCAAGAGTGGAAGAGCTAGACCTGGCACGCGAGAGAGCCAACTTGGCAGCCATGTTCTGAACCCGTTGTAACTTCCCCACCAGATTTTTTGGGGCCTCCAGAAGTAGCGCATTGCAGTAATCCAAACGGCTTAGAATAGTGCTGCGAACTACCTCTGGCCTGGCCTGGGCGGGGAGAAGGGGCAGAACTTTGCGCAACATATGTAGCAGCATCATGCACATAGAGATGGTTTTGTTTACGTGCAAGTCAAGCTGTAGATTAGGGCCGAAAATTACCCCCAAGTTGCGGGCTGATTCCGCCGCCGCTACTGGTTCAGGAAAGGCGGTGGGCCAGAAGTTCTCTGGAAGAACCCGCGGAATTCGATCACTGGAGCAGTGGAGCACCTCCGTCTTAGAGCTGTTAAATTGGAGGGAGTTGGCCTGAAGCCAATCCGCTGTGGCTGCCATACAGCGATGAAATGTCTCCAGCGAAACCGCGTTGTTTCCTTCCAGAGAAAAGACCAGCTGGGTGTCGTCGGCATAGTTAAAGGCCGAGACACCAAAAGATTTTATAAGCTGGACCAGGGGGCGAAGATAAAGATTAAAAAGTATAGGGCTGATGGCCGAGCCCTCTGGGACCCCCTGTCCCACTTTCCTTGACTCAGAGCGGAATGGAGGAAGCGAAACCAGCTGTTGCCGGCTACCCAGATAAGAAGCCAGCCAATCTCTTGCACTCCCTGTGACCCCGCACTCCTCCAGTCTTCTGATGAGGGTTTGATGGCAGACCGATTCGAACGCGGCCGACATGTCGAGCAGCACTAAAAAGGCTGCCCGACCACTGTCGACACGCGTCCGAAGAATATCCAGTACTGTAACCAATGCTGACTCCGTCCCGTGCCCGGGGCGGAAGCCAAACTGCGCCTCGTCAAACCAACCAATGTTCTCAAGAAAGCCTGAGAGCGAGCGGGTCACCCATTTTTCCATGATCTTAATAGGAAATGGGAGCAGGGAGATTGGCCTGTAGTTGGAGAGACAGGCAGGGTCTAACGTTGGCTTCTTAAGCAGTGGAGAAACTACTGCTAGCTTCCAGCAATCAGGAACCCAGGCCAACTCCAAGGACTGGAGGCAGATGGCATGCAACGGCGGAAAGAGTTCTGCGTGGAAGACCTTCCAAAATTTGGGAGGTAGTGGGTCAAGCGGAGAGCCCGAGGCGACCATGTGTGCCAAGCTGCAAAATTCCTCATAAGAGGGACAGGGAAACTGTCTTAGTTGGGGTCGACTGGATAGAATGTCCGGCAAAGTTCATTAAAATGCAGTTTATTAAACCCAATGCATTTCAGACCCCACGGGTCCTTCGTCAGGGGTAACTGTGAAATCAATCAAACATACTCATCACTAAATGCACAATTGTATATACTTATTAAATTTCAACATTTCCTAAATCGGCATCATATATTGCACTGATCACCGCAAGTTATCAAACTTTCATTATAGTTGAACCTCCCTTTCCCTGTGGCTCCATTCTCCCCATACCCTCTATATCTTCCCTTTTCCCCCAATGTCCCGCCGTGAGTGCCCTCCCTTCTTTTTCAACCATTCTCCCTCTCTTCCTTCACAGCCATCTTACTAAAACCCCGTACTCCGAAAATTTCTACCTCCCGCTGTAACAATTCCAAATAACCAAGCATTACCCTCGTTCTCCGACTGTGTTTACGCTTTTCACTCTCCCACCTCCCCATCTCAACCAAATAAGAATGACTCTATACGCTTCAACCCTTCATCTTCCAACACTCCAACTCAATTGTCACGCCGCCTACCTGCTACTCCATCTTTCTTCTCCCTTCCCCGGCATGGATCGTAACATTCTCTACCAATCCCCGTTTTTTAACCCCTCCTTATTTCTTCATTTCCTGTTCCCTCCCCCTCCAAAACTCCCTCAGCCACCAGGCATTTGCATTGAACACTTCAATTCCCATAGTGCATTGTACTTTTCACCAGTACCATGATACATTAATCTATTGTTTGTTTTTCATCTCTCATGGTTCTAGAGTTTTATACGCTCAAACTTATGTTTGTGAATCTTCAGTTGTCTATAAAATGTCCGTCTGACTCATTTAAAATAAACATGCTCAATGAACCAGAATCTTCCGTCTTGCAAGGAGAAAGTAGAGCAACTTTTCCGTTTTCACAACACTTTTATCCATGCGGGTGCAACACGATAGGGCTAAACTTTTTAAACATCATACAAAGACGTGTTGCACACCTTGTTCTCTCAATTTCTTCTTCCATATATAAACCGAATGTTTGTCTTATGCGTGCTCACCGTTGACGTGCTAAGCCCACAACAGCACGTGTAGAATTTAACAACATCAAAAACTTGGGGCTGCTTTTGCCCCAACACCAGTGGCGACAGCTTTCTTCTTTTTTGCAATTGCATCAATTTCTTTTACTATTCCATATTTCAAAATGCTTTTTCGTCCTTATAATCCTTCACACTTTCTCAATCTCATTCATTTAACTTCTCCTGCAAGATTCTGCAATTTTCTGAGTTTCTCATGTTACTGCGGGCCATTCGAACCTCTTTCCAATAACACGTACTGAGGCAAAGTTCATTAAAATGCAGTTTATTAAACCCAATGCATTTCAGACCCCACGGGTCCTTCGTCAGGGGTAACTGTGAAATCAATCAAACATACTCATCAGTAAATGCACAATTGTATATACTTATTAAATTTCAACATTTCCTAAATCGGCATCATATATTGCACTGATCACCGCAAGTTATCAAACTTTCATAATAGTTGAACCTCCCTTTCCCTGTGGCTCCATTCTCCCCAGCAACTTTTCCGTTTTCACAACACTTTTATCCATGCAGGTGTTGTGAAAACGGAAAAGTTGCTCTACTTTCTCCTTGCAAGACGGAAGACTCTGGTTCATTGAGCACCTTTATTTTAAATGAGTCAGACGGACATTTTATAGACAACTGAAGATTTACAAACATAAGTTTGAGCGTATAAAACTCTAGAACCATGAGAGATGAAAAACAAACAATAGATTAATGTATCATGGTACATGTGAAAAGTACAATGCACTATGGAAATTGAAGTGTTCAATTCAAATGCTTGGTGGCTGAGGGAGTTTTGGAGGGGGAGGGAACAGGAAATGAAGAAATAAGGAGGGGTTAAAAAACGGGGATTGGTAGAGAATGTTACGATCCATGCCGGGGAAGGGAGAAGAAAGATGGAGTAGCAGGTAGGCGGCGTGACAATTGAGTAGGAGTGTTGGAAGATGAAGGGTTGAAGCGTATAGAGTCATTCTTATTTGGTTGAGATGGGGAGGTGGGAGAGTGAAAAGCGTAAACACAGTCGGAGAACGAGGGTAATGCTTGGTTATTTGGAATTGTTACAGAGGGAGGTAGAAATGTTTGGAGTACGGGGTTTTAGTAAGATGGCTGTGAAGGAAGAGAGGGAGAATGGTTGAAAAAGAAGGGAGGGCACTCACGGCGGGACAGTGGGGGAAAAGGGAAGATATAGAGGGTATGGGGAGAATGGAGCCACAGGGAAAGGGAGGTTCAACTATTTTGAAAGTTTGATAACTTGCGGTGATCAGTGCAATATATGATGCCGATTTAGGAAATGTTGAAATTTAATAAGTATATACAATTGTGCATTTACTGATGAGTATGTTTGATTGATTTCACAGTTACCCCTGACGAAGGACCCGTGGGGTCTGAAATGCATTGGGTTTAATAAACTGCATTTTAATGAACTTTGCCTCAGTACGTGTTATTGGAAAGAGGTTCGAATGGCCTGCAGTAACATGAGAAACTCAGAAAATTGCAGAATCTTGCAGGAGAAGTTAAATGAATGAGATTGAGAAAGTGTGAAGGATTATAAGGACGAAAAAGAATTTTGAAAAATGGAATAGTAAAAGAAATTGATGCAATTGCAAAAAAGAAGAAAGCTGTCGCCACTGGTGTTGGGGCAAAAGCAGCCCCAAGTTTTTGATGTTGTTGAATTCTACACGTGCTGTTATGGGCTTAGCACGTCAACGGTGAGCACGCAGAAGACAAACATTCGGTTTATATATGGAAGAAGAAATTGAGAGAACAAGGTGTGCAACACGTCTTTGTATGAGGTTATGTAACTTACCCTTGCTCTAGACTTTTCTTCATAAATTAAATGGTAAAATGTAAAAAAAATTGGTAATGGTGCACCCTGCGCAGCGTGCATATGTCTCCACCGCCGCGTCTGCGGGGTCTTACTCTTCACCCTTAGGGTGGGGCTAATGACCAATTGTCATGCGCATTGCTGACTGGTTAAGTGAGGAGGCATCCTAACGGCCAGAGGGGAGACAATTGAGAGTTAATGTGCAACGGCAACCGCCGGCCATCATTTAATTATTTCTCTGGCTAGCCTTGTTTGCCCTGTCTTTGCGGCCCGCGCAGGTGAGTCTGTCTGTTTCCCCAGTCTATGCCAACCCCCCGCAGACAAGTGCACCCTACCCAAAATTCATTGCGACGACCACTTGTCTGCGTAATGTCTCCAGTTTAGAGTGAAGTCATTTAGTAAAAGAAAGGCCCCTTTGGTACATGAAGATTGTTTGGGGGAACGGTTATGCTACATATTAAAGATTAAAAGTGTGTGTCATCAGTTTCACCTGCGATTTATGTTAATTTGCGAATTTTACAGAAAACACATTGAACTTTGTGGGCACAAGAAAATGTACCCTTCACCTATGAATTTACACCTTCGTCTGTGACTTTGGGAGAAGTTTCCCAGTTTCGCCCGACTTTATCAAGGCAAAGTGGTACCCACTTCCCCCCAAAACTGACCCGATTTCTTTTGTCGTTGATGTCAGTTCTGATGGGGAGGGTCCAGCTGAACTGAACATCAGGGTGTGAGTGGGTGGAGTGGGGGAGGGTTGGGGCAGAGAGGGTGAGGAATGGGGCTGTGGTGGCCATGGTGCTACATAAATTTCAGCTTGCAGAAAAAAATGGTTTCTAGCAGAGACAGATAAAAGTTACTAAAATACAGCAACATGCTTTGCTGCACAGTCGAATGCCCTTCGCTAAAATTGACAGGCCACCTTTCAGTTACTCTCTGCTGTTTGGTTGTTAAACTGAGACTGAGTTGAAACTTTTGCCAGAACAGTCTTAAAAGGTCTAAAAATAAAAAAAAATTGAGTATAAGTATCACAAAATGTGCGGCATTAGACCGCATAATTTGCCTTTTCCTGCTGCATAATTGGGTACCTGCAGCATAATTCTCATAGCACTGCATACCATGTACTTCCCCTCTGTTTACTGCTGTCGCTAAGAGCCACCAATCCTACCCCATTGATATGAAAGGAAAAAAATAACGTTTACAGCATTTCTACATTACGAAGCATGTTCTACCAGAGGTTGCACGTGACTTCCGTGGAAAAAGGGACCAGCGCCTGTAACTCTCTTCTCTTTCTGGACTTTTTTTTTTTTAACACCAGCACAACCTACCTCACTTGCGACCTTTGAACTGTGGGGCGTTCTGTGCACTTTTCCGCCCTGAAGCCGTAGTACTCCGCTCAGTAGCAGTAGAAAGATCAATGTTTCTGGTGCATAAATATATCCAAATCCCTGACCCTGTGGGTGTGACAAGATCACCCAGCATCCTGCCCCAGAAACATGCCAGCCCCACAGACCTCTCCAGGCAGAGAAATCTGCCAGTCCTAGAGACCTCTCTGGGCACAGATACCTGCCAGCCTCCCAGACCTCCCCAGGCAGAGAAACCATCCAGCCCCACAGACCTCCCCAGGCACAGAAACCTGCCAGCCCCTCAGACCTCTCCAGGCACAGAAACCTGCCAGCCCCACAGACCTTTCCGGGCACAGAAACCCACCAGGCCCACAGACCTCCTTAAGCACTGAAACCTGCCAGTCCCACAGAGCTCGCCCAGCCAGAGAATCCTGGCAGTCCCACAGACCACCCCAGGCGAGGAAACCTGTCAGCCCCACAGACCTCCTCTGGCAGAGAATCCAGCCAGTACCACAGATCTCCCCAGGCACAGAACCTTGCTGGCCCCACAGACCTCCTCGAGCACAGAAACCTGCAAGTCCCACAGACCTCCCGGGTATAGAAACCTGACAGCCCCACAGACCTCCCCAAGCACAGAAACATGCCAGTTCCACAGACCTCCCAGGGTACAAAAACCTGCCAGTCCCACAGGCACACAATCTGCCAGTCCACAGACCTCCCAGAGCACAGAAACCTGCCAGTTCCATTGACCTCCCCGGGCACAGAAACTTGCCAGTCCAACAGACCTCCCTGAGCACAGAAACCTGCTAGTCCCTTAGACATCCCAGGGTACAGAAACCTGCCAGCCCCACAGACCTCCCCATTCACAGAAACCTGCCAGTTCCACAGACCTCCCCAAGCACAGAACCCTGCCAGTTCCACAGACCTCTCCCAGCCAGAGAATCCTGCCAGTCCCACAGACCACCCCAGACAGAGAAACCTGCCAGCCCCACAGACCTCCCCGGGGACAGAAACCTGCCAGTTCCATTGACCTCCCTGGGCACAGAAACCTGCCAGCCCCATAGACCTCCCCGAGCACAGAAACCTGCCAGTTCCATTGACCTCCCTGGGCACAGAAACCTGCCAGCCCCATAGACCTCCCCGAGCACAGAAACCTGCCAGTCCCACATACATCCCAGGGTCCAGAAACCTGCCAGCCCCACAGACCTCCCCATTCAGAGAAACCTGCCAGTTCCACAGACCTCCCCAAGCACAGAAACCTGCCAGTCTCACAGACCTCCCCCAGCCAGAGAATCCTGCCAGTCCCACAGACGACCCCAGGCAGAGAAACCTGCCAGCCCCACAGACCTCCCCGGGGGCAGAAACCTGCCAGTCTCACAGACCTCCTCTGACAGAAAATCCATCCAGTCCCACAGATCTCCCCAGGCACATAACCTTGCTGGCCCCACAGACCTTCCCGGGCACAGAAACGTGCCAGTCTCACAGACCTCCCCAGGCACAGAAACCTGCCAACCCCTCAGACCTCTCCAGGTACAGAAACCTGCCAGCCCCACAGACCTCTCCGGGCACAAAAACCTACCAGCCCCACAGACCTCCCCAAGCAGAGAAACCTGCCAGTCCCACAGACCTCCCCCAGCCAGAGAATCCTGCCAGTCCCACAGACCACCCCAGGCTGAGAAACCTGCCAGCCCCACAGACCTCTCCGGGGACAGAAACCTGCCAGTCCCACAGATCTCCTCTGGCAGAGAATCCAGCCAGTCCCACAGATCTCCCCAGGCACAGACCCTTGGTGGCCCCACAGACCTCCGCGGGCACAGAAACCTGCCAGTCCCACAGACCTCCTCGGGCATAGAAACCTGCCACCCCACAGACTTCCCCAAGCACAGAAACCTGCCAGTTCCACAGACCTCCCAGGGTACGGAAACCTGCGTGTCCCACAGACCTCCACAGGCACAGAATCTGCCAGTCCCACAGACATCCCAGAACACAGAAACCTGCCAGTTCCATTGACTTCCCCGGGCACAGAAACTTGCCAGGCCCATAGACCTCCACAGGCACAGCAACCTGCCAGTCCCACAGACATTCCAGGGTACAGAAACCTGCCAGTCCCACAGGCACAGAATCTGCCAGTCCCACAGACCTGCCAGAGCACAGAAACCTGCCAGTTCCATTGACCTCCCTGGGCACAGAAACCTGCCAGACCCATAGACCTCCCCGAGCACAGAAACCTGCCAGTCCCACAGACATCCCAGGGTACAGAAACCTGCCAGCCCCACAGACCTCCCCATTCACAGAAACCTGCCAGTTCCACAGACCTCCCCAAGCACAGAAACCTGCCAGTCCCACAGACCTCCCCCAGCCAGAGAATCCTGCCAGTCCCACAGACGACCCCAGGCAGAGAAACCTGCCAGCCCCACAGACCTCCCTGGGGACAGAAACCTGCCAGTCTCACAGACCTCCTCTGGCAGAGAATCCAGCCAGTCCTACAGATCTCCCCAGGCACATAACCTTGCTGGCCCCACAGACCTTCCCGGGCACAGAAACCTACCAGTCCCACAGATCTCCCCCAGCCAGAGAATCCTGCCAGTCCCACAGACCACCTCAGGCTGAGAAACCTGCCAGCCCCATAGACCTCCCCGGGGACAGAAACCTGCCAGTCCCACAGATCTCCTCTGGCAGAGAATTAACCATGGGCAAATTTTGCGAATCTCGCGTTCGCGAATTTTGCGGATTTGCGAATTCGCAATCCGCAAAATCCACAAATTCTCGCAAATTTGCTGATTTTTTTTTTGTGTTCGCAAGTGTTTCTGCCAGTTCGCGAGGATTTGGTACTAGTTCGCAATTGCGAACTTACTTGTCCGCTCGCAACGGTCGCGACTATGTTGTTTCTACGTCTGGTTCATCATCACAGCCTCCCAGCACCCTCTGTTTCACCACTGGCACCCTCTCTTTGACCCATGCCACCCTCTGTTACATCAATGCCACCCTCTGGTTCATCATCACTGTAGAAGATGGGGGGGAAAAGCAAGCCCACCTGCCCTGCTTGAACTGACATGAATTAATTTGGGGTTAGTTTATTAACAACACCTGCCCTGCCCCAACTGACAATAATGAATTAGGGGCTAATTAATGTGTCACTGAATTTGAAGTTCCAGCCTGGCACTTGCTTGTCTGCTCCCTTAGCTGTAAATCAGGACCTTTGTGGCATACAGTTAAGGTCAGAGCAGGGTCACACAATAGTTGCAAGCAGGCAACCGAATTCTGGAGGGCCCCCTCAGGAAGCACTACAGGGAATCGTTACAAATCATGAGGTTGACCTTTTGCACCTGCTCATTGCTTTTGCTTTTGCAAAAATCGTTTTTCGTTTTTTTCGCGCTATTCGCGGGGCGCGGCGTCGTGCGAAACCCACCGCGGAAGCCGCCAATTCGTGCGAATGAGCTTTTTATTTTTTTGCGGCTTGTTGTTTCGCGAGTTTTTTTGCAGTATTCGCGAGCCGCTTGCAGCGCAACACGCAAATTTACCCCAAGGTCGAGTACGGGCGCGGCCATTTTGTTTGCGTGACGTATTTCCGTTTCCGCCCGCTATGTATAATCTCGCGCAGTAAGCGCATTGCGAGTAGAAGTTTGCACGAGATCGCGAGGAAAGTCTCGCGTGAACTTACTTTCGCGCTCGTGAACGGGCGCCGGCCATCTTGTTTTTCATTCATTTCCTGTGTCTGGGTATGGTGTTTAATCCTCTGGCTATCTTTGCCATCCTTTGCTTGTTTTCAGTTTTTTTTTAACGATTTTGCTTCTTATCTATCCCTCTCTTTTCCTAGCTGTATATTTTTGTCTTTTCTGCTATTTTTCTTTACTTTTAAACTACTTTTTTAAACTCTTTTCTTTTCTTCTTCCCTATCCTATTCCTTCTTAATTTTCTACTTCCTACCTTACCTGCCCAGACCATGGTGAAGCCAGGCGCCGTGAAGCTGCCCAGGCACTTGAGGGCGGCAGCGGCGGCAGGGAGGAGGAGTCCCCAGGACACCATGCGGTCGATTGAGGGGGGAGCAGGTGATGCGATGGGAGATCTTCAGCCCAAAGGAAGTGGGCGCGCTGGTCTACTTCGTCCAGCGCCGCCTGCCCAGGACCATCGCGGGAGGCGGCAGGATCGCGGCCGGCAGCTACAACATCCGGGAGCGCCGGAAGGGGTGGAGGAAGGTGTGCTGGGCCATATCCCACCTCTATGGGGTCCAGCGCACCTACAGCCAGGTCACCCATCGCTGGACGGACCTCCTGGACCCGGAGCGTGACCTGCTGGACCAGCTCGGCTTGGAGATCCCCGGGCTTGGTGAGTAGTAGTAGCCATTTCATCACTCACTACTATGATGTTTTCTCCTGCTCTGTTGTTGTATTGCAAATATTTGTTTTTTACATGGAGCAAGCCAATAATGCCGCTGATGACGATTACATTGTAGTTAAATTATATTTCAAAATCTTCTGTGCATTTCAGGTGCACTGCTCTCCTTCTCAGTGGCGTTGCTACTATGCTTATTTGTTTTCTATTTTGTGGTCTCATTGGCCTGAGTAACTATTATGTATGAGTGTACTTTACAGAACTGCGTAATGCTAGACACTAGGGGGCAGATTACATTTACAAGCCCCTTGCGCCACGTTTACGTTGCCTTGCGTGACGCAACAGCGGCGTAAACGTGCCACATCCCTGCGAGTCATTTACAGCATGACGCATCTAGGGAGATGCGTCACGTTATAAAGCCATGGGCCTGCACCACAATGGGTGCGTTCCTAGTACGCAGGGTGGGCGGTCCGGCGGCTGTGCGCCTCGCAAAATTGCCTGCGTGAAATCTACAAGATTTAACGCAGGCACTTCTGCGACGCTGCTACGTCAATTCAATTCCTTATGCCTGCTTGAAGCAGGCGTAAGGACTGACACAGCATGTTAAGAATTGGGTGGCCCTGAGCATTACTGGAGTTGCATTGCGTTGGCGACGTGACTCCAGCGATGCGCCGCTCTTACGTGACGAGATGCGTCACGCAAGTGCCTACCCTTGCGCCAGGGCGCGCCGCATTGTAAATGAGGCGCATCTGCCGTGTCGCAAGGGTAGTTTTGCGTGACGCATTTGATCTGGCGCATCTCTGGAGATGCGCCAGAACGCGTAAGTAAGTATGCCCCTAAGGGGCAGAATTGCAATTACCGTCGCATCCCTGCAAAGTAGCAGGGATGCGCCATTAATTGTGCGGCCCGCTACCACCACCAAACATGGTGCGCTGTATTTGCAATGCGGCGCACCATGGGCCCAAAACGTCACCGAAGCTTTACTGCTGGAGTTGCGTCGCAACGATGGCGCAGCTCCAGCAATGCTCTGGGGTACCCTATCTCCCCAATGCTGGGTCAAGCCGTACGTCTGCTTCAAGCAGGTGCAGGGTTTGTGTGACGCATCATTGTCCTAAAGGTGACTGATTAAAATTTTGTAGATTTCCCTCAGCCACTTTTAGGATGTGTTCCAGCGCAGGAATGCCCTCCCTTGCGCCGGAACGCCCCCTGATGGCGCAGGGCTTTATAACGGGATGTATCTCCCAAATGCGTCACGTTGTTATAATATTATACGCCGCACCATGGCGCCCTTTTTTGTTTAGCTGCTGCATCACAAAAGTCACGCAAGAACGGCGCAAAAGAGCCGCAAGGGGCTTAAATCTGCCCCTTCCTTTGTACCCCTGACAATAAGAAAAATAGTGGCGGTGGATTGATAGTTTGACTATTTAAATGACTGGTAATGTAGCAGGCAACTGTTAGTGTTGTCACTGATCTGACTGAAATCACAATGGAGTTTGTCTGTCACTTTGCGTCTTGCCTGTGGACTGCTGCCTGCCAGTCCTAGGTGAACCTTTCAGTACTTTGTTTAGTGAGTTACGTGACTTTCGAAGTCACAGGTCCGCAAATAAATGAAAACTAACCCTAATCAATATAATTTCGCGGAAATATTTTGTTATTGTTCTTTTGAAATGTTTGATTTGGTTGACATTGACAAGCAACAATCATCCATGTTTTCTGTTCTTTCTTTCATGTTGTACGTCAGCTCCCCCCAGGGGCGAGGGGAGGACACAGGAGCAGCAGGCGGCAGATGCTGTTGAACAGGGCCAGGATCGGGCAGGCGAGGGCTCCTTTGCTGGCCCCAGTAAGTTTTCATTTTAGACTAGTACCTATTTTTCCTAGCGTTCCTCATTTGATTTTTTCAAAATCGTCTTTGATCTTCTTGTAGACTGTATCTAAATTCTTATCCTGCCTCTACTATGACTCCCTGTGGTATTACTAGATTATACTTATTAGTCTGTCTGTGTAGCTAACTAAGATTGCACGGTTGGCGAAACTCCCATTCTAGTCAGCAATAGCTCTATCAACTTAGTGCAGCCCTCTGGGATTGTCCATAATGTCTTTTGAAGTGTTCTATCTGCTTTGAAAATTCCCAACTATAAAATGTGAATGACCACCAAGAAAGAATAAGATACTACCTTTTGGTTTGGATAGGAGGACAATCCATACCACTACAGTGGCGCGGACAATTCTTCTGCAGAAACAGAACTATGGACAATAAATAGTGCATTGCTTATCAATTATAACAGGCGCTGTTAGAGTTTCCACATACCTCTGTGATAACAGACTTTGAACCCCCAATGTCCTTACTGACTGACTACATAGTGTGGCACAGTCATTTACCTCCCGAATTCATCGATCATTGATCCCCAATGATGATTATCCAACGTAGCTGAAGAGTACGGAGTCAGAGTCAAGAAGTGTCAGAGGCACGGACTCAGGCTTGCAAAAATCGCAAAGCCTTTCGCTCAGTCACTCTAGTCTGGACCAAAAAACACAGAGTCTCTCTAAGTTTAAAAGCTTTATTAAAAGTAAACACATTTATTAAAATGAAGTCATAATAAAAAAACGAAACGTTTAACTGAGAATGGAAAAGTGGTTAGTGCTGACGATTAATTGAAGACATTTCTTGTGGTCGAGCCGAGCTCTCACCTTGTTTCAACTTGATCTTGTTGTTAGAAGTCCATCTTCTGTCTGTGTGGAAAAAAATGGTGCGTGTTAAAAAGCCAGCCTTCATCAGTTGTGCCAAAAAGTGCTGCATTACATTGTTTTCACATGTCTTCATTCCTAGACCAAATACTAGTGAGTGGTTTATTCTAACATTCTTAAATGTACTTTGTAGGTGGAACATCTGGTGGCGGGGCCAACGCGGAGGTGGTGGTGCTCGAGGCGGAGGGCAATTCCTCAGGGGAGGATGCGGCGGTTCCAGTGCCGGCTGTGAGAGTTCAGACGATGGTGGTGGCGGGCAGAGGTAAGCTCTTATATATTCCTTACTTATTGAGATTGAAGACGTGGCTGGGAAGGAAAGAATATGAGATGCATGGCTGGGTGAATGATGAAGCAATGATTGGTGGAAGGACAACAGCCTGGGTGGGTGACACAGAAACTGTATGTGTCCATATACCTGGATCATGCTACTATCTGACTCTTAGATAGCATATGTGTATCTAGAGCAGGGGTATTCATAGTACGGCCCGCGGGCCGGTGGCGGCCCGGCAAGCCTTCCTTGGCGGTGTGCAGACCTTGCAGACAATCACTGCTCCCCCGGCCCCCACAGTGCAGAGTGGAGATGCAGGGCCACAAAGAGGTGAAATAGAACAAAGCCTCTGCTCTGTGGGGCCGGGCAAGCAGTGATTGTCAGGGTGGAGATGCAGGGGCGCTACAACAAACAAAGCCTCAATAATATGTTAATGGTCTTTTAAAGACCTGTTAAGTACTTTGGTGTGGCTGTCTGTGTGTGCGCGTTGAGGAAGCTGTCTCAGCCCGGGCTGAAGGCTGACACAGACAGACACACACACAGTGAGATGACAGAGGGGGAGGGAGAGGGAGGGCAGGAGGGAGAGAGAGATGGAGAGGGAGGGCAGGAGGGAGAGCATGAGTGAGAGAGATGTATGTAAATGCTGGGTCTGGTGGCTCAGTGGATGAAGGCATCTGCTGCAGGGACCTGTGTGCAACCTCATGGTCACAAGTTTTTGTTTTGCTTTAGCCCCGCCCCCTTTGACTCCGCCCCCACCAGTGCAGCCCTCGGCCACAAACTACACTGTAAATTTAGCCCCTGAGAGAAAGTTTGTGAATACCCATGATCTAGAGAGAGTAGACGGTCAGTGGATGAACTAAGTGTAACTTTGAAGAGCATGTAACACTGCACCTGCACGTCCGTTCCAGTGTAGGAAAGGCAAGGAAAAGAAGTTTTAATTTTGTCCAAATACTACCATCAATAGTAGCAGTAGTTTGTATTGCAAGCACAGCATAGATCCGGTTATTACGGTGGCCACTCCCTACCTCTCTTAATAAGTTTAATAGTACTCAGTCATTCATGTGTGGATGTATCACTAGTCACTCAATAAAAAGCAAAGCACCTAAAGTCATCCCATATATAAGCAAAAACATCCCATGTGAAGTGATAGATAATCAGATTATTTATCTTCTTCAATTTTCCATTTCTAGTACTCATTTCCACTGTAGGGTGAAAGTTAAATTAATTAAGCAGTAGCCCTTGAGTTGTAACAGAGTATTCTCAGTGCCACCCGTAATAGAAAAGTAAGAGCTTCACCACCTGCATGTACTGGACGGGTACAGTAACGCAACGCAAGTCTAGGTTACTCATCACGGCGTGCGTCTCTTTTTCTCGGGTGCAAGTTTACTGCGCTGGCATTATGCCGGCTTGCAGAAGATAACGTACCAATTTTCCTAAACAAGAGACAAGAAGAAGAATAAGACTGGTGTACTTTCATAGTCGACTCCAATGGAAGTCCATAGTGCTCGTAGAATTTGTTCCTTAAACTCCCACTAATGTTAGAGCAAGGATGAAGAAGTGTGAGGTTAGATAGATACTGGCCTCAATAGTTATGTAATGCGCTTGCAAGTTGCTAGTTGTACTGCAACACAAATTTCTGCTGAATGATTGAGTTAATCTTAAAGAGCATTGGTTACAGACTATGTCTTTCTATCTTCATATAGATTCTCCTTCCAAACGAACAAGGAGGAAGGTGCTGGCTAGAGCGGCCCGGCAACGGAGGATCGATGCCACTGTGGCCGAATATCGGCGGCTGGTGGCCCTGGAGGACGAAGAAAGTGTGCGGTCGACCACAACAACAACGTCGTCTGCATCGGCCTCCGTGCCCCCACGGGCTGCCACCCAGCACAGTGGTCCACCCAGACTGAGCCGGGCTGCCAAAGCCAAACGCCACCGCCGAGTAGCAAGGACAACAGCTTCCTCTCACAGCCGTTGCACCTGCAAGGCAGTGAAGGCACGCCTGCGCCACAGTACCCTGATGGTGTCCCGCCTCCAGCAGGAGCTCCACCACTTTTCAAACGTGTTGGAGGGGCTCCGCGTAGAGCACGCCTTGCTCCACCAGGAGCATGAGGCCCTGGCCCAAAAAGTAGACAGCATCCACCCATAGTGTCCCTTGCCCCTTTTTTAGAGACTTTTGGGGGGTGGGAATTGGGAGTTGGGTTTTTGGGGACTTTTGAAGGACAATCGTTGGGGTTAGGGAGGGTCTTGCGGGAGATCATTTTGTTAGGGATATAAATATAATTTTTCAAACTTTATCTGAGCATACCCGTTTCTTACTGCTTGCCTGGTGGGTGGGGGTTTAACAGTGACTTTGTTTTCCTGAAAGTTTAGTTCCATTTTCTTCCTTTAAGTGTAAATGCCCAAATGTTTTCAACACTAACAGCCTGATTCAAGTACAATCCGTTTTGCGTGTCCCTAATAGCGAATCATAGCGACTCGCTATTGAGGACACGCAAAACGGCATTCATGTAGGAATTGCTAATAAAATAGCGATTCCTACATGTTCTTTATTTGCGAGTAGCAATTTGCTACTCGCAAATACTCCCCATTCATTCCTATGGGCCAAGAGGCCCATAGGAATGAATGGGGAGTATCCCTTATTTGCGAGTAGCAATTTGCTACTCGCAAATGAGATAGCGACTGAAAGGGTGCCAGGGGTGTCCAAAGGACGCCCTGTAGCACCCCTAAAATGCACATTTGGACAGGTGTTGCGCACACACATGTCCAAAGGACATGTGTGTGTGCAACATGCAACTTAGAAAAATGCTTTTAAAAGCATTTTTCTGAGTTTCTGCTATTTACCGACAGGTCTGACCTCTCGGTAAATAGCGGCCCCAAAAGTGCTAAATCGCAATTTCAGGATGTGTCATGAATAGCATTTGAGGAATCTCTAATAGAGATTCCTTAAATGCTATTCCTCGCATATTTGCGACTTCTTAAATAGCGATTTTTGCATTTGGTATCATGAATACCAAATGCAAAAATCGCACTCGCAAAGGGTCAGATTCTCAGAATCTGGCCCTTTTGCGAGCGCTATTGCCTACATGAATCAGGCTGTAAGTGCCTCTCACAGAGTAAGTGAAGTGAATCCAAGAGTCCTAGGACTTTAGTAGTACTACCGTCAGTCTCTCGTCTCTCCTACTAATACTCCATTATACCCCCAAACCACCAAACGCTTATCTTACCTGTAATTTGTGTTTGAAAGTAGGGCTAGACCCAGGGCTGGCTCCACGGGAAACAGCGAATAAGGTTGGCAATCTTGGTCGGATAAAATTTCCTCATAGCGGTGGTACTAGTGGTGTGACACAGTGGCAGTTGCATGCCTATGAAAAAAAAGAAAATTAAATCTGGTTTGTCCTCCTGAGCAATTCAACGGTACAATAGAGAATATAGCAGGTGACAGAAGTACACTAGAACAGTGCCACATTGTAGCCTAACAAATGGTAAAGTATAACTACTAATTCGGTTGAAGTTCTTTGACATTAGCCATGGGTCTTTGTCAAGCAGAGTAAGAATATATCCTCGGATTTCTTCACCAGCCTGTTGCTATCACCTTATCCTCCCCAGCAAGTGTGTGGATTTATTGCTGTAATTTAGTCACACATCAATCAAAACCACACAGCCCGGGGGAAGAGGGTTAGGGTTTGAAAAATGGATGGGTACGGGGGTTTTTGGGAAAGGTTTTGGGAGATAAGAAAAAATAGCACAGCATGGACAAACAATTGTGAACATAAACAAATCTTTGGGTACAAACCTATCCATCAATCTTTGAAAGTGCATGCACTACTGCATGCATGTCAGTGAAAAGTAAGTAGTACTTTCGACAACTGTGGAAGAAAGAATGCGACAGTACAGGGCCTGTGGGGAATTATTGATAACTATATTCAACATAAGGTCTCTGTAGCCAGATACCTGAGAGCCTTGCTAGTCACTATAAATCCATTCACAACAACACTCAATGGGGTTGGTCTGGAAGGTATAGTAGATAGAAAAGGAGAAATTGCTTTTTTTCTAGGTGTCCCCTCACTCACCAGGGTTGCCCCTTGGTGACATGCTTCATCATTGGGGCCATCCCAGTCCTCTATGGGCTGGGGCGTGCTGCGACTTGCGAATTACGTAGGAGCACTTACAAATGACTATGTGTGGTGCAGATGTGATAGTGGAGTGGACTAAGTGATGTGTTAAGGGATCAATTTAGAAGCAGAGAGAGATCCAAGAAATGCAGTCACAGTCAGAGAAAAAGGCAAGGGATACTGTATCTATGTTGTTGTAGTTGTCCTGTTGGAAGTGGTAAGTAAGTTGCCTGCAGAAAAAAAATCCTCTTATTAGCGGCACTCCTCCATTGCAGCCGACGCTTCGTCCATCGATGTTGGTCACCGGAAGACACCCTGTCCACTGCCTGCCTGATGCTGAATTGTGGCTCGCTAATGTGAAGCCTGACTCCATCCTTTTTTCCCCATTGCAGAGACTGAAACCCGGCCTGTAATTATTCAACGAAAAACAGGAAGTGATATAATATTACAACACCACTGATAAATAAATATAAGGTATGTAGGCTGTGGAGTGCAAAAAGTCACACTTTGATTTTCCTAGTAGACAGTACAATATTTTTGAAAGTGCGTACTCTGTCTGAGTCACCTTTTGAAGGATAAATAAGTAGGGGCAAATTAATGTAGCGGATCTTTCCCCTCAAGCTAGGTGTACTGTAAACTGTGTTTTAGAACAAAATTAGATCTTCCTAGCAGTGCTCCCACCCAGACCCTTACTAAAGCCAGTCGCAGAAATGTAGAAGACCCCCAATCAAATCTCAAAAAACGAGGCCTAGCAGAAAACTCGTGACAAAACTTACTTTGAAAGTAAAAGTAGGCCGAAGTACCCCCTTACTAATTAACCCCTTACCCACCGTGGATTGCATTCAAACCACTTGCAAGCAACCAAGCAAAAGTATCCATAGCCAGCATCGCTCCAAGACTCGAAATCCCCCCCACTCAAACACATGCAATAGAAATACTGCTAACCCTAACGAACCCTAAGTTAAGAATAGTGGCAAAGGCTTTCTTTAACTATGCCAAATCCCCCCTTTCCCACCATGGATTTTCTTCAAATGACTTGCAACCAAAATTACACATTCTCACGAGTGCTCTAAGACCCCAGAACTCAGTTGCAAAAATCTAGAACACCCCGAAACACGTGCAATCCTGCTGCGAGGGCTAACCCTAACGAACCCTAAGTTACAAAAAGTGCCAAAAGGCTTTTCCGCGAGGATTTTGTCCCAACCACTTCTACCCGGTATTAGACCTTCCCAGGAATGCCCCAAGACCCGCCAACCCACCCGCCAAGAAGCATAACACCCCCAATCAGGCCAAAAGCAAAATCTCATACTTGCAATATTTCTCGGCCTTCGGTCCAAACGCGCTGCGTAGCTAGGCCATAAGTCGGGGTTGCCACCACGGATTTCCTGAAAAGCAAATGCAATCAAGATTAGAGTGTCCCAGCAGTGCTCCCAGACCACGAAACTCACCCACAAACAGACGGAACCCCCCCTAAAAGCACCTCAAAGGCAAGCAAGTCATCAAAAACACAAAAAATGTTCCGCCTGGGATTTGGTCCAAACCACTTTTATCCGGTATTAGAGCTTCCCAGCAATGGCCCCAGAGCCGTCAACCCAGGAGAAAACGAGTAGAAGACCCCCAAACAGCCAAAGAGCAAAAGTACAAAAATGGGGACTTTGTCAGTTTTTCCCAAATTTCCCAAATCACTCTGCGCGCGCTCTGCAGCTAGGCCCTAACTCCCCTCTGCCAACATGGATTTGCTTCAAACCTCTTGCAAAGTAAAGTACATATAGCCAGCAGTGCGCCCAGACCCCGAAACCCACGCACAAACACCAGGAAGCCCCCCAAACAGGCCCCCGAAAACGCTACATTGAGCAAAATGTCAGAAATAGCCCAAAAAAAATCGGTCTGGATTTTGTCCCAACCACTTCTACCCGGTATTAGACCTTCCCAGGAATGCCCCAAGACCCGCCAACCCACCCGCCAAGAAGCATAACACCCCCAAACAGGCCAAAAGCAAAATCTCATACTTGCAATATTTCTCGGCCTTCGGTCCAAACGCGCTGCGTGGCTAGGCCATAAGTCGGGGTTGCCACCACGGATTTCCTGAAAAGCAAATGCAATCAAGATTAGAGTGTCCCAGCAGTGCTCCCAGACCACGAAACTCACCCACAAACAGACGGAACCCCCCCTAAAAGCACCTCAAAGGCAAGCAAGTCATCAAAAACACACAAAAAATTCCGCCTGGGATTTGGTCCAAACCACTTTTATCCGGTATTAGAGCTTCCCAGCAATGGCCCCAGAGCCGTCAACCCAGGAGAAAACGAGTAGAAGACCCCCAAACAGCCAAAGAGCAAAAGTACAAAAATGGGGACTGTCAGTTTTTCCCAAATTTCCCAAATCACTCCGCGCGCGCTCTGCAGCTAGGCCCTAACTCCCCTCTGCCACCATGGATTTGCTTCAAACCTCTTGCAAAGTAAAGTATATATAGCCAGCAGTGCGCCCAGACCCCGAAACCCACCCACAAACACCAGGAAGCCCCCCAAACAGGCCCCCGAAAACGCTACATTGAGCAAAATGTCAGAAATAGCCAAAAAATAATCGGCCTGGATTTTGTCCCAACCACTTCTACTCGGTATTAGACCTTCCCAGGAATGCCCCAAGACCCGCCAACCCACCCGCCAAGAAGCACAACACCCCCAAACAGGCCAAAAGCAAAATCTCATACTTGCAATATTTCTCGGCCTTCGGTCCAAACGCGCTGCGTAGCTAGGCCATAAGTCAGGGTTGCCACAACGGATTTCCTGAAAAGCAAATGCAATCAGGATTAGAGTGTCCCAGCAGTGCTCCCAGACCCCGAAACCCACCCACAAACACCAGGAAGCCCCCCAAACAGGCCCCCGAAAACGCTACATTGAGCAAAATTTCAGAAATAGCCCAAAAAAAATCGGCCTGGATTTTGTCCCAACCACTTCTACCCGGTATTAGACCTTCCCAGGAATGCCCCAAGACCCGCCAACCCACCCGCCAAGAAGCATAACACCCCCAAACAGGCCAAAAGCAAAATCTCATACTTGCAATATTTCTCGGCCTTCGGTCCAAACGCGCTGCGTGGCTAGGCCATAAGTCGGGGTTGCCACCACGGATTTCCTGAAAAGCAAATGCAATTAAGATTAGAGTGTCCCAGCAGTGCTCCCAGACCACAAAACTCACCCACAAAGAGACGGAACCCCCCCTAAGAGCACCTCAAAGGCAAGCAAGTCATCAAAAACACACAAAAATTTCCGCCTGTGATTTGGTCCAAACCACTTTTATCCGGTATTAGAGCTTCCCAACAATGGTCCCAGAGCCGTCAACTCACCTGCAAAGAGGTACAACAACACCCCCACAAGTGCTGAGTCTTTCTTCATTGGGCGTAAACCAGCCCTCTAGTTTGATGGAAATAGGAGTCTGGAGGAGGAGGATAGAGGAGCATGTTCTTCTGAACTTGGGAACCTGAGGAATGCAGACTGCGGCAACTTCAAATCAATTAGCAAACCAGTGAAGACAGTTCTGCTGATGGGCTTGTTTTTGTGATTATCTGATTAAAGTTTGAAATATATTAACTGTGCACAACAAAGAAAGACAGACACACAGGAATAAAAGTGAATAAGGACGAAAAAGAAAGTTATTGATTCGTTGTCTCATTTTCAGGGCTCGGTATCACGTTCCAGGAATGAGAATAAGGCTTCATCATCATACTCTGCGAATTCAGGCAGGGTGAGCTCAGTGTCACCTGACAGAGTAGAAATTCCCTCATCTATGTTGCTGGCCACCTCCTCTTCATCCGGCACGCTTTCTCGTACTCTGAAATCTGGTGGCATGAGGTGCTGATTCATCTTGATCATTGTTAACCTCTCCACATTTTTGGGCGAGAGGCGGCTCCGTTTGGGAGTTACAATGCCACCAGCAGCACTGAAAACCCGTTCAGAAGACACGCTTGCGAGTGGGCAAGACAAGTAGTTTAAAGCCAGGATGGTGAGCTGTGGCCACAATTCTTTTTTCCCATGCCAATACGCCAATGGGTCAGAATTAACATAGACCTCTGTTGAGTCATTCAGATAGTCCTTCACCATCGACTCAAGGTCCTCATCCAAGGTTCCTCCACTCTGACCTTTTGAGAACCAAACCCACGCAGAGCTAGCCAATCCTCTTCAGCCTCCAATGTTTCTGTTGTGTCTCGTGCAGATGATCCGGTTGCCGGTGTCTTTAACGGCTGAGAGGTCACTTGTGCCACAGCCACAGGTGCAGAAGTGGGTTGTTTTGACTGGGGATGGCCTGCTGATGTACTGCCATTTCCTTCAATTTCCAGCCGTTCTCTTTCAAACCTCTTGGCTGACAAGGCTAGCCAATGTTTGTACTTTGGAACATGTTCATCATCAAAAGGAAAGAATGCTTGGCCTGCCAGCGCCTTTTTGTAGCGTGGATCCAGAATAGTAGCACAAATGTAATGCTCTTCTGAGTGGATCTTTTTAAGACGTTCATCACCTTGTAGGAGCTGTAATAATTTCTCAGCCAGAAGAAAAGAGTCTTGGTTTTTTACATCTTTTTCAAACACAGAACACACCTCCTTCAGTTGGTCCTCCAGCATGTACAACAATGGGATAGCTTTTCCCAAATTACAGTCCTCCTTGCTGACTGCACGCGTGAAGAACTCAAAAGGACGAAGCATGCGTGTCAGGCTTTGAACTATGTTCCATTGCGCCGCACCCATCCTCAGCTCCTCTGTACCCTCTGTAAGGAAATATTGATCGAGTTCCTTATACTGCTCATACAGACGCTCAAGCATGTAGAAGGTTGAGTTCCAACGTGTTACCACCTCCTGGATGAGTGCTTTCACTGGCATTTTACGTTGATATAGCAGGCTCCTCAGCTGCTTCCGGGCCTTAAAAGAATGGCTGAAATGCTTGCACATTTTTCGGCAGGTGTCCAATACACTGTACGCTGCACTGCCTTTATCACCCAAGAATTTTGGGACAACCAGGTTTATCGGTGCGCCAAACACGGCACTCTGAAATAGTTACCGTCCCTCATGGCCTTAACTATATTGGCGCCATTGTCCGTGGAAACATAACCAACCTGGCGTTTTAGTGGGGACAGCCAGTTAAGGACCTTTGTGTTAAAGACATCCAAAATGTTTTCTGCTGTGTGACGTTTCTCCAAACCAAACATGGCTAGTGTTGCATGTTTCCGAGCAGCTTTAAAAACAATGTCCGTGTCAACACCTGTGTTTAGCTTTGCTTTAGCCCCTGAAAAAGAGACCCAGTGTGCAGTGATGCACATGTAATCAGCGCCTGCGCCACTGGTCCACATGTCTGTTGTCATATGTATAGTGTGAACAGCACTCTTCTGCAAAGCTGCCCCAATCACCTTCAGAACATCTTAATGTAGTGCTGGAACCGCAACTCGGGCAAAATAGAACCGGCTAGGAACCTTCCATTTAGGGCAGAGCGCTGCCACTAATTCTAGAAAACCAACCCCTTCTACAAAAGAAAAAGGGAGAAGGTCCAGAGCTAGCATTTTAGCCAGCTTAGTGTTATACAGACGCGTCAGTGGGTGGTTGCGTTCATATTGCGCTTCTGTAACCAACATCTTTTTAATGTTGCCCTGGACCAAAGATTTACGGGATGATGATGATATCTTCGACCCAGTTACGCTCGCTGATGAACTTTTTCGCAATGGTGTATCACTCTCTCCCACACTCTTAGTGTGGCTCACATGGGGTGTGCTGCTGACAGGGGTACTGGGTGTAAGTGAAGGGTTTGACACGTCTTCTTCCTCCTCGTCATCATCAGATGAAACAGCATTACGTGCAATTCGGGCTTCCTTGATCGCCTGTAGGTGCGCAAACCATTTGACAGCGTGCTTTCTTTCAAGATGACCTCTCTGGCCTCCGGTACCATAGTTGGAACCCAACTTACCACGACTAACTCGAACCTTACACATGCTACAAATGGCTACGGTTTCATTTTTTGGGCAAACACTAAAGAAGTCCCAAACTGCAGACTTGAAATGTCTTTGGGGGCCGGAGGAGGCGGCGATACTGGTGGTGGTGGTCCTGCTGCTAATGCCAGATGAAGTGGAGGATGTGGATTGCCGAACTTCAGTACGTTTTGCACTTTCACCACCACGAATTGAGGTCGAGGTGTATGTAGGTCCCTTCTTGTGAGGAAGAAATATGGAAGCGGTAGGTGTTGGTGTACTAGTTAACTCCAAATCTAATGATTGTTGTGTTTCCATTTCCATTGCCTCCTCGTCGACATCATCATCACGCTCAGCAGCTTCTGGGGATAGGGTCAAAATGTCTCTTTGCTGCATGCCCGCTGGGGCTGCAGTGACCTTTGTGATGACTGGCTCGTCGTCATCGTGAGAGGCTTCATCACCAGCAGTATCTGTCACTTCTTGTTGAGCCTCATCACACTCCATAGGTATGAGTTTTTCGACGACCTTCCTTTTACGCTTAGGTACCTTTGTCAGATCATGGTGTGCCTCACTCTCAGGCTGCGGTGGTGGTACCCAATCGTCATCCAGATCATCAGTAGGAGGTGGGCTTGAAGAAGATGTAGACACCCCCCTTGATCTTTTCCTTGCTGGGGATGTGGAAGACAATGAATGATCATCAGGAGGAGTGGCTTCCAATGATACCTCAGCTTCATTGTCGATTTCCAGATGTGCCCCTACTTCGGGAGGAACAACTATTGTGGGCACTTGTGACCCTCCATGCACCTCTGCTTGCGCATCTCCTTTTGCTGCCTCTCCTTCCACATGTACTTGGGCGTGTACTTGCACATGGTGTTGTTGTTGCGGCTGTGGTTGTTCAACACTTGTCAGATGAGTTACAACAACCTGTGTTGATTCAGGGACATTGCTGCTACTTTCTTGCGATGAGCCAACATCACTGGTCGATGGTGATTGGAGAAGTACACTGACTGCCTCTGAAGCACTCAAGGGCTTTGACTTAAGTTGGCGTGGTGGTGGAGGCACTGAACCCAATGGAGCAGGGGTGCTGCTCCCAGCTTGGTCCCTAGCAGATCCTGCTGCTGCTGCAGGCGTACTTTTTTTTTGCTCCCAAAAAACGTGGCGGTTGGCACACCAGCCTCCTTGGTAACTTGCTTCTTCTGCTCCTTACTAGCAACTTTCTTGCTAGAGGAGCTACGGAGAACTTTTTTTGGGGCCATCTTCTTCAGAGCAGGTCAGACAGCAGGCTGCAGTTGCACGAATTGTACAGTTGTCTGAGGCCAGACGTGACGTCGCGTGACGTTATGCTGCACACACACACCGCTGCAGGACTTCTACCTGGCACTGGTGGTTCTCTTGAGTCTTGTGCACCTAAAAACAATGGAAGACAGAGGAACATCAGTTCAGTTATACACCACAACAAAATCAGAAAAATCAGCACAATCCCATTCCATCCATGCCCTCCATGATGTTTAAGTTCAAGACAGCCCACAGAAAGACTAGGCCCATGCTAGACTCAAATACCCCTGGTGAAAAGGCCACAAGTACAGCCCCAAAAAACGAAAATCACTGAAAAATCAGCACAATCCCAATCCATCCATGCCCTCCATGATGTTTAAGTTCAAGACAGCCCACAGAAAGACTAGGCACATGCTAGACTCAAATACCCCTGGTGAAAAGGCCACAAGTACAGCCCCAAAAAACGAAAATCACTGAAAAAGCAGCACAATCCCAATCCATCCATGATGTTTAAATTCAAGACAACCCACAGAAAGACTAGGCCCATGCAAGACTCACTACCCCTGGGCATATAGGTTGAAAAGTAGGCAAAATGGTTGCAGGCCTAACAACAAAGCCTGCATTCAAAATGGCCACTTGCCTCCCAGCACATGGCCAGTGCCTGTAGCAGCACTCAAAATGGCCACCAGCCACATGGCCTGTCCCTCCCCATGAACACCCCCAAAAATCGAAAAACACTGCAAAATCAGCACAATCCCATTCCATCCATGCCCTCCATGATGTTTAAGTTCAAGACAGCCCACAGAAAGACTAGGCCCAGGGAAACATCATTAACAACGAAGGCAGTACTACGCGTAACGTTTACAACGAGGCACTTACCACGTAAACGTCTTTCCAACGCGTATGCCTTCAACGATCGTATTTACCACGAACCAAAAAAAGAAGAAGGATTAAAAAGGGGGTTTGGGGGGGTCTCCACTCCCATAAAAAAACGATCCCGCCGTGCCGAAGAAAACAGTGTCATAAGAGAGGAAGCGGAATAAACTTCTGCTTCCTCTTTATGACGTTAGAACGACGTGGCAAAGAAGATGAGAGGAAAACGAATTCCGTGGTAACGCATGCGTGGAAAAGGCATGCGTTGCAACGGAATTTGTGGTAACAACATATAACCCTAGGCCCATGCTAGACTCTGCAGCTAGGCCCTAACTCCCCTCTGCCAACATGGATTTGCTTCAAACCTCTTGCAAAGTAAAGTATATATAGCCAGCAGTGCGCCCAGACCCCGAAACCCACCCACAAACACCAGGAAGCCCCCCAAACAGGCCCCCGAAAACGCTACATTGAGCAAAATGTCAGAAATAGCCAAAAAATAATCGGCCTGGATTTTGTCCCAACCACTTCTACCCGGTATTAGACCTTCCCAGGAATGCCCCAAGACCCGCCAACCCACCCGCCAAGAAGCATAACACCCCCAAACAGGCCAAAAGCAAAATCTCATACTTGCAATATTTCTCGGCCTTCGGTCCAAACGCGCTGCGTAGCTAGGCCATAAGTCAGGGTTGCCACAACGGATTTCCTGAAAAGCAAATGCAATCAGGATTAGAGTGTCCCAGCAGTGCTCCCAGACCCCGAAACCCACCCACAAACACCAGGAAGCCCCCCAAACAGGCCCCCGAAAACGCTACATTGAGCAAAATGTCAGAAATAGCCCCAAAAAAATCGGCCTGGATTTTGTCCCAACCACTTCTACCCGGTATTAGACCTTCCCAGGAATGCCCCAAGACCCGCCAACCCACCCGCCAAGAAGCATAACACCCCCAAACAGGCCAAAAGCAAAATCTCATACTTGCAATATTTCTCGGCCTTCGGTCCAAACGCGCTGCGTGGCTAGGCCATAAGTCGGGGTTGCCACCACGGATTTCCTGAAAAGCAAATGCAATCAAGATTAGAGTGTCCCAGCAGTGCTCCCAGACCACGAAACTCACCCACAAAGAGACGGAACCCCCCCTAAGAGCACCTCAAAGGCAAGCAAGTCATCAAAAACACACAAAAATTTCCGCCTGTGATTTGGTCCAAACCACTTTTATCCGGTATTAGAGCTTCCCAACAATGGTCCCAGAGCCGTCAACTCACCTGCAAAGAGGTACAACAACACCCCCACAAGTGCTGAGTCTTTCTTCATTGGGCGTAAACCAGCCCTCTAGTTTGATGGAAATAGGAGTCTGGAGGAGGAGGATAGAGGAGCATGTTCTTCTGAACTTGGGAACCTGAGGAATGCAGACTGCGGCAACTTCAAATCAATTAGCAAACCAGTGAAGACAGTTCTGCTGATGGGCTTGTTTTTGTGATTATCTGATTAAAGTTTGAAATATATTAACTGTGCACAACAAAGAAAGACAGACACACAGGAATAAAAGTGAATAAGGACGAAAAAGAAAGTTATTGATTCGTTGTCTCATTTTCAGGGCTCGGTATCACGTTCCAGGAATGAGAATAAGGCTTCATCATCATACTCTGCGAATTCAGGCAGGGTGAGCTCAGTGTCACCTGACAGAGTAGAAATTCCCTCATCTATGTTGCTGGCCACCTCCTCTTCATCCGGCACGCTTTCTCGTACTCTGAAATCTGGTGGCATGAGGTGCTGATTCATCTTGATCATTGTTAACCTCTCCACATTTTTGGGCGAGAGGCGGCTCCGTTTGGGAGTTACAATGCCACCAGCAGCACTGAAAACCCGTTCAGAAGACACGCTTGCGAGTGGGCAAGACAAGTAGTTTAAAGCCAGGATGGTGAGCTGTGGCCACAATTCTTTTTTCCCATGCCAATACGCCAATGGGTCAGAATTAACATAGACCTCTGTTGAGTCATTCAGATAGTCCTTCACCATCGACTCAAGGTCCTCATCCAAGGTTCCTCCACTTTGCTTAGCTCTTGCTGTGCCTCTGACCTTTTGAGAACCAAACCCACGCAGAGCTAGCCAATCCTCTTCAGCCTCCAATGTTTCTGTTGTGTCTCGTGCAGATGATCCGGTTGCCGGTGTCTTTAACGGCTGAGAGGTCACTTGTGCCACAGCCACAGGTGCAGAAGTGGGTTGTTTTGACTGGGGATGGCCTGCTGATGTACTGCCATTTCCTTCAATTTCCAGCCGTTCTCTTTCAAACCTCTTGGCTGACAAGGCTAGCCAATGTTTGTACTTTGGAACATGTTCATCATCAAAAGGAAAGAATGCTTGGCCTGCCAGCGCCTTTTTGTAGCGTGGATCCAGAATAGTAGCACAAATGTAATGCTCTTCTGAGTGGATCTTTTTAAGACGTTCATCACCTTGTAGGAGCTGTAATAATTTCTCAGCCAGAAGAAAAGAGTCTTGGTTTTTTACATCTTTTTCAAACACAGAACACACCTCCTTCAGTTGGTCCTCCAGCATGTACAACAATGGGATAGCTTTTCCCAAATTACAGTCCTCCTTGCTGACTGCACGCGTGAAGAACTCAAAAGGACGAAGCATGCGTGTCAGGCTTTGAACTATGTTCCATTGCGCCGCACCCATCCTCAGCTCCTCTGTACCCTCTGTAAGGAAATATTGATCGAGTTCCTTATACTGCTCATACAGACGCTCAAGCATGTAGAAGGTTGAGTTCCAACGTGTTACCACCTCCTGGATGAGTGCTTTCACTGGCATTTTACGTTGATATAGCAGGCTCCTCAGCTGCTTCCGGGCCTTAAAAGAATGGCTGAAATGCTTGCACATTTTTCGGCAGGTGTCCAATACACTGTACGCTGCACTGCCTTTATCACCCAAGAATTTTGGGACAACCAGGTTTATCGGTGCGCCAAACACGGCACTCTGAAATAGTTACCGTCCCTCATGGCCTTAACTATATTGGCGCCATTGTCCGTGGAAACATAACCAACCTGGCGTTTTAGTGGGGACAGCCAGTTAAGGACCTTTGTGTTAAAGACATCCAAAATGTTTTCTGCTGTGTGACGTTTCTCCAAACCAAACATGGCTAGTGTTGCATGTTTCCGAGCAGCTTTAAAAACAATGTCCGTGTCAACACCTGTGTTTAGCTTTGCTTTAGCCCCTGAAAAAGAGACCCAGTGTGCAGTGATGCACATGTAATCAGCGCCTGCGCCACTGGTCCACATGTCTGTTGTCATATGTATAGTGTGAACAGCACTCTTCTGCAAAGCTGCCCCAATCACCTTCAGAACATCTTAATGTAGTGCTGGAACCGCAACTCGGGCAAAATAGAACCGGCTAGGAACCTTCCATTTAGGGCAGAGCGCTGCCACTAATTCTAGAAAACCAACCCCTTCTACAAAAGAAAAAGGGAGAAGGTCCAGAGCTAGCATTTTAGCCAGCTTAGTGTTATACAGACGCGTCAGTGGGTGGTTGCGTTCATATTGCGCTTCTGTAACCAACATCTTTTTAATGTTGCCCTGGACCAAAGATTTACGGGATGATGATGATATCTTCGACCCAGTTACGCTCGCTGATGAACTTTTTCGCAATGGTGTATCACTCTCTCCCACACTCTTAGTGTGGCTCACATGGGGTGTGCTGCTGACAGGGGTACTGGGTGTAAGTGAAGGGTTTGACACGTCTTCTTCCTCCTCGTCATCATCAGATGAAACAGCATTACGTGCAATTCGGGCTTCCTTGATCGCCTGTAGGTGCGCAAACCATTTGACAGCGTGCTTTCTTTCAAGATGACCTCTCTGGCCTCCGGTACCATAGTTGGAACCCAACTTACCACGACTAACTCGAACCTTACACATGCTACAAATGGCTACGTTTTCATTTTTTGGGCAAACACTAAAGAAGTCCCAAACTGCAGACTTGAAATGTCTTTGGGGGCCGGAGGAGGCGGCGATACTGGTGGTGGTGGTCCTGCTGCTAATGCCAGATGAAGTGGAGGATGTGGATTGCCGAACTTCAGTACGTTTTGCACTTTCACCACCACGAATTGAGGTCGAGGTGTATGTAGGTCCCTTCTTGTGAGGAAGAAATATGGAAGCGGTAGGTGTTGGTGTACTAGTTAACTCCAAATCTAATGATTGTTGTGTTTCCATTTCCATTGCCTCCTCGTCGACATCATCATCACGCTCAGCAGCTTCTGGGGATAGGGTCAAAATGTCTCTTTGCTGCATGCCCGCTGGGGCTGCAGTGACCTTTGTGATGACTGGCTCGTCGTCATCGTGAGAGGCTTCATCACCAGCAGTATCTGTCACTTCTTGTTGAGCCTCATCACACTCCATAGGTATGAGTTTTTCGACGACCTTCCTTTTACGCTTAGGTACCTTTGTCAGATCATGGTGTGCCTCACTCTCAGGCTGCGGTGGTGGTACCCAATCGTCATCCAGATCATCAGTAGGAGGTGGGCTTGAAGAAGATGTAGACACCCCCCTTGATCTTTTCCTTGCTGGGGATGTGGAAGACAATGAATGATCATCAGGAGGAGTGGCTTCCAATGATACCTCAGCTTCATTGTCGATTTCCAGATGTGAACCTACTTCGGGAGGAACAACTATTGTGGGCACTTGTGACCCTCCATGCACCTCTGCTTGCGCATCTCCTTTTGCTGCCTCTCCTTCCACATGTACTTGGGCGTGTACTTGCACATGGTGTTGTTGTTGCGGCTGTGGTTGTTCAACACTTGTCAGATGAGTTACAACAACCTGTGTTGATTCAGGGACATTGCTGCTACTTTCTTGCGATGAGCCAACATCACTGGTCGATGGTGATTGGAGAAGTACACTGACTGCCTCTGAAGCACTCAAGGGCTTTGACTTAAGTTGGCGTGGTGGTGGAGGCACTGAACCCAATGGAGCAGGGGTGCTGCTCCCAGCTTGGTCCCTAGCAGATCCTGCTGCTGCTGCAGGCGTACTTTTTTTTTTCTCCCAAAAAACGTGGCGGTTGGCACACCAGCCTCCTTGGTAACTTGCTTCTTCTGCTCCTTACTAGCAACTTTCTTGCTAGAGGAGCTACGGAGAACTTTTTTTGGGGCCATCTTCTTCAGAGCAGGTCAGACAGCAGGCTGCAGTTGCACGAATTGTACAGTTGTCTGAGGCCAGACGTGACGTCGCGTGACGTTATGCTGCACACACACACCGCTGCAGGACTTCTACCTGGCACTGGTGGTTCTCTTGAGTCTTGTGCACCTAAAAACAATGGAAGACAGAGGAACATCAGTTCAGTTATACACCACAACAAAATCAGAAAAATCAGCACAATCCCATTCCATCCATGCCCTCCATGATGTTTAAGTTCAAGACAGCCCACAGAAAGACTAGGCCCATGCTAGACTCAAATACCCCTGGTGAAAAGGCCACAAGTACAGCCCCAAAAAACGAAAATCACTGAAAAATCAGCACAATCCCAATCCATCCATGCCCTCCATGATGTTTAAGTTCAAGACAGCCCACAGAAAGACTAGGCACATGCTAGACTCAAATACCCCTGGTGAAAAGGCCACAAGTACAGCCCCAAAAAACGAAAATCACTGAAAAAGCAGCACAATCCCAATCCATCCATGATGTTTAAATTCAAGACAACCCACAGAAAGACTAGGCCCATGCAAGACTCACTACCCCTGGGCATATAGGTTGAAAAGTAGGCAAAATGGTTGCAGGCCTAACAACAAAGCCTGCATTCAAAATGGCCACTTGCCTCCCAGCACATGGCCAGTGCCTGTAGCAGCACTCAAAATGGCCACCAGCCACATGGCCTGTCCCTCCCCATGAACACCCCCAAAAATCGAAAAACACTGCAAAATCAGCACAATCCCATTCCATCCATGCCCTCCATGATGTTTAAGTTCAAGACAGCCCACAGAAAGACTAGGCCCAGGGAAACATCATTAACAACGAAGGCAGTACTACGCGTAACGTTTACAACGAGGCACTTACCACGTAAACGTCTTTCCAACGCGTATGCCTTCAACGATCGTATTTACCACGAACCAAAAAAAGAAGAAGGATTAAAAAGGGGGTTTGGGGGGGTCTCCCCTCCCATAAAAAAACGATCCCGCCGTGCCGAAGAAAACAGTGTCATAAGAGAGGAAGCGGAATAAACTTCCGCTTCCTCTTTATGACGTTAGAACGACGTGGCAAAGAAGATGAGAGGAAAACGAATTCCGTGGTAACGCATGCGTGGAAAAGGCATGCGTTGCAACGGAATTTGTGGTAACAACATATAACCCTAGGCCCATGCTAGACTCTGCAGCTAGGCCCTAACTCCCCTCTGCCAACATGGATTTGCTTCAAACCTCTTGCAAAGTAAAGTATATATAGCCAGCAGTGCGCCCAGACCCCGAAACCCACCCACAAACACCAGGAAGCCCCCCAAACAGGCCCCCGAAAACGCTACATTGAGCAAAATGTCAGAAATAGCCAAAAAATAATCGGCCTGGATTTTGTCCCAACCACTTCTACCCGGTATTAGACCTTCCCAGGAATGCCCCAAGACCCGCCAACCCACCCGCCAAGAAGCATAACACCCCCAAACAGGCCAAAAGCAAAATCTCATACTTGCAATATTTCTCGGCCTTCGGTCCAAACGCGCTGCGTAGCTAGGCCATAAGTCAGGGTTGCCACAACGGATTTCCTGAAAAGCAAATGCAATCAGGATTAGAGTGTCCCAGCAGTGCTCCCAGACCCCGAAACCCACCCACAAACACCAGGAAGCCCCCCAAACAGGCCCCCGAAAACGCTACATTGAGCAAAATGTCAGAAATAGCCCAAAAAAAATCGGCCTGGATTTTGTCCCAACCACTTCTACCCGGTATTAGACCTTCCCAGGAATGCCCCAAGACCCGCCAACCCACCCGCCAAGAAGCATAACACCCCCAAACAGGCCAAAAGCAAAATCTCATACTTGCAATATTTCTCGGCCTTCGGTCCAAACGCGCTGCGTGGCTAGGCCATAAGTCGGGGTTGCCACCACGGATTTCCTGAAAAGCAAATGCAATCAAGATTAGAGTGTCCCAGCAGTGCTCCCAGACCACGAAACTCACCCACAAAGAGACGGAACCCCCCCTAAGAGCACCTCAAAGGCAAGCAAGTCATCAAAAACACACAAAAATTTCCGCCTGTGATTTGGTCCAAACCACTTTTATCCGGTATTAGAGCTTCCCAACAATGGTCCCAGAGCCGTCAACTCACCTGCAAAGAGGTACAACAACACCCCCACAAGTGCTGAGTCTTTCTTCATTGGGCGTAAACCAGCCCTCTAGTTTGATGGAAATAGGAGTCTGGAGGAGGAGGATAGAGGAGCATGTTCTTCTGAACTTGGGAACCTGAGGAATGCAGACTGCGGCAACTTCAAATCAATTAGCAAACCAGTGAAGACAGTTCTGCTGATGGGCTTGTTTTTGTGATTATCTGATTAAAGTTTGAAATATATTAACTGTGCACAACAAAGAAAGACAGACACACAGGAATAAAAGTGAATAAGGACGAAAAAGAAAGTTATTGATTCGTTGTCTCATTTTCAGGGCTCGGTATCACGTTCCAGGAATGAGAATAAGGCTTCATCATCATACTCTGCGAATTCAGGCAGGGTGAGCTCAGTGTCACCTGACAGAGTAGAAATTCCCTCATCTATGTTGCTGGCCACCTCCTCTTCATCCGGCACGCTTTCTCGTACTCTGAAATCTGGTGGCATGAGGTGCTGATTCATCTTGATCATTGTTAACCTCTCCACATTTTTGGGCGAGAGGCGGCTCCGTTTGGGAGTTACAATGCCACCAGCAGCACTGAAAACCCGTTCAGAAGACACGCTTGCGAGTGGGCAAGACAAGTAGTTTAAAGCCAGGATGGTGAGCTGTGGCCACAATTCTTTTTTCCCATGCCAATACGCCAATGGGTCAGAATTAACATAGACCTCTGTTGAGTCATTCAGATAGTCCTTCACCATCGACTCAAGGTCCTCATCCAAGGTTCCTCCACTTTGCTTAGCTCTTGCTGTGCCTCTGACCTTTTGAGAACCAAACCCACGCAGAGCTAGCCAATCCTCTTCAGCCTCCAATGTTTCTGTTGTGTCTCGTGCAGATGATCCGGTTGCCGGTGTCTTTAACGGCTGAGAGGTCACTTGTGCCACAGCCACAGGTGCAGAAGTGGGTTGTTTTGACTGGGGATGGCCTGCTGATGTACTGCCATTTCCTTCAATTTCCAGCCGTTCTCTTTCAAACCTCTTGGCTGACAAGGCTAGCCAATGTTTGTACTTTGGAACATGTTCATCATCAAAAGGAAAGAATGCTTGGCCTGCCAGCGCCTTTTTGTAGCGTGGATCCAGAATAGTAGCACAAATGTAATGCTCTTCTGAGTGGATCTTTTTAAGACGTTCATCACCTTGTAGGAGCTGTAATAATTTCTCAGCCAGAAGAAAAGAGTCTTGGTTTTTTACATCTTTTTCAAACACAGAACACACCTCCTTCAGTTGGTCCTCCAGCATGTACAACAATGGGATAGCTTTTCCCAAATTACAGTCCTCCTTGCTGACTGCACGCGTGAAGAACTCAAAAGGACGAAGCATGCGTGTCAGGCTTTGAACTATGTTCCATTGCGCCGCACCCATCCTCAGCTCCTCTGTACCCTCTGTAAGGAAATATTGATCGAGTTCCTTATACTGCTCATACAGACGCTCAAGCATGTAGAAGGTTGAGTTCCAACGTGTTACCACCTCCTGGATGAGTGCTTTCACTGGCATTTTACGTTGATATAGCAGGCTCCTCAGCTGCTTCCGGGCCTTAAAAGAATGGCTGAAATGCTTGCACATTTTTCGGCAGGTGTCCAATACACTGTACGCTGCACTGCCTTTATCACCCAAGAATTTTGGGACAACCAGGTTTATCGGTGCGCCAAACACGGCACTCTGAAATAGTTACCGTCCCTCATGGCCTTAACTATATTGGCGCCATTGTCCGTGGAAACATAACCAACCTGGCGTTTTAGTGGGGACAGCCAGTTAAGGACCTTTGTGTTAAAGACATCCAAAATGTTTTCTGCTGTGTGACGTTTCTCCAAACCAAACATGGCTAGTGTTGCATGTTTCCGAGCAGCTTTAAAAACAATGTCCGTGTCAACACCTGTGTTTAGCTTTGCTTTAGCCCCTGAAAAAGAGACCCAGTGTGCAGTGATGCACATGTAATCAGCGCCTGCGCCACTGGTCCACATGTCTGTTGTCATATGTATAGTGTGAACAGCACTCTTCTGCAAAGCTGCCCCAATCACCTTCAGAACATCTTAATGTAGTGCTGGAACCGCAACTCGGGCAAAATAGAACCGGCTAGGAACCTTCCATTTAGGGCAGAGCGCTGCCACTAATTCTAGAAAACCAACCCCTTCTACAAAAGAAAAAGGGAGAAGGTCCAGAGCTAGCATTTTAGCCAGCTTAGTGTTATACAGACGCGTCAGTGGGTGGTTGCGTTCATATTGCGCTTCTGTAACCAACATCTTTTTAATGTTGCCCTGGACCAAAGATTTACGGGATGATGATGATATCTTCGACCCAGTTACGCTCGCTGATGAACTTTTTCGCAATGGTGTATCACTCTCTCCCACACTCTTAGTGTGGCTCACATGGGGTGTGCTGCTGACAGGGGTACTGGGTGTAAGTGAAGGGTTTGACACGTCTTCTTCCTCCTCGTCATCATCAGATGAAACAGCATTACGTGCAATTCGGGCTTCCTTGATCGCCTGTAGGTGCGCAAACCATTTGACAGCGTGCTTTCTTTCAAGATGACCTCTCTGGCCTCCGGTACCATAGTTGGAACCCAACTTACCACGACTAACTCGAACCTTACACATGCTACAAATGGCTACGTTTTCATTTTTTGGGCAAACACTAAAGAAGTCCCAAACTGCAGACTTGAAATGTCTTTGGGGGCCGGAGGAGGCGGCGATACTGGTGGTGGTGGTCCTGCTGCTAATGCCAGATGAAGTGGAGGATGTGGATTGCCGAACTTCAGTACGTTTTGCACTTTCACCACCACGAATTGAGGTCGAGGTGTATGTAGGTCCCTTCTTGTGAGGAAGAAATATGGAAGCGGTAGGTGTTGGTGTACTAGTTAACTCCAAATCTAATGATTGTTGTGTTTCCATTTCCATTGCCTCCTCGTCGACATCATCATCACGCTCAGCAGCTTCTGGGGATAGGGTCAAAATGTCTCTTTGCTGCATGCCCGCTGGGGCTGCAGTGACCTTTGTGATGACTGGCTCGTCGTCATCGTGAGAGGCTTCATCACCAGCAGTATCTGTCACTTCTTGTTGAGCCTCATCACACTCCATAGGTATGAGTTTTTCGACGACCTTCCTTTTACGCTTAGGTACCTTTGTCAGATCATGGTGTGCCTCACTCTCAGGCTGCGGTGGTGGTACCCAATCGTCATCCAGATCATCAGTAGGAGGTGGGCTTGAAGAAGATGTAGACACCCCCCTTGATCTTTTCCTTGCTGGGGATGTGGAAGACAATGAATGATCATCAGGAGGAGTGGCTTCCAATGATACCTCAGCTTCATTGTCGATTTCCAGATGTGAACCTACTTCGGGAGGAACAACTATTGTGGGCACTTGTGACCCTCCATGCACCTCTGCTTGCGCATCTCCTTTTGCTGCCTCTCCTTCCACATGTACTTGGGCGTGTACTTGCACATGGTGTTGTTGTTGCGGCTGTGGTTGTTCAACACTTGTCAGATGAGTTACAACAACCTGTGTTGATTCAGGGACATTGCTGCTACTTTCTTGCGATGAGCCAACATCACTGGTCGATGGTGATTGGAGAAGTACACTGACTGCCTCTGAAGCACTCAAGGGCTTTGACTTAAGTTGGCGTGGTGGTGGAGGCACTGAACCCAATGGAGCAGGGGTGCTGCTCCCAGCTTGGTCCCTAGCAGATCCTGCTGCTGCTGCAGGCGTACTTTTTTTTTTCTCCCAAAAAACGTGGCGGTTGGCACACCAGCCTCCTTGGTAACTTGCTTCTTCTGCTCCTTACTAGCAACTTTCTTGCTAGAGGAGCTACGGAGAACTTTTTTTGGGGCCATCTTCTTCAGAGCAGGTCAGACAGCAGGCTGCAGTTGCACGAATTGTACAGTTGTCTGAGGCCAGACGTGACGTCGCGTGACGTTATGCTGCACACACACACCGCTGCAGGACTTCTACCTGGCACTGGTGGTTCTCTTGAGTCTTGTGCACCTAAAAACAATGGAAGACAGAGGAACATCAGTTCAGTTATACACCACAACAAAATCAGAAAAATCAGCACAATCCCATTCCATCCATGCCCTCCATGATGTTTAAGTTCAAGACAGCCCACAGAAAGACTAGGCCCATGCTAGACTCAAATACCCCTGGTGAAAAGGCCACAAGTACAGCCCCAAAAAACGAAAATCACTGAAAAATCAGCACAATCCCAATCCATCCATGCCCTCCATGATGTTTAAGTTCAAGACAGCCCACAGAAAGACTAGGCACATGCTAGACTCAAATACCCCTGGTGAAAAGGCCACAAGTACAGCCCCAAAAAACGAAAATCACTGAAAAAGCAGCACAATCCCAATCCATCCATGATGTTTAAATTCAAGACAACCCACAGAAAGACTAGGCCCATGCAAGACTCACTACCCCTGGGCATATAGGTTGAAAAGTAGGCAAAATGGTTGCAGGCCTAACAACAAAGCCTGCATTCAAAATGGCCACTTGCCTCCCAGCACATGGCCAGTGCCTGTAGCAGCACTCAAAATGGCCACCAGCCACATGGCCTGTCCCTCCCCATGAACACCCCCAAAAATCGAAAAACACTGCAAAATCAGCACAATCCCATTCCATCCATGCCCTCCATGATGTTTAAGTTCAAGACAGCCCACAGAAAGACTAGGCCCAGGGAAACATCATTAACAACGAAGGCAGTACTACGCGTAACGTTTACAACGAGGCACTTACCACGTAAACGTCTTTCCAACGCGTATGCCTTCAACGATCGTATTTACCACGAACCAAAAAAAGAAGAAGGATTAAAAAGGGGGTTTGGGGGGGTCTCCCCTCCCATAAAAAAACGATCCCGCCGTGCCGAAGAAAACAGTGTCATAAGAGAGGAAGCGGAATAAACTTCCGCTTCCTCTTTATGACGTTAGAACGACGTGGCAAAGAAGATGAGAGGAAAACGAATTCCGTGGTAACGCATGCGTGGAAAAGGCATGCGTTGCAACGGAATTTGTGGTAACAACATATAACCCTAGGCCCATGCTAGACTCTGCAGCTAGGCCCTAACTCCCCTCTGCCAACATGGATTTGCTTCAAACCTCTTGCAAAGTAAAGTATATATAGCCAGCAGTGCGCCCAGACCCCGAAGCCCACCCACAAACACCAGGAAGCCCGCCAAACAGGCCCCCGAAAACGCTACATTGAGCAAAATGTCAGAAATAGCCAAAAAATAATCGGCCTGGATTTTGTCCCAACCACTTCTACCCGGTATTAGACCTTCCCAGGAATGCCCCAAGACCCGCCAACCCACCCGCCAAGAAGCATAACACCCCCAAACAGGCCAAAAGCAAAATCTCATACTTGCAATATTTCTCGGCCTTCGGTCCAAACGCGCTGCGTGGCTAGGCCATAAGTCGGGGTTGCCACCACGGATTTCCTGAAAAGCAAATGCAATCAAGATTAGAGTGTCCCAGCAGTGCTCCCAGACCACGAAACTCACCCACAAAGAGACGGAACCCCCCCTAAGAGCACCTCAAAGGCAAGCAAGTCATCAAAAACACACAAAAATTTCCGCCTGTGATTTGGTCCAAACCACTTTTATCCGGTATTAGAGCTTCCCAACAATGGTCCCAGAGCCGTCAACTCACCTGCAAAGAGGTACAACAACACCCCCACAAGTGCTGAGTCTTTCTTCATTGGGCGTAAACCAGCCCTCTAGTTTGATGGAAATAGGAGTCTGGAGGAGGAGGATAGAGGAGCATGTTCTTCTGAACTTGGGAACCTGAGGAATGCAGACTGCGGCAACTTCAAATCAATTAGCAAACCAGTGAAGACAGTTCTGCTGATGGGCTTGTTTTTGTGATTATCTGATTAAAGTTTGAAATATATTAACTGTGCACAACAAAGAAAGACAGACACACAGGAATAAAAGTGAATAAGGACGAAAAAGAAAGTTATTGATTCGTTGTCTCATTTTCAGGGCTCGGTATCACGTTCCAGGAATGAGAATAAGGCTTCATCATCATACTCTGCGAATTCAGGCAGGGTGAGCTCAGTGTCACCTGACAGAGTAGAAATTCCCTCATCTATGTTGCTGGCCACCTCCTCTTCATCCGGCACGCTTTCTCGTACTCTGAAATCTGGTGGCATGAGGTGCTGATTCATCTTGATCATTGTTAACCTCTCCACATTTTTGGGCGAGAGGCGGCTCCGTTTGGGAGTTACAATGCCACCAGCAGCACTGAAAACCCGTTCAGAAGACACGCTTGCGAGTGGGCAAGACAAGTAGTTTAAAGCCAGGATGGTGAGCTGTGGCCACAATTCTTTTTTCCCATGCCAATACGCCAATGGGTCAGAATTAACATAGACCTCTGTTGAGTCATTCAGATAGTCCTTCACCATCGACTCAAGGTCCTCATCCAAGGTTCCTCCACTTTGCTTAGCTCTTGCTGTGCCTCTGACCTTTTGAGAACCAAACCCACGCAGAGCTAGCCAATCCTCTTCAGCCTCCAATGTTTCTGTTGTGTCTCGTGCAGATGATCCGGTTGCCGGTGTCTTTAACGGCTGAGAGGTCACTTGTGCCACAGCCACAGGTGCAGAAGTGGGTTGTTTTGACTGGGGATGGCCTGCTGATGTACTGCCATTTCCTTCAATTTCCAGCCGTTCTCTTTCAAACCTCTTGGCTGACAAGGCTAGCCAATGTTTGTACTTTGGAACATGTTCATCATCAAAAGGAAAGAATGCTTGGCCTGCCAGCGCCTTTTTGTAGCGTGGATCCAGAATAGTAGCACAAATGTAATGCTCTTCTGAGTGGATCTTTTTAAGACGTTCATCACCTTGTAGGAGCTGTAATAATTTCTCAGCCAGAAGAAAAGAGTCTTGGTTTTTTACATCTTTTTCAAACACAGAACACACCTCCTTCAGTTGGTCCTCCAGCATGTACAACAATGGGATAGCTTTTCCCAAATTACAGTCCTCCTTGCTGACTGCACGCGTGAAGAACTCAAAAGGACGAAGCATGCGTGTCAGGCTTTGAACTATGTTCCATTGCGCCGCACCCATCCTCAGCTCCTCTGTACCCTCTGTAAGGAAATATTGATCGAGTTCCTTATACTGCTCATACAGACGCTCAAGCATGTAGAAGGTTGAGTTCCAACGTGTTACCACCTCCTGGATGAGTGCTTTCACTGGCATTTTACGTTGATATAGCAGGCTCCTCAGCTGCTTCCGGGCCTTAAAAGAATGGCTGAAATGCTTGCACATTTTTCGGCAGGTGTCCAATACACTGTACGCTGCACTGCCTTTATCACCCAAGAATTTTGGGACAACCAGGTTTATCGGTGCGCCAAACACGGCACTCTGAAATAGTTACCGTCCCTCATGGCCTTAACTATATTGGCGCCATTGTCCGTGGAAACATAACCAACCTGGCGTTTTAGTGGGGACAGCCAGTTAAGGACCTTTGTGTTAAAGACATCCAAAATGTTTTCTGCTGTGTGACGTTTCTCCAAACCAAACATGGCTAGTGTTGCATGTTTCCGAGCAGCTTTAAAAACAATGTCCGTGTCAACACCTGTGTTTAGCTTTGCTTTAGCCCCTGAAAAAGAGACCCAGTGTGCAGTGATGCACATGTAATCAGCGCCTGCGCCACTGGTCCACATGTCTGTTGTCATATGTATAGTGTGAACAGCACTCTTCTGCAAAGCTGCCCCAATCACCTTCAGAACATCTTAATGTAGTGCTGGAACCGCAACTCGGGCAAAATAGAACCGGCTAGGAACCTTCCATTTAGGGCAGAGCGCTGCCACTAATTCTAGAAAACCAACCCCTTCTACAAAAGAAAAAGGGAGAAGGTCCAGAGCTAGCATTTTAGCCAGCTTAGTGTTATACAGACGCGTCAGTGGGTGGTTGCGTTCATATTGCGCTTCTGTAACCAACATCTTTTTAATGTTGCCCTGGACCAAAGATTTACGGGATGATGATGATATCTTCGACCCAGTTACGCTCGCTGATGAACTTTTTCGCAATGGTGTATCACTCTCTCCCACACTCTTAGTGTGGCTCACATGGGGTGTGCTGCTGACAGGGGTACTGGGTGTAAGTGAAGGGTTTGACACGTCTTCTTCCTCCTCGTCATCATCAGATGAAACAGCATTACGTGCAATTCGGGCTTCCTTGATCGCCTGTAGGTGCGCAAACCATTTGACAGCGTGCTTTCTTTCAAGATGACCTCTCTGGCCTCCGGTACCATAGTTGGAACCCAACTTACCACGACTAACTCGAACCTTACACATGCTACAAATGGCTACGGTTTCATTTTTTGGGCAAACACTAAAGAAGTCCCAAACTGCAGACTTGAAATGTCTTTGGGGGCCGGAGGAGGCGGCGATACTGGTGGTGGTGGTCCTGCTGCTAATGCCAGATGAAGTGGAGGATGTGGATTGCCGAACTTCAGTACGTTTTGCACTTTCACCACCACGAATTGAGGTCGAGGTGTATGTAGGTCCCTTCTTGTGAGGAAGAAATATGGAAGCGGTAGGTGTTGGTGTACTAGTTAACTCCAAATCTAATGATTGTTGTGTTTCCATTTCCATTGCCTCCTCGTCGACATCATCATCACGCTCAGCAGCTTCTGGGGATAGGGTCAAAATGTCTCTTTGCTGCATGCCCGCTGGGGCTGCAGTGACCTTTGTGATGACTGGCTCGTCGTCATCGTGAGAGGCTTCATCACCAGCAGTATCTGTCACTTCTTGTTGAGCCTCATCACACTCCATAGGTATGAGTTTTTCGACGACCTTCCTTTTACGCTTAGGTACCTTTGTCAGATCATGGTGTGCCTCACTCTCAGGCTGCGGTGGTGGTACCCAATCGTCATCCAGATCATCAGTAGGAGGTGGGCTTGAAGAAGATGTAGACACCCCCCTTGATCTTTTCCTTGCTGGGGATGTGGAAGACAATGAATGATCATCAGGAGGAGTGGCTTCCAATGATACCTCAGCTTCATTGTCGATTTCCAGATGTGAACCTACTTCGGGAGGAACAACTATTGTGGGCACTTGTGACCCTCCATGCACCTCTGCTTGCGCATCTCCTTTTGCTGCCTCTCCTTCCACATGTACTTGGGCGTGTACTTGCACATGGTGTTGTTGTTGCGGCTGTGGTTGTTCAACACTTGTCAGATGAGTTACAACAACCTGTGTTGATTCAGGGACATTGCTGCTACTTTCTTGCGATGAGCCAACATCACTGGTCGATGGTGATTGGAGAAGTACACTGTCTTGTGCACCTAAAAACAATGGAAGACAGAGGAACATCAGTTCAGTTATACACCACAACAAAATCAGAAAAATCAGCACAATCCCATTCCATCCATGCCCTCCATGATGTTTAAGTTCAAGACAGCCCACAGAAAGACTAGGCCCATGCTAGACTCAAATACCCCTGGTGAAAAGGCCACAAGTACAGCCCCAAAAAACGAAAATCACTGAAAAATCAGCACAATCCCAATCCATCCATGCCCTCCATGATGTTTAAGTTCAAGACAGCCCACAGAAAGACTAGGCACATGCTAGACTCAAATACCCCTGGTGAAAAGGCCACAAGTACAGCCCCAAAAAACGAAAATCACTGAAAAAGCAGCACAATCCCAATCCATCCATGATGTTTAAATTCAAGACAACCCACAGAAAGACTAGGCCCATGCAAGACTCACTACCCCTGGGCATATAGGTTGAAAAGTAGGCAAAATGGTTGCAGGCCTAACAACAAAGCCTGCATTCAAAATGGCCACTTGCCTCCCAGCACATGGCCAGTGCCTGTAGCAGCACTCAAAATGGCCACCAGCCACATGGCCTGTCCCTCCCCATGAACACCCCCAAAAATCGAAAAACACTGCAAAATCAGCACAATCCCATTCCATCCATGCCCTCCATGATGTTTAAGTTCAAGACAGCCCACAGAAAGACTAGGCCCAGGGAAACATCATTAACAACGAAGGCAGTACTACGCGTAACGTTTACAACGAGGCACTTACCACGTAAACGTCTTTCCAACGCGTATGCCTTCAACGATCGTATTTACCACGAACCAAAAAAAGAAGAAGGATTAAAAAGGGGGTTTGGGGGGGTCTCCCCTCCCATAAAAAAACGATCCCGCCGTGCCGAAGAAAACAGTGTCATAAGAGAGGAAGCGGAATAAACTTCCGCTTCCTCTTTATGACGTTAGAACGACGTGGCAAAGAAGATGAGAGGAAAACGAATTCCGTGGTAACGCATGCGTGGAAAAGGCATGCGTTGCAACGGAATTTGTGGTAACAACATATAACCCTAGGCCCATGCTAGACTCAAATACCCCTGGTGAAAAGGCCACAAGTACAGCCCCAAAAAACGAAAATCACTGAAAAATCAGCACAATCCCAATCCATTCATGCCCTCCATGATGTTTAAGTTCAAGACAGCCCACAGAAAGACTAGGCCCATGCTAGACTCAAATACCCCTGGTGAAAAGGCCACAAGTACAGCCCCAAAAAACGAAAATCACTGAAAAATCAGCACAATCCCAATCCATCCATGCCCTCCATGATGTTTAAGTTCAAGACCGCCCACAAAAAGACTAGGCCCATGCTAGACTCAAATACCCCTGGTGAAAAGGCCACAAGTACAGCCCCAAAAAAACGAAAATCACTGAAAAATCAGCACAATCCCAATCCATCCATGATGTTTAAATTCAAGACAACCCACAGAAAGACTAGGCCCATGCAAGACTCACTACCCCTGGGCATTAAGGTTGAAAAGTAGGCAAAATGGTTGCAGGCCTAACAACAAAGCCTGCATTCAAAATGGCCACTTGCCTCCCAGCACATGGCCAGTGCCTGTAGCAGCACTCAAAATGGCCACCAGCCACATGGCCTGTCCCTCCCCATGAACACCCCCAAAAATCGAAAAACACTGCAAAATCAGCACAATCCCATTCCATCCATGCCCTCCATGATGTTTAAGTTCAAGACAGCCCACAGAAAGACTAGGCCCATGCAAGACTCACTACCCCTGGGCATAAAGGTTGAAAAGTAGGCAAAATGGTTGCAGGCCTAACAACAAAGCCTGCATTCAAAATGGCCACTTGCCTCCAAGCACATGGCCAGTGCCTGTAGCAGCACTCAAAATGGCCACCAGCCACATGGCCTGTCCCTCCCCATGAACACCCCCAAAAATCGAAAAACACTGCAAAATCAGCACAATCCCATTTCATCCATGCCCTCCATGATGGTTAAGTTCAAGACAGCCCACAGAAAGACTAGGCCCATGCTAGACTCAAATACCCCTGGTGAAAAGGCCACAAGTACAGCCCCAAAAAACGAAAATCACTGAACAATCAGCACAATCCCATTCCATCCATGGCCTCCATGATGTTTAAGTTCAAGACAGCCCACAGAAAGACTAGGCCCATGCTAGACTCAAATACCCCTGGTGAAAAGGCCACAAGTACAGCCCCAAAAAACGAAAATCACTGAAAAATCAGCACAATCCCAATCCATCCATGCCCGCCATGATGTTTAAGTTCAAGACAGCCCACAGAAAGACTAGGCCCATGCTAGACTCAAATACCCCTGGTGAAAAGGCCACAAGTACAGCCCCAAAAAACGAAAATCACTGAAAAATCAGCACAATCCCAATCCATCCATGCCCTCCATGATGTTTAAGTTCAAGACAGCCCACAGAAAGACTAGGCCCATGCTAGACTCAAATACCCCTGGTGAAAAAGCCACAAGTACAGCCCCAAAAAACGAAAATCACTGAAAAATCAGCACAATCCCAATCCATCCATGCCCTCCATGATGTTTAAATTCAAGACAACCCACGGAAAGACTAGGCCCATGCAAGACTCACTACCCCTGGGCATAAAGGTTGAAAAGTAGGCAAAATGGTTGCAGGCCTAACAACAAAGCCTGCATTCAAAATGGCCACTTGCCTCCCAGCACATGGCCAGTGCCTGTAGCAGCACTCAAAATGGCCACCAGCCACATGGCCTGTCCCTCCCCATGAACACCCCCAAAAATCGAAAAACACTGCAAAATCAGCACAATCCCATTCCATCCATGCCCTCCATGATGTTTAAGTTCAAGACAGCCCAGAGAAAGACTAGGCCCATGCTAAACTCAAATACCCCTGGTGAAAAGGCCACAAGTACAGCCCCAAAAAACGAAAATCACTGAAAAATCAGCACAATCCCAATCCATCCATGATGTTTAAATTCAAGACAACCCACAGAAAGACTAGGCCCATGCAAGACTCACTACCCCTGGGCATATAGGTTGAAAAGTAGGCAAAATGGTTGCAGGCCTAACAACAAAGCCTGCATTCAAAATGGCCACTTGCCTCCCAGCACATGGCCAGTGCCTGTAGCAGCACTCAAAATGGCCATCAGCCACATGGCCTGTCCCTCCCCATGAACACCCCCAAAAATCGAAAAACACTGCAAAATCAGCACAATCCCATTCCATCCATGCCCTCCATGATGTTTAAGTTCAAGACAGCCCACAGAAAGACTAGGCCCATGCAAGACTCACTACCCCTGGGCATAAAGGTTGAAAAGTAGGCAAAATGGTTGCAGGCCTAACAACAAAGCCTGCATTCAAAATGGCCACTTGCCTCCAAGCACATGGCCAGTGCCTGTAGCAGCACTCAAAATGGCCACCAGCCACATGGCCTGTCCCTCCCCATGAACACCCCCAAAAATCGAAAAACACTGCAAAATCAGCACAATCCCATTCCATCCATGCCCTCCATGATGGTTAAGTTCAAGACAGCCCACAGAAAGACTAGGCCCATGCTAGACTCAAATACCCCTGGTGAAAAGGCCACAAGTACAGCCCCAAAAAACGAAAATCACTGAAAAATCAGCACAATCCCATTCCATCCATGGCCTCCATGATGTTTAAGTTCAAGACACCCCACAGAAAGACTAGGCCCATGCTAGACTCAAATACCCCTGGTGAAAAGGCCACAAGTACAGCCCCAAAAAACGAAAATCACTGAAAAATCAGCACAATCCCAATCCATCCATGCCCTCCATGATGTTTAAGTTCAAGACAACCCACAGAAAGACTCAGTCCACCCACCACTGAGTACCCCTGGGCAAAAGGCCCCAAAACAGCCCAAAAATCGAAAATTCCAAAATTTTAGTTGCAGCAACTGTAATGCCCCAAACAAACTTACTTGTAAAATTTCTAATCCAACAGTGATCCAAAGAAAGTCAAAAAGGCCTCAAATCCAAATATCCAGCAGCATCCACAAAAAGTAATCCTTCCAGCTCCAGATCCAAATGAAAAGTGACCAGGAGATGGACAAAGCACTGGGAGGAGCCTGCTGAACAGGAACAGGAAGTTGAAGACTGTGGGGCACTTCCTTCCTCCCACCCCCCTCCCCAAAATGGACTCCTCGCTAAAAAAGTGCAGGCAAATGTCAACCTAAGGAGTTATTCAGATAAAAATCATCATTTCAAGAAGGTTTATGCTGCTTGCTGGTGGATGTCTTGTGCAGAATTGCAAATTTTATATTTTCGCTTGTGCGAGATTCTTGCTGCTCGCCGCATCTCAAATCTCGCAATTGCGAAGTACCGCGAGACGTGATCTCGCCGTACTCGCGTTGACAAACCCTCGCTGTGCAAGTTGGCAAGCCGCGATGACGTAATCGCGCTCGCCAATTCCCGCGGGATCCCACAGCAAGATCCAAAATGGCGCAGCACTCACAAACTATCGAGAAAAACAACCCGGCAAACGATGATAAACGCCGCTCGCCGCAAAAATTGTATCACCAACCCCGCGCGCCGCAAAAAAAATCTGCTGCGTGCGAATTTGCGGATTTTGCGGGAAATTCGCAACTCTCGCGGATTGCGAATTTCCCGAAAATCCGCAAAATCCGCGAGCGTAACGGATTTTCCGCCCATGCTTACAGAGAATCCAGCCAGTCCTACAGATCTCCCCAGGCACAGAACCTTGCTGGCCCCACAGACCTCCGCGGGCACAGAAACCTGCCAGTCCCACAGACCTCCCCGGGCATAGAAACCTGCCAGCCCCACAGACCTCCCCAAGCACAGAAACCTGCCAGTTCCACAGACCTCCCAGGGTACAGAAACCTGCAAGTCCCACAGACCTCCACAGGCACAGAATCTGCCAGTCCCACAGACATCCCAGAACACAGAAACCTGCCAGTTCCATTGACCTCCCCGGGCTCAGAAACTTGCCAGGCCCATAGACCTCCCCAGGCACAGAAACCTGCCAGTCCCACAGACATCCCAGGCTACAGAAACCTGCCCGCCCCACAGACCTCCCCAATCACAGAAACCTGCCAGTCCCACAGACCTCCCAAGGCACAGAAACCTGCCAGTGCCATTGACCTGCCCGGGCACAGAAACATGCCATTCCCACAGGGCTACACAGGCACAGAATCTGCCATACCCACAGACCTCTCCAAGAAGAGAAACCTGCCAACGCCACAGACCTCCCCAAGCACAGATTCCTGCCAGCCCCACAGACCTCCCCAGGCAGAGAAACCTGCCAGTCCCACAGACCGTCGGAGGCAGAAAAACCCGTCAGCCCCACAGACCTCACCGCCGTGGGCACATGAGAAAATGTTTCTATTTTTGTGCTGTGGCCAAAATAGAATAAGCTTACTATGGGCTAATTATTGTTGCTATGTCAGTGCAAAATTATTTTTTTCCAGTTTTTTACATGGTGTTAAAGTGGATGTCTTATGGCACGAAGTTGTAGGTCTGTTGTTTTCCTAATGAGATAGCTCCATAACTGAAATAGGAGGCATTTCTGGCATCTTCACAGTGGTATAAGATAAGTCCCCACAGCCCCCTTGGTGCAGAGTGGGCCCTCAAGCCCCAGGGGGCCTCCTCTGCAAAAGTAGAAGGTGGTGGCCTGGGGAGGGAGGGGCCCTCCATGTACTTTGCAGGGGGCCCCCTCAACTTTCGTTACGCCACTGCTGCGTGAGACTCACCTCAGGGAGGCGAGGGGACACAGTGGGCGCTCTTCTTTGAGCAGCCTGCCCAAATAAAGACGCCCATATTTTACGTCTACAGTGTACTGTTTTAGAACCCTCTGATTGCTTCTGAGAGGATTTTCATCACATTCACCACAATCACCTTCTATCTACGAACATCTGCCTCTCACGCCAGATTAACCATACTGCAGTCCAGCTGTCTCCACCATATAGACAATCAACACAGACTGTGTAGCCTGTCATCTACAAAGTTATACGTTTGCTATTCAGACCTTAAACTAGCCCAATTTCTTTGTCAAAACGTTTTTGTCTATGCTGTATCCTGTGACAGCAGACTTCCTCAGGGCTATAGCCTAAATATACATGTATTAAAAGCAGGCAAAATTCTAAAACTCTTTTAAAGAGTCCAATCACCAGGGTGCATGATCCAAGAGCTGCCTCTGACCCATTAGTGAGTATAAAGAGAAAACGTTATTGAAAAGGTGGTGCAAAAGGGGGCGAAAATGATTCATTAAAAGAATGAAGATTGGTAGTGGGGGTGCGAGGGAAAAGCGAAGAAACACATAGGGAAAGTTATCTTCCGTGCTGTTAGAATTCAAGTGATTCACATGTATATCTCAAACCATCCATATTGTGAATCCGGTTGGGTTCAAATAACCCAAAGTGTGTTTGCTAGTAGAATTATAGGGGAACTAATGTCAGGCACTATAACTTACCTCATTCATACAATAAACTTAATCAGCATTTATTGAGTGTCTCATAGTTCCAGATCCAGTAATTGTTATCAATTGGATAGTTTGTAATTCATGTCTAGGGAAAACCATAAACAGTAGTTAATCTAGGATTCCATCAGGACCAGCCCAAAAACAGAGTACAGAAAACAAGATGTCTCCTCACCTAATATTAAGTGTCCCAAAGTATGAACCGGTTTTCTACTGAGCAAAATCTGTAACAAAATATGAATTCTCCTGTTACCAAAACCTGCATCAAGAGGTCTCTTCCTTACACCAAATAAGTCATAATCTGAGTAAGAAAACCAAAGTATTTGACCAGCCATCTAAACATCAAATCTTGTAAGGCATTAGTTCCTGAAATCCAGTCCTAGAACTCATTTATAAAAGTAAACGAAAACAGTCACTATTCCAAATTAAAATCCATCGATTTAAGTCATGAAAGTCATGAAGAGGGAATGCTTGGTAATGCTAGAGATCATTTGAATTTATGAAAATATTTGACCAACCAAGATTGCTAAAAGGGAGATTTAACATTTGACTGTGCTAATTTCTTTAACTTCTTTCATTATTCTTTGAAGGAGAAATTGTTTTAGATGATTCATTGATGTAACAAAAAGGGAAAATTCAATCATATTTGGGTCTATGGCCAAGGTTAGATAAAGGCGATGACGGATATTATTTTTTGCTTTGGGTCATCTAACGAAAGGTTAACTCACCCTAAAGAGATACACTGTGACTATCATTGAACTATGTCAAGGTGTCTTAGCCTGACAGAAAACTACAGACGATAAAATTATCACTTCAATATACTCATAGGAGACCCTTCTTTGTTCATGAACGATATCAATCTTCTTGGCGAATGAGAACAGGGGAAAGTTAAAGGGTTACTCACGATTTTCTCGTGAATACATTATTTTCTTGGGCAAAACCTGGTACATAGAAAATGTGTGTGTATTACAATGTCTCTAGGTCTCAATAATTGTTATTTATTCCACCAAAATTGATAATTTTGCTGTCTGTCTATTAAAGAATACCCTATCACTATCAGTAAACAGTATAAATGTAGATCAGCAGCACATGATTAAAAATGTGCTATCACTGGCCAGGCTGGTGAATGTGGTTGCTAGTGAGCCAAAGGCTGTTTGTCTAATGGAAAATATTATAGGAATTGCGCTTTGGAGTCAACATAAAGTAATTTGTTTTGCTGTAAAGTGAACCTTTGTGCCTTATACCAATTAAATAGCAAAAAAAGATGGCCCTTTGTATATAATGCTTCTATGAGATTGAGAACTGAATGTGTCGAAAAGCATCTTATTGAGTGTTCTTTTCAGATGTAAAGTAGTCTCTCATGAGCTGAAATGTTAGCAGTTTCTGATGCAGAGTGCTTGGTTCCTTAACGGTAATATTCATTACTCCAAGTCCATGTCTTCTTTGTCACAGTTCTTACATATGAGTTTATCTCCATTCATGCAGAACCTAATTACCAAACTTCACTTTTCCTTCCCAATCCAAGATCGCCCCCATAATTATGAGTATAAATATATCACTTCCTGGGAAAGACTTCCTCAAGTAACCAAGCAAGAATTAAATCAGTTGAAGGGGGAATGGCTAGCCAGCTAAGATGGTGGATGCGAACCTTTAGTGATCCGTCAAAGTCACCTCGTTCATCCTGCAAAAACGAAGTGAAATCCCGATCCAAGAGCCTGAAACAGAGCAGAATCCACACCTGATGCACTGATCAGCAAATTTGCCAGAGCAAAGCAACCGCAAGACGTGGTGACAAGTGAGGGAGTGCCCGCAACGCCTTCATGCATCAATAAGTGGCAGAGTACAGCACAGAAGAGCGGTGGCAGCAGGGCCATCGTAGTCCAGCCACAACAAGCGGAATCAGAGCCCAGAGATATGCTGTGGGTAATGGTCCTTACTGCGGCATGAAGACACCTTCCAGTGACGACAGCATGGAGGCCACCAGCCCCAGCGGTCAGGGGTGGCGGGGGATGGACCGGGGTGGTCTAGCCCAAACTTACAGAAAGGAGCCAGCAAAGGAGGACGCCCTCCCCAGAGAGGACAAGCTGAAGGCCTGGGCAAAAAGAGAGCTTGCATCTGCTGGAGAGCGGCGCAATGCCCAGAGCTGACCCACACAGCAACGTAGACCTGCAAGTGGAGAACTACGCAGCAGACGGGAGGACCCACGTGGGGACGGTGAACAAGTGTGGGCCCGGACTGAAGTCGCGCAGGCCTGAGCCCGCTATCCAGGGAATACATGCCCCGCATCAAGGCCACTTGGGGGGAGCACACAGCACAGAAGTCGACAATTGGGTACCCACAAGAATTAAAGCAGTGACCTGTGCTGCCCTGTCATGGAAAAGATAGGCGTTCTCCTGGACCACACCCGGCCACATTAGAATTAAAATTGACAAGGTCGTATCTGACTTCTCCCTACTGAGACCCAAATACTGAAAGCTATCGGACAAAGTCCAGACCAATGAACAAACCCTACTAGAACTGAAGGTAACCACCTGCAGCCCCGCAGCCACGCTACATTTCATAATGGACCAAGTAAGCACTAGACATAGTCCGAGTAGTACACAATCAGCACAAAGCACCCTTCCCACCAGTTCAGATGTGCTCACAGCCAAACCCCGAGTAAAAAAAGGGATTCACTAATAACGCCTAGTAAATACTAATGTGAAACCCAACACACACTGGCGCTCAGCATGCAACCCCGAAGTTAGTCATTTTCAGCATGACAGTTGCCACCGTTTGACCCCACAGTCTGGACGAGCATCGACTATGAGTTTGCCCTCATAAGGTTGTACACAACTCAATTACATATCCACTCCTTGTTATGTTTGCCTCATCCCTAGAAGCCTGGATGGGGACCCTGGTCGCCGATATCAACCTCAGCCTCCCCAACGCAGTGGACCAAAGATCACGCACATGGCACAGACTAATATTCTGACATGAAATGTGAGGGGCATGCACACACCCACCCACAGATGCAGTGTTTGCATATCTCAGGTTGTGTACACACAACATGAAATACATGCAACACTGACATGCCACTATACTACATTGTACCAATCAATGGGGTCCCATGATGAGAGGCAGCTTACAACATTTTTAGAGTTTGTGCATTTTCCTGAAGCAACAATGGAGCAAAGGGAACTACTAAATAAGAATATAACACCTGAGGAAATCAGAAGCACAATAATAGTGCTAGCGGTTGGGAAAACCCCTTGTCCAGATGGATTCATGGAGGAATTCTACAAATCTACACCACAACACTCACTCCCCACTTGCATGCGCTGTACACAGTGGCACTGAGTGAGGCGTGACTTCCCCCATCCATGAGAGAGATTAATCTTGTGTCCCTGCCCAAGCCCGACAAAGACCCCACGGAACTGGCTTCATACAGGCCCCTAATGCTTCTTAATGTTGAATATAACATACTAGTGAAGCTATTAGCTGATAGACTAACACCGGTGGTCCCGAATCTGGTGCACGCAGACCAGAATAGGTTTGTCCCTTCCAGGAGCATCTCCTTATACTTGAGGTGATTCTTTAGAATTGCCACTTACTCAAAAGCCCCCAGGCCACTCGCAGGATGCTTGTTAGTAGATCTCGAGAAAGCTTTTGACTCCTTGGAATGAGGGTTCCTATTCACGTTGCTGGAGGAATACAAACTGGGTGATTCCTTCCTAAGCATGGTAAGACTATTAAATTATGCTCCAATGGTATGAGTAAAAACAGACCCTTACATATTGGACCTGGTAAGCATGCAGAGAGGGACCAGACAGGGATGCCCCCTACCCCGCTTCTATTCTCACTAACCCTGGGCAGAGTTTGTGGAGCTGCACTATGCGAAGCTACGCAAAGTGCAAAAAAACCTCTTGTCGCACTACGCAGAGCTCCGCGAGTGGCGGAGGACAGTAGAAAAATGCTGTTCGCAGTGATTGCACAGTGCCGGATGCTTGTCTGCACTGTGCAATCATTGCGAACAGCACCATGCACAGCACAAGCTTACCTTTTCTGCCACTCAAGTAGATTTTTACTTGAGCTGCAGCTTTCTCAACACGAACTAGCAGTTTCTCAATGCGAGAGTCGCAAGCATAAGCAACCACTCGCAATGAGAAACCTGACACAGCGCGTTGACACAGCGCGTTGAGAAATCTCACCGGGAGGTTTATTTTCCACGCTCGCACTCGCCAATTTGATGTTGGCGATCGCGAATGAGGAAAAATCTCGCCAGGAGGTGGATTTTCCTCTCTCGCCAACTTGACGTTGGTAAACGCAAGCGAGGAAAAAAACTCCACTCCGCGAAGCAGAGTTTTTCGGAACTCCGCAAGATCCGCATAACGCAGAGTGCGGGAAACTCTGAAAACTCTGCAAGCAGAGCGGAGTGGAGTTCACCATCCAGGGTTAATTATCACTAGCTTTTAAGCCGTGGCACTTAGATCAGAGATAGAAGGGTGTTGCACTAGGTGATTGCATGCACCCAATATCTCTGCGCGCAGACGATCATCTGCTGAATATAAAAGACATCCATCAAATTCCCCAACAATTAGCTCTCAGGTTGAAAAGATTCACCACTATCTCGGGGCTGAGGGTGAATGTCTTCAAGTCCTGCTTATACCCCTTCAGTAAGCACTGCAAAGACCTGGGCTATTTACTCAACGGAGACCAGGTCTGATGGTGTCCGGACACATACCGCTGTCTCAGAATTTGCATATACTGGAAACCGGTGGATCTGTTAGATGGCAACCTAGGCAGAGCCCTGACCTTGGTCTGATCCCAGATGACATTCTGAAGTATGCTCCCGTTGTCAGTGATGAGAAGTTTGCCCTCACTAAGATGGTTATTCTGACCGACTTCTATATTACTTAACAAACCTCCCGATATATGTCCCCCTCTTTCTTCCAACCAGTGGAAAAGCTGGTCATAGATTTTATATGGGGACACTCCAGACACCGAGTAGCGATAAAAAAACTCTACCTGTCCACATGTCAGGGAAGCCTTGTGGCCCCGAATCTAGAGCAAAACTGCCTGGCTGCAAAACTGCAGTGGGTGGCCAGGTGGCTAGATAATCATAACAGAGTAGACACTGCGACCACATAGGCCCCTTACACCTCTCAGAACTGATAGGACTCTTCCACCCCTGCTCTAAAGCTAAGCCATCAGACGTGTTGCTGCTCAATGTAGCACACAGAATCTATGGCAGAACACTATATATCACCTGTGAAGTCACCCTGTATGCTCCAGCCTTGCCACTGGAGGGAACACCCAGAGGCACCACAACTACCACTGAGGCACAACTGTAGCACTGGCATAAAGCAGGGGTCCAGGATATAGTAGACTTGTATTGCGAGGGTGCACTGATCCTGTACACTACGTTGGAAGAGGAAGATGAATTACCCCGGTCAGTTTCTACTTCACCTTTCCCTCTTGGCAGCACTTGCCGACAAATAGGGTGCCTTGTCCACTGAGCCAGTGACAGACCTCACTGTACAATACATACATGTCATAGGACGGGGGGACACCCAACTAAATGGTTTGCTGCATGTTAAGGCTCCACACAATGGCCGACTTGTCGCCTCTCCGACAGAACCGAGAAGATGATATGAACCATCAATTCACAAACTCATAATGGTCCTTGGCACTGACAAGCTCAAAACAAATTCCCAGGAACACATGTCTGTGCCAAATTCAATTCTATATCACACACAGAGCATATCTCACACCCACAAAAATCAACCAATACTTCAAACTGCAGGATGCTGTATGCCCAGGTGCCTTCTACCCAATGTGGACCTACTACATATGATTTTGGGATGCCCTGCCCCACTTGACTGCTGGAAAGCGATAGTAGACACTCTGTCACAATGCATTACCGAGTCCTCTCGCCCGAATAGCACACGTACATTCTTCACTTGTACCGGAGAAACTGTAACAACAAAGTCACCGTTCCATTATAACCCACCTCCACAGTTCATGCTACTGCTATTCTGAACACTACGTAGTCAAAACATGGAAGTAGAGCACATGCCTCAATAACCCCAGAAGGGTAGTGTTAATCAATAAATTGTGTGATAGTTTATTAACTCTATATGATATTGAGCGATGCATACCGGGACTGCAAAGTAATTGACAAACCAATGCTAAACCTGATAAATGTATAATGTATGTAAAATGTTGAGATGCTCGCCAGAAGACCTTTGTAACAAGTAACTAAGAAACGCAACAATATGAATCATCTGCATAGCTAATGTAAACTTGAAAAATTAATAAAAACAGATTTACCAAAAAATAATTGAAATAAATCAGTTGAACAACAGGGAGAGGTGGGCGGGAGCTCTGGACTGTGATGAGGAAGACATGAACTTGGAGTAATAAATGTAAATTCATCCCATGGAAGGATCTGCCAAACCTAAAGCCGTATGTAGGAGCCCCCACTCTAGCAGCAAGAGCAGCTACCCCCGCCTGAGACATACCCAGCAGAAGGTCCAGATAATGTGAGTGCATCCCACAAAGCAGGGTGGAGCTAGGGCCCCCCTCACTCAGAGGGAGCTACAGTATGGTGTCACATAGAAGCACAAGTCCTCTCTATAACAGACAGAAGCAAATGGCAAACCTGCAACAAAACAACATGGCAGAACCACCACACCATGTTACCCTGTAACATAGGAGGAGATGCCCACCATTGACCAATAGACGACCACAGAAGACAAAAACCAAGCGGGAACCAGCCCTCACACTCGGATACCTGGAGTGACCTCCTAAAACAGAAGCCCTGCGCCCCAAAATACCCTGCTCCTGCTTCTAGCAGAGTAGCAAGACCAGTTCTAGCGGGTTGGCCGGGTAGGCCATGCCCACCCAAACATGAGCCTGGCCCACCCAAACATGAACCGTGGCCCTGGCGTGAGGGGGCAACAGCAAATGGCCACGGCAATTAAAACGTTCATCTGAATGTTATTTTTCTTATTTTTCTAGGAGTTGCGTGATTGGGCCTGGGCTTTTTCTCACAGGCACCCCCAATCACACATCTCCTTTTAGTAAGGTGGGCTGTGTCCCCGCCCACTTGTGCAGGTACAGCGGCATGGGGAAAGGGAGAAATCCTCTTTGGCATCGGGTAATGTGTGTGACTGTTCTACTGCATGGATATTTCAGCGCTGGAGAAAAGGAGTTTGTTGATCCAGATTCACCTTTCCTGACCCCTTCAGCTGTTTATGAGATCGGGCTGTGCCACAGAGTTTGAACGGAGCAGTTAAGAGAAAGTGTGGCTATTGTTCCATTTTTTTTAATCTGCAAAGGCCCAGCTAGATGTATGCTTCGAGGATGTGTGTATATTAGTTGTTTTTTTTTTAAATCTATGAGGGCCCAGCATGACACATACTTCGTGTATGCTGTGTATATTTTATATTGTTGTATCGTTATCATGACGGATGCAAGACACACCTACTAACATGTCCAGATAACTCTGGTGATTAATGATACTGCTGGAGAGCAATATTTTGTCTGTTCCTAATTTTTAAATGCAGATAAACTCTATTTATGTGGATAGCTCAGTGGGTTACTTGCAGTACAGAAGTTACAATCCTAAAATAGGACAGTGACCTATGAACTCACATCAAAGAGCTGCACACAAACCTGGTATAATTAGAACTTATGTTTTTTTGGTGTGGCAATATAGTTAGAATTTACCCTGTGTTTCATTGCTCTAATGTTGCTATAAAGAGTTTGTTTTGGCAGATATACATTTTAATCAGTAAAGCCAACTCCGCAACCACTAGGGTATGCTCTAAGTCCTGTGTTTGTGCTTCTCCAGACCAAACCCTCTTAAAACATGCTGCCCACCAGCATGGATGACATGTGATACCTACACCTTGCAATCCTCATTGGCTTATGTGACATTTCCTATAGACTGATTTACATACTTGTATGATTCATTGTCTCTGCATGATGTAAGTACTGTGACACCCTACACTATGAGTAGCGCCATACAACAAATTAAATCGAATATGAGAGAGGGGCTACAGAGAGATGAAGGACACTGTTGGAGGGTGACAATTTGGGAATCCGAGGAGGAGGTCATTAGGAGGAGGGCATTTAGAGAGGACGGTGCAGTTGGAGGGTAGTATGAAGTAATCAATAGGAAGCTGGAAGTTCCATGTAGATTAAGCAAGTTACTTTATTTAAGTTAAGATGTTAAGTTAAAAGATAGAAACGATAACCCCATCAGGAGCAGCTGTCCTGCTGCTCAGCCCTCACCCAACTGACATTCACAAACCTCTAACTCCATTCATCCAACATTCCACATCACATGCATTCTAGCTGAGCAGCAGGAAAACATAAGATACAACATGGTACTAAGGGGATTCGAGGACGAAGTTATGAGGGGGAGGGGCTTCGGAGAGTTGAAGGGCATTGTTGGAGGATAGCAGTGCGGGAATCCGAGGAGGAGGTCATTGGGGGAGGGTGGAAGATACGGAGAGATGTGGGGCACTGGTGGATGGTGGTATCGAGGGAGTCTAAGGAGGAGGTCATGAGGGGGGTACAGAGAGATGGAGTGCACTGTTGGAGTTGTAGTAAAGGTATCTACAGAGAAAGAGGTTAGTGGTGGGGCGCCGATCAATAACTCTCCACATGCTCTGTATACACACAGAAGCAATCCTTGTATATTGGTGACTGTTTGCAAGTAGATATGATGTAATCTATGGCTTGTAGACTACCTTCAGAAGCGACAAATTGGGCCGGTAGTAGCCCACCCAAAAGCACCCTTGGCCCACCCAAATAAAAATTCCTGGAGTCGGGCCTGGCATGAACGCAAAGTAGAATTTTCAAATGCAAAAAAAAATAGCAGTTCACGGCACAAAAAAGGGACATACCACCACCCCCATGAAAGTCTCCAACACAGCAAGGGAAGCAGTGGGTGCCCCCTCCTGGGCCCAAAAGGCAGCCCCCATTAGCAGCCATATCCAGGAGGCACAGCCGCCCAGCAGATGGCCCAGCCTCCACAGGAGCATTCACCAAAACAGCCACAGCGCCATATTCATGTTTAGTGTTTACTTGTTAGATAAATTAGGTAACTGTTGCACAACAATAACCCATGGATGCTGTTGAACCTTTCTAGATTCTCCTCTATAGACACAGCGCTTAGCAAATTTCACTGGCTTCCGATTAGGAGAGGAGTCTCCTTTAAAGCAAAGAGTCTCCTTTAAAGCACTATGCTTCTGCCACAAAATCCTGTATCTGAAAGGTCCCTGTTACTTGCGCTCCTTGAGTAAACGCTACCACCCTAGCTGTTGCCACAGGACTTCAGGTGCTGACCTCGCTGTGGTCCCCAAGGTAACTGGAAGTGCGAATGGAAGGCCAATCTTTTAGCTACCTGGCCGTTACACTTTGGAATACTCTTCCTGTTGATCTGAAACAGAAACGATCTGAAACGGTCTTTCAAAAAAAGGTTGAAACCTGGCTTTTTAGACAACCTTAATCTTTCACTGTGTTTCAGAATACTTTTGGTGTGGAATCGTAGGGGTATATTCATAAGGAGCCATCGCCGAATTAACTGCACAATATTGCAGGCAAAGTCGTGCTAAATTTACCCCATCATTCACAAGCAGGCGCTAACAGCCCACAGCACGAGTTTTCCCATGATAGCAGCTGCAAGTAACATTACCACAGAGAACCCCCACAACTATTGCTTATGAGATGCAGAGTAGGCGTTCCCATGCACAAAGCTGTGACAACACCACACCTCAACATTCACAACGACCAGACAGATCATCGATAAGAACACAAAACATGTGATAAGACGCGTTAGCAGCAGGAAATTTACTGACCTGGTGTAAAGTCGGACAACAGCCTGCACCATAGTATGGAGCCGAGCCCAGGGCGTCATCGGAAGTGCAACAGATGCCATGGAGCAACTAAACATGCAGCCCGGACACCCAAGAGGGTCACAACACCCACCCGGCACCCCCCCACCGGACCACCACAGAGGCCGTCCTCGCCCAACAGGCCAACGACACCAACATAGCGGACAACCAACATCCCACCCCACACCTAGCTGCTGGCTGTGCTGCACCCATTGGCCCCTGGCACACCCCAACCAACACCCGCCAGAGTTGGAGGAGTCTCACTGCCAGCCACATCCAAGTCCCCCACTCCTGTCCTGGACATCACCATCACCGTGGGACCCCAGGCCCTGTTCGGCCAACACAATGCGCTGAAACCGCCGGAGACCAAGCAAGGACTATATGCCATAGCCGGATGCACGCAAGTGTTGGGGGAAATCCACTGCACACATGCCCCACCTGTGCCCCCTGGTGACACAGCACACAATCAGCGCAACATGAAGCATAAGTCACACATCAATGTGTAGGCAACATCAGAACACCGTGGGACCTACATCAATTTTGCCTCCATATACACAGCAAGTGTGCATGATCCCTTCACCCTCCACCAGTCCATCAGCAACCAGCCTTCCCCGGATGGGACCAAAGGGAAATGCACAGCCCCTTGGCAAGTTCCCAATTAACACCCCACTCCACAACCATGTAATCCACAACTCTGGCAATGCACATGTCACAAGTTCACAACCAACATGCACAAAAACATGCCCACCCACCACCCACCAGACACAATAGAACAACTTACAATGATAACCTGGGCAAGCCGTGAACATGACCAATCAATGGCATGGCTCCTCAGCCACACAATAGCCAAATTTGGCGAGAGGCATGTGTGAAGAATGCAGTAGAACCATGATTGGGAAAGTAAACAATGCCAAGAAGGTGGCGAAGTGCTGGACAGACCGCTGTATGCAGTACACACCCATATCCACTGCGACATACAGCTCTGGTGTATAGAGTACAGTGGACAGTGGACGCAATCATGTCACGACAGCCAGTGGGGGTCCTTGCGGAAATGTTGCCTGTTATGCCCCCCGAAAGCGTGAGCAGAGTGGGATGGCCCGGTGTACGCCAGGCCAGTGTAGGGGTGGGAATAAAAAGCATGTAGCCCTGGGCGTGGTGCTCTTCCGGAAAGCTTAACATCTCTGCCAGGGCGACGCCTCCCACCCCACCACGAGGCCGGCACTGTCCTCATTAGCGGAGTTGCAGAAGATCCTGTGTGCCTGCCATACCCCGGCCCGCTGGCCATGAACCCATCAGGCCCGAGCCTACGCAGCCAGGCCACACTGATCTGCATCCAACACTAGTGTGTGTCATGGAGGGCCACCACGTACCTGTGTAAGCTCCAAGCCCAAGGCCCGCGACCATGCCAGCCTCTCAGACCTTTGCTGGACCCCCGACGCGGGCCCACATTACTCCTTACTCATTGACATATTCTACTGACCTCCTCCGCGGTCCAGTTGGTCACATATGTGTAACTGTGTCCTGGCTCCTGAATGGCAGTGACCCCAAATCCGGCCCAGCGGCCACAGCACCAGACCCCCCCGATCAGTGAGACATAGTTCCATAAGCGCATCTTGCAACACGTGCTGCCACAAACCATGTTCAATGCCAGCCGGCGACACGTGCTGCCACAAACCCTTTTAAAACGCCAGCAGGTGACACGTGCTGCCTCAAACCCTGTTCAACAGCAGCCAGCGACACGTGCTGCCACAAACCCTGTTCAACATGGACACATGGAAGAGGGACCAGGACTACCCTGCGGACCAGTAGGTTTCACATCCAGCACCTAGTCGCCATTCACGAATGGCAGAGTGCACACCAGTGGACAAACGGAGAGGAGTCAGAGGAAGATGCTGCTCAGTCCGAACGAAAGTCAGGTCACAGTCACAGAGGTGACCGAACATGTGGTGCCACTGAACCTGAACTATGCAGACCGGTGGGGCCACCAACCTATGTCAGTGACACTCGGTGACTGGCCCGTGCTGATCGCTGCCTCAGGCCCACAATGCGGTCCAGTAGGTCACAGAGTCATGATTCTGCAATGGCGGAGTACATATCAGTGTACCGGCATCATCGCAGACTGCATCCCCACTCAGCCCCGGTGCCACTAAGTCTGTTCCTCGACATTCATTGACACTCTTTGGTCGAACTTTGGTGGCGTCTGAGTCTATGGACTAGGGGACAGTTTACATCCTCATCATGGGGCTGATACCGAATTGGTGGTGGCAACGAGGATGTCACATTCCACTCCTCCAATTGCTGCTTCAGGATAAAATCAAACCTTTTGTCGTCTTGCCCTGGAGGACACCTTCCACTGTCCCCCGAAACCCTCCACAACATACACCCCATACATTGATGTTGACCCGCTCAGGTCGCATGGCCCATCTGACTGCACCACAAGGCACCGTCCTGTGTCTAGGTGCCTGTGCCGGCCGCAGTGTATCCGGGGCCACTAACTCTGTGCTGGTCAGGTCCGGGACCCCTTCTCCGGAGACATTGGCTGGCCCCTGAGGCATAGGCCTTGGGGTCATCAATGCCATTCCTCTGTGGCCATGTGCTGTACGCAGGCTCCGGGCCCAAATGCGTCCCGCCAGGGCTCACACACCATAGCCAGCCCAGACCGGCCTGGACAATGCATCACCGCAGGAGGCACACGCCACCACCGCAAGGAACACCTCCAACCACCATCTGTCAGAGTTGAAATAGTGTTCCTGACAGACTTACGGAGTTGCTCAGGCCTTTTGTGGATGCCATCATCGGCCTGATGCCATGCTCAGCACTCCAGGTGCCAGTGACTCAGTGCACCGCAGGCCATTGTCCGTTGTGGATTGTGTTTTGTGCTGTGGAGCGGTTGCGCAGGAATGTCACCTCAAACAGTGTGGGGGCCCTGAGACGTTTATTTATTTATTTATTTATATATGTGACTTTTAAAGCGCTACAATTACCCTTGGGTGTCTCGGCGCTAAGAGCTATGTATAGTACCAGTATCTTAAGGACAAGTAGGTTCTGAGTCTAAAAAGCTGAGGGCTTATTGAGAAAACAACCAAGTCTTAAGTTGCTTTCGGAAAGTGAGCAATGTGGGGCTAGATTTTATAATGAGAGGAAGGGAATTCCATAATCTTGCTGCTGCAACACTGAAGCGTCTGTCTCCCCAGTTTACTTTCCTTGTTCTGAGGGTTTGAAGCAGGAGAGCCGTGTTGGAACGAAGCGTTCTGCGAGTTGGGAGGGGCTTTAAGGAGTTTCTGAGAAATTTGGGTCCCATGTTGTTTATTGCCTTGTATACAATGCACAAGGACTTGAACTTAGTACGGCTTCTGACCGGGAGCCAGTGTAGTTGGGCCAAATGTTTTGTAACAGAGGCAAATTTTGGAATGCCAAGTAGAACTCTGGCAGAAGCGTTCTGAATCATTTGTAATTTGGAAATGACTTTTTCCTGCGCGTTGAGGAGAAGGGCGTTACAGTAATCGGTGCGAGAAAACACCAAAGTTGAGATGAGCGTTTTGCCTGTTGTGATGGGGAGGTATGGCAAGAGCTTCTTGATTTTTCGCAGGATGTTAAATGACGATGAAACAACAGAGTTCACATGGTGATGAAAAAGGAGTTTATCATCGAATGTAACTCCCAAGTTCCTCACTTTGCTGACCGGTTCAGGTGGAGTGCCCATCTCTTCCGGCCACCACAGGGGGGACCAGGCAGGCTGAACCTTACCAAACAGCATAACCTCGGTCTTGGCAGAGTTCAGTTTTAAGCAGTTGGAGGCCATCCAACTGCTAATGGCTCGCATACCGTCCTTAAAGTTGGCCGCTATGGTGGATCCGCTTTTGTGAATGGATAATACCAGCTGGGTATCATCGGCGTATGTAGTCAGGTTGATGTTATACGCTTTTATTACCCTCGCCAAGTCCGACACGTAAATGTTAAAAAGGGTCGGACTTAGCGAGGAGCCCTGAGGGACACCGCAAGGGAGTTTGAATGTTGGTGAGGTGAATGGACCCATCTTCACTGCCTGTTTGCGGTCGGCCAGGAAGGAAGCTATGAGGTTCTTGGCCTTGTGTTTGATGCCGAAGGCCTCGACACGGCCGATCAGAGTAGAGTGATCGACCGTGTCGAAAGCCGCCGATAGGTCTAACAAAATCAAAATAGCCTGACCATCGTTGTCCATTGTAGTTCTGATTTCATCAGCGGCCTTGATCAGAGCCGTTTCTGTCCCATGACCTTGTCGGAAACCGAACTGGGTGTCATCTAATAGGTCATTGGCTTGAATGTAGTCAGATAGTTGTTCATTCATGACAGATTCAAGGATCTTGGCTGGAAAAGGCAATGAAGCGATGGGACGGTAGCTGGAAGATTCGGATGGATCAAGTGAGGGCTTTTTGAGTAACGGTTTTATTATAGTATTTTTCCAGATGTTCGGGTATATACCAGATGAAAACATGGTGTTACAAATGTGAGTCAATGGTGTGACAATGGTATCTGAAATGGAATGAAGTACAGAGGGATGACAAGGATCCAAAGGGGAGCCTGATTGGGTTGATAAGATAAGTTTGTGAATACGGTGAGAGTGTACCTGGGTGAATTCCATGAAAGTAGCTGAATTCAGCTCTGGTTGGGTGTTCATAGGCACCCTGGTGTTTGGATTGGGAATGAAGTCCTTAAATATAGAGGTGACCTTGTCTGAGAAATAGTCAGCTAATTTATTGCATAGGCTTTGTGAAGTTTCGGTTGGAGGGTGGGCTGGTTCTGCGAGGTGGTTCACTACATCAAAAAGCTTTTTCATGCTGCATTTCGCCTGGTCTATTTGGGTGGTGTAGTAGATGTTTTTTTCCCTGGCTATTTTCTGCTTGATGGGAAAGATGATGCAGGTCTATTACACACCACTGCATCTGCATCAGGAATATGTCAAAGGGACACAATCCAAGACTTTTTCTTCACATGAGCCCACTCATCTCTATTGTCTCAACCCCAGTGCACTGCAACTGAATGACACTTCTGTTTGCATGTTGGCTGTCCTCTGGACTTTCTCCTGCTCCCTCCATGTTGCTCAGCAGTGGACTCTGTATTGCATGTGTTTTCTGTTTCCTTTCCACTGGTGTCCAATGTTCAAGTGGTTGCCAGCACCAGACATTCCATGCGGAATGGCTTACACTCACCCCACACACTGCCTGTAGCCAGTTCTACATGATATCTGCATAGGTCCCTGTGGTCTTGCAGTATGCATGTGGGCCCTGGGCACAACAACATTACATTGTGCTGTGTACATCGGATGCAGACATATGACCACAGGCAGCAGGTTGGAGTTTGGACATGTAACTTAGTTGTAACCCACACAATTTGTTAGGGGAGTGGCCAGGACCATCGTACGAAGAGCCCCTGGGCGTGGTTCTGTGATGTGAATGTGCATCTGCATGTATCTCTATGGCAGTGTGGGTCTCCTTAGTGGGGTGTGGGTGGGCCCTGAAGGGTGGTGGACCCCTACATATGTGTCCTGGTTCATATTCCATGGGTTCAGACCCCACCAACACCTGTTGGGCCACCTCCTTGTTGCGTGCTGACACATGGCATTGGGTTGCCATGTGTGGGTGGGTGAAGTGTCATGAGCCAGCTGGGCTTGCGGGTGCTTCCTGCTGTGTGGTCTGTTGCAGGTTTCGTGTTATCCTCCAAGTAGCTTGGCTGCCCGGGAACTGGTGGTGGGTTGCGTGGGATGTCCATGGGCTGTTGTAGGGCGTTGGTGTCAACGGTGTGGGGGTCCTCTCCGGCATCACTGATGTGTTGTATTCTGTGCTCTGTTGAAGGTGTTGTGTGCCCTTCTGCGATGTGAAGGGGAGGTGTGCTTTGACTTTGTGTTGACATATATGTTGCCACATTGTGCTGGTTTGCATGCAGACTGTATGGCAATGATCATTGTGACTGTTTGGGGGGTGCTGGATTTTTTTGCGGGACAGTGTACATTTGGACTACATGACGGATGTGAGGTCGCACCCGTACATTTCCATTTCACTTTTTCCGGCACTGTCAGATGTAGTGGGCATGTTTCTATGCGGAGCCAGTTGTGTTCTCTTGGGCTGCAGAGTCGGCTATGCTTACTGTTCCATGTTGTCGTCAATGTGGGTGTGCTGTTCGTGCATTGTATGTGTGCAGCAGTGTGCCGTGGGGATCTGGGACGTGATCCTGGATGTCTGTGGGTGTGCAGTGTGCTACGCCTCGATGTGCATGTATGCTATTGTGCCCGTCCCCCCCCCCGGCACTCCCTGTTGATGTTGTGTCAGGTCCTCTTGAGCTGTGTCTGTACTCCGTCTCCACACTGATGACTCCAACTCCTCCGGGGGTGCTGGACTTCCACCTCCTGTCGCTGCTGCTGCCTTCCTGTTGGCAGCGGGTTGGTGCCTGGTTTAGGTAGTCACATCATGCCGGCGCCTATTGGCCTCCTGTATTGACCTCCTCGGCACTCCGCCTGCAATCCAGGTGGTCTGCCGGTGGGTCAGTTGCTGGTAGTGTTCCGTTACTCCATGACGCTGGTCTTGTTTTCCTGTGGTCTGCACCCGGTTTTCCTCTCCCTCTTTTCCTTGGCATTCCCCGACCCTGCTGTTCCTTGCTGGTGGTCAGTGGTGCTTGTGGGGTTCGAGTTGGCCTCTGCGCTGGGTCAGGGTGCATCCATGTTGCTACGTGCTTTGGCTTGTTTCTGGTGTATTTTTTCTGTGTTTTTATGGTGCATTGTCCCGCCAGACGTGTGGGATTTGCAGGACATTTTGTACTGCGTTTGGCCTCATCGCATGTTTTTGGGCGGTCGCGTATCGCATTTTAGCTCTGTGGCGTTGATTTTCACGCGGACCTTTGCCACGTAATATGGTGTCTATCGCATGCTACCGTCGCGTTTTGAATTTGACGTTGACACAGGGTTAATTTCCTGCAATAGGCTGCGATGTTCAAAGTTGCATTACGCTACTCTTGTGGTAGTTATCACATGTTCTTGTGAATATACCCCATACTGCGGTGACACTCCGAATGGAGTAACCATGCGCTTTATGAATGTGTTAACATAATATAGCATATACCAATTTAGAAGCATACAAATTCTAATTCAATAGGCGTTTATTAAGGTCATATATTTAATTTTAATATACTGTCAAGTTTATATGACAATATAAAATATTGTAACATTAATACTACCATGAATACTATTACTAGCAAAACTACTACACCTAATAATAATAATTACCATAATCATTATTATATTAGAGTTGCTATTATTAGAAATAGGCACCTTCTGCAACAACTGGAAATTGATAAAAGTACTGCGGGTTTAACCAAAAAAACAACTTGGAGAGTATTTTTTATCCCATCTAATGAGGATACTACGACCCCTGCTATATGGTCTAAATATTTAGAAGTCTGTCCTGAGAAACTAAGGGCCAGATGTACAACCCACCAATTTGTGAGTCATAAATTGTGTCGCATTTGCGACTCACAATCTGCGACTCGTAAATTGGGATGCACAACAGTGTCAGAGATACTGTTTGCAATTCCCAATGGGGTCGCAAATTGCATGACTCATGCATATTAATGAGGCTGTCGCAATTTGCGATCCCATTGGGAATGGCTGGCACTCCCAGGGGTGGTGGCCTGCTGGGGTCGGCAGACCACCATGTCTCGGACTTCTTTTAAATAAAGCATTTCTTTTTTTCTTAAATGCAGGATACATTCAAGAAATAAAAATGGAACTTTTCAGTTTCATTTTTTAAGGGCAGGCAGTGGTCCCTGCGGCCACTGCCTGCCCTTAAAAAATATTTGAGAGCCACTCACAAAGGGGAAGGGGTCCCCCTTCCTGTTTGTTAGTGGTTACCACCCTTTTGTGAAGGGTGTAAACTGCGACTGTGGTTGCAAAACAGTCATACATAGCTTCAGGAGTCGCTAATAGGGAGGGACACCCTTGGAACGCCCCTTCCTCATAGTGAGTCGCTAATCTTATTTTCTGAGTCGCAAATTGATTGACAACTCTCAAAATAGGATTAGTACATGGGCCGCACCTTTTTTGCGGTCGCAAATGGGTCTAAAACCCATTTGCGCCCGCAAAAAACTTTAGTTCATCTGGCCCTAAGCTACTGAGTACCACCCCTATATCGTTTGTCTTACGTGTTGTTTATTTTATGATTTGTATTTTTCGATTTTTGGCCAATTTATGTTGAAACAAACAACTTAAAAATGATACAAATAAGAAACCTCAATAAAACACTTACAGGAAAGATGAAGAAGCTGATGTAAAGATGCAGCAAAACAATGATTCAAATAAAAAAGTTCAAAAAACACTTACAGAAAAGATGAAGACCGTGATAAAAAGTTGCAGCATGCTACAATTTTATAACGTTTACACTTTCGCATGCTACATCTAAAGAAACATTTTGACAATAATTATATTGACATAATAACAATAATAATAACCCTTAAAAACTTCAAAATGCACGCATCTTATAATGATGGGCTTCTTTTGAAACCGGAATGTTGGATTAACATTATTTATGGAAGGTTTGGAATGAAGTTAAATCCAGTGCATGAAAGCAAGGAAACGAAAGACATTAAAAAAAAACACAAAACAGACTCACTAAGATCACTGTCTTTATATCTGATGGGAAAGTGTAGAAGCAGACAAATGCAGACAAAATTCAACGCACTTAAGAGTTTAGTCACGGAAAACCAAGACCGTGGGTTCGAGCAAGTTTTGTCTCTTGAACTCGTGGCAACACCAGATTCTGAACTTGAAAAACCTGCTTCGTTTCTGTGAGGTGCTGTCTCTGTGCAACAAAGCCCTCAATAATATGTATCTATGCGGCAGTCATTTAGCTGTTAGCAAACAGAGATAATGACCAAGGGGAATTGAAAAGCAAGACTACAAGCGACTCTAGCAAATACAATCCCGAGGTAATGACTCACCAAAGAACGGCCCTTTGTAAAGGAACCATGGCAACGGACACGATTTTAAAATAAGATCAAGTGAAGCTGTCTTCAGTCAAGATGATCGAGCCTGAGGAGATGTGACGTTACTGAGCGCTCGAGAGCTTTAAAAGTGCCGATTTGCAGCTCTCCTGACTGGCATTTCTCAAGGGTGCTAGTGAAGAAAGCTGCACATTGTATGAGTGTCTATCAGGGTCTGCATCACATAAAGTGAGCAATGTAAGGGCTAATTTAAGGCATGGTCCCTGCCTCAGTTTTCAGGGCTGCCTGCTGTCTTAGATGAACAGAAGTGGTATGTTATCATTTGGGACAGGGGTAAATGTTTGCTTGTCACTGGAGCTTGAAAGGAATGTGCTGCTTTTGCTGGAAATCTAACAACATGTGTAATATTTCGAAAGTAATTACGAAGCGCAACACATAACATAAACAAAATAAAAGTCAACAACACAACAAAATCATAGTGGGCGCATAAGAACATGTAACTGAAACAGAGCACAACACAACAACCACAGTACAACATAATAACACAATGCAAGGATGCAGCACAAAAGCAAAAATAACACAAAGAACACCACAACAAAATACAATACAACAAATATGTCCACGTGTTATTGTCACACATCATCATCTCCTTAAATCTTCTTTCATAATACTCCAAGCAGTGTCTTACTTACCACCAAGGACATGTGGTGGCGCCAGTATGATTGTGTCTAAGGTGTCTGACCTCTTGACAGACAGTTTAAAGGCAGCATGAAGGTTCTAACAGACACAATCACTAACCAACCACTTGCGCTTTCATGCATGAAATTTGTGGCTAAATTTCAAAGAATGGCCTATCACACATTCTGATAAATGTTGAATAAAACATATTTCCTAGCCACGCAAATTGCATCATAGAACTAAGCACAAACAGTGCATATTACTTAGGGCCGCATGAAGAGTCTGGCTGTCCACGGACTGCCAAACTTGGGGGGCGCAGGGGTGGCGGCCTTCCGACTGCCCGATTACGATCAGGGTGGTCGGTCTGACCTGGGACGACTGCAACCACCAGCCAGGGTTCAAAAATCCCTCCTGGTTGGCGTCGCTGTCTTGAGGCCACAATGTGCTTGGCCCATGCGGCCCTGCAAAGCATATTAAAAGTTTCCTCACCATGAAAAGTGTGGCAGTGAAGAAACAAAGGGGGCTCTACAGGGCCCCCTTGTGTTTCTGTGCCATGGGGTGCATGGAGGGGGGCACATGTTGTGACTCCCTATGTGCATGCACCCCAGTACCTCCACGGCACGAACTGCAGCAGTCCATGCTGTGCAGGTACTGATTTTGAAGTAGGCCCTGCCATGGGAACGCCACAGAACCGCCTGCAAGACAGGAGAAAATTACGAATCTAGCAGGCGGTTCAACCACAGGTTTGGTGATGCGCGAGCAGGGAGGTCCCACTTCCGCACTGCCAAAGTCGTAATGAGGCCCTTAGACAGTTCCACACACTGCCTTGCAAACTGCATCCTAATTCCAGTCCATCCAACATAGTTGTGCAGGCTCAATCATATTTAACAAATTTGTATACCATATACACTACATTACGCCATCACTGACAAAACACACATATATATTACCCAGTGGCTATCGCCGCTGGGAAGTTATAGTTAGATCACTGTTCCTATAGGAAATACATTTTTCGTGATGCTAATAACTTTGGAACCATTTGGCTAATCTCAATGAAAATTTCCCAAAAAGTGCTTTTTTGTGCCTAGTTTCTGCATTAGAAGTGTTGGGGTGACCTGTCAAGTGGGGTCCGAGAAAAAAGGAGGTCCTAATAGGCAAAATCCCCATGCCTTTTCCATTGACTTTTTCAGACATAGCTACTGCAAAAACTGTTGAAGGGAATTACACCAAATTTGGCAGAAAGCTAGATCTTGGTTCAGAAAGTGTGGTTTTTGTAATTGAGAAGTTTTTGAGGTCCCCCTCCCCATGCCAATTTTGACCCTGCACCCAATGGGAACAGTCCAGCCCAAACTGCCAGGCCAGGTCCTCCCTGGAATGGAAACAAGCATCCTAGGATCGATTTCAGGCTTTCAGCCCTCATCAGCTATTATAGCTTGACTCCATTGGCATGGAGAGCATGGGACCCACGTCTGGGCATATCTGTCCCATTTGGGGTGACAGATGCAAAAAGAACAATTGATGGACAGAACGCAGAACAATGTCATACATTCACCCCAGTACAGAGATATGGGCCTAAAATTATAGTTTTTTTTGCTCACCATGTTATTCCAGTTTGGACCCAGCCATATGCAAATCAGTCTTGACCCTGTGCCCTATGGGAACAGTCTAGCCCGAATTCTCAGGCCAGCTAACCTGGCTGAAGAAGGGTGACATACCGTGATACTGGTCCCAGGATGCTTGTTTCCGGTCCGGGGTGTACCTGGCCTGGCAGTTCAGTCTGGACTGTTCCCATGAGGTACAGGGTCAAGACTGATTTGCATATGGCTGGGTCCAAACTAGTGTGGCCTAATGGGAAAAAGAACAATGGATTTAACCCAGATCTTTTGACTAGGGGAGAATGTTTGCATTGTCAGCATTTCATCCATCATTTGTTTGCTGTAACACTGATTTTGAAATGGCACTTCCACGAGATTCTCTTGAGCCTCTTGGGGATCTAACCATTCAGATAAACAAATATTTTTGAATCTTAATTTTTTAAAAACTACCAAATGGATTTACACCAAATCACAAAAAGCACAACCTGCAGACCAAGATCTCGCTCCTTCCATATTTGGTGTAATTCCGTTAACCGTTTTTCTTCTGTAGCCCTGCCTAAAATGTCTGTGAAAAATGCATGGGGATTTTGCGTTTTGAGACCACCCTTTTTCACAACACCAGCTTGATAGATCACCCTCAAACTTTCTATGCGCAAGCTAGTCTAAAAGTAGCACCTTTTTGGAAAGTTTCGTGAAGATTCATGAAAGGTTGTCAAAGTTATAATCAACACAAAAAAACGATTTTGCTGTGGAACAACTGACCTAACTATAACTACCCACTGGCAACTGCCACTGGGTAATATTCACTGAAAAAACGGTTAAAGCAACGTTATATTTAGGTGAAAGTTTCAGTGACAATTCAAAATGTAAAACTCAAAATCTGTAACTCCTGCTCTATAGTAATTATCTGTGTGTGGCGAGGGCGAGTCGCAGTTACCTACAGGCACAAGTTTTAGACACTTGAGATAAATATAACTGGCGAATTTCAGTGTTTTTGGGCTTAAAACTTTACGTTGCCATTGACATTTTATAGGGTTTTTTAATATAAAGTAATATTTTATTACCATACGTGCTGCCAACTGCAGCCGTCTGTGGCATGCAGTTGGCAGCAGAGCGGAGCCTGCGACCAGGCCCTACATCTAACCCCCACAGGCAGCCAGCCCCTACTGCGCGCATTCTTGACCAGCCTGAGTTTGGCCACAGGGCCGGGTTTGCAAGCAGCCAACCGTACACCAGGCATGGCCTTTTGGCAAGTGCAGTGTGCGGTAGGTCTTGGCTCCACTTAGTCAGACTTACTGACTGTTTCAATGAGTAACAACACCAAAATATAAAAAGTGGGCCTATTGGTTTCAATAAAAGCAGATCTATCATCTTTCTCCAAAATCACTAAGATTTTTGATCTAATGTATATTTTAGTAATTCACACAATTAAATGTTTATTAATATTGATTATTTAAAAAATATTTAATAAAGTAATATTTAGAAAAGAATGTCTGCAAACATGTTAAAATAAGTAGTCAGAGCATATTATTTAAAAAAACAATAAAACAACAACATATCTCGGAGACTTTCTTTGAACATTTTTTGGCTCAGAAAATGAAATCATAAAAACAACCAAAAAAGGGCCTTGCACACCAGCTGAAGAAATATAGCTCTGGCTAGGAGTGCTTTATAGTGGCCCAGGAGACTTACAGTTTGTTTGTTAATAATGGGCCTGGGGGCCGCTGGACTCCCGGGCAGCCATAAAACAACATAATAAAAAGGCTTTGTGTTGCCCCTCCCTGTTCTAGCGGCACCACCAAGCTAAAAAAGATAACAAAAAAGCCCTTGCCGGGCCTTATGAGATGCTCCTTTAATGGAGCAGTGAATAATAAATTAGCACTTCCTTCCTTTTGGTGTCCCTGTACCCACCCAGGACACCCTTTTTATATTTATTGGGGAGGAGGGCACACTGCATCTCTTCCTGAGCGTTTACGACCCAGGAACCCCAATCCTCTGGGGCATTTATTTTTTATTAAGGGGATGGGGCAAACGGCCCCCTATCCAAGCCTTTACAGCTCCGGTGATCCCATAAACTGGAGCTATTCTTTGTTTAATGGGCGCCACATCCCCTTGTGCCAAAAGACATCTGAAAGGGATGGGGGCACAAAGCCTCCCTTCCGGAGCCAATAGTAGCCTCAGGGAACCCATCCCTTGGGGCCTTACGTGGGTGCTCCGGTGTCCACAGGGGCACTCACAGCACACTGCATGCTCCTATTCAGGGTGCTGCGGAGCCTGCATTGCTCTCACCCAGCAGGATTTGCTATTTTTGTTTGCTCCCACCAGGTGGAAGCAATCTGAGTTTCCCTGCCCACAAGAGCATGGGCAGGGAAAAACATGTCTGCTCCCACAAGGCAGGAGTATTTTGAAAGCTCCAGCCAGTTTGGGGCAGACGAGTTTTCCTCACCTCACTCTGTGGGCAGGGAAACTAATGTGTCTCCGGGGTTGGGCTCCCGGGGACACAGTCATTGTGCCAATCCCAGGGAATGGGGACCCCAGGGCCTTTACGGGCTCATGGAGTAGAGCACCACACCTGTCTCCCTTCTAATTTATCAATATGTCCTGGGGGATGGGGTCCCTGGGTCCCATTAGTGGAATGGGGAGGGAGACCTTGCCCACCCTCCCCTTTAATTACCTATGTTGGCCCTAGTAGATGGGGTTAATGGGAACTTTACAGGCTGGGGGATGGGAGGGGGACAGCGCGCTTCCCTCCTCTTCCATTTAATTTTAAATCAGCTCCAAGGATTGAAGTTCCCTGGCCACAGAGAAGCTTGGGGATGGGGATCCCATGCCACACTCCCCTTTCATATTACACTGGGCCCCGGGGATAGGATCCCTTGGGCCCTCAATAAGGCTCGGGGAGGGGGGCCGTGGGCCTGGGAAGGCCCAGCCACCATTTTTTTTTTTTGATGCTGCGATCCAGAGGGAGTCCTGCTGGTCACTGTAAGGACATTTTACCAATAATTGTTTAGATGTCCTACATGCACCCTGCCTTGTGGACTACAAAGCCTACATAAGGTGACACTGATATTTAAAAAGGAGGTTTTGACCTATCAAAAGACAGGTTGAATTGCAGTTTTTACACTACTATATTCAGGATAAAATGGTAGGTCTGAAGCCATGTTTTACACTGTCTCTGTAGCGGCGGGCACTATAGGTGCTGTAGTTCACTAATGACATTTAACTTAGAGGCCCTGGGTACAATTTGTACCATATACAAGGACTTTTAGGTAAGTTAAATATACCATGATTTCCCGGAGGAGCACAGGAACTTTACTACTGGTTAGCAGAGATAAAGTGCACAGAATTCTAAAGCCGACAAAAATATAAGAATAGTATTCAGCAAAAGGCGTAAAATCCAGGGTGACCATGCAGAAAAGCTCTGCCATGCTGGATTTTAATGGTACAGCATGTGGTAGAAAAGATGGAATAAGCACCTTGGAAACGTTTTACTTATTGTTTAGGGAGTGTCTGCAAGTCACTGCCTCTCACTGGCTAGTAAATGACCAAAAGTAGCTCCTCACCCCACAGCTTTTCGAAACACATCTGGACTTGTGGACGGAATGAATACTGGACCTTCTGTCTGTGTCTTGTTTGGAGACCTGCAGTTGTTGGATCTGTTCCCACTTGTACTTAGTACTGAGAAGGGAACTCCAAAAGTTAGTTGACTGAACTTTTATGTGGCTACAGAGACACCACGTCTTTTTTTGGAATAAAAAGTCAACCAGTAGCATGTGAATCAGGACTAGACTGTGCTGGTGGCCTCTGATTCACTGGTTACAAGATTCTAAGTGCGGACCCTGAAGTACTAGGAACCTTAGAAGTGACCAAGAGTAGTTCATCCAAAAAGTTGGGACATAGAAAATTTCGACTTCTGGAGGACTGGGACTAACCACACAAGGCTATCCACTCAATGTGTAATCTTGGCAGGACAGAAAACAAGTTTGGCCCCACAAGGGGCCTTTTGAAGGCTGAAAAAAGGATGTAGCAGACCCTAATGGTCATGCCATACGGCTTGACAAGCTACAGCTCCCATTCTAATCTCACTGAAGGTTTTCAAGAACCACTAAACTAATGGTCAGACTTTGTGTTTGGCGGACATGTTATCCGTCACTTTTTATGATGGAGTACCCACCTGCCAATCTCTAAATTTGTACCTAAATCCGAGCACAGGCCAGGCAAAGGCGTAACAAGTATCTAGCAAGAGAAATTGGAATCTGATCACACACAGCTTTTTCTTTTTAAACAAATTACTTTAGCAGGAATTCGTTCAATGGCTTGTCAACTTTGAGAGGACTTCACCAGACAAACCCTTTAACCTTACCCTGATGGAAGATTTTGACTTTCATAAAAAATACTAAGTTAGAATGTAAAGCCTTTGATCTGGACAAACTGCCTGAAGAAGCTGAGCTCCACTCCATTGTGGCCAGCATGAAATCACACCTAGCTCCCGGTCAACAGTGATTTCTGATCGGCGCTTTTCTTTTTCTTGGCACTTTTTTTATTTACAATTTTGAAAATTCATACCTCTGGTTGCGTTTGTCTTCGGGCTGAATGCAACCCCACCTGTGGCCTATCAATCAGTAGGCCTGGGTTTGGGTCACAGGGCCTGTTTGACCACATATCTCTGACTCAGGGTTGCTGGGAAGATCATCTTGGTTGAATTCAACAGCAATGAAATGAGCTCATTGCAGCGTGTGCATAAAACATGGCGCTCATTGATATCATAGTTACCGACATTGTCATTATTGTGGGTACAGTTGTCATAGCATACATCGACATTGCCTTTAGTATTTTTTATGTTATACGTGCATAATTTATGGCGTACATCGACATCGCATCTACCGGTATTGCTGCTCTTGGGCCTGCACATTTCACGGTGTACATTAGCATTGTAATCACCAATATTAACAGCACAATCATTGCGACAGGCCTACTAGTGGCATTTAATTTACAGGCTCTGTCTGCAGACTTTTCTAGGGACTTGTAAGTAAATTAAGTATGCCAATTGGGTATCTGCCAATGTTACCATGTTTTAGGGAGAGAGCGCAAGCACGTTAGCACTGGTTCGCAGGGATAAAAAGCACTGAGTCCTAAAGCCACGAGAACGAATACAGCAAAAAGTGGTAGGGGGAAGGCAAAAAGTTTGAGGGTGACCTTTCCAACACACTGCTCAAGGAAGAGCAGGTTGAGGGAAAGTTTTTAAACATGTTTTCTCTTAATTGTTGTTCTAGCTAGGAAAATGCATGCTTCAACAGTGCCATTTATGAAACGTACATGCAGGCGTACTGGCTGTTCCCAACAGCCTACGAACTGATGAATATATTCATCAGGAATAATCCTCTTTACCGAGCCTTGGAAACAAGAACGCCAGCCCCCACGAAAATCACTGATTAAAGTGGGATCATTGTGCAGAAGATTAATACTTCTTTAAAACCTAAGCGTTCTTTCATGTTCTCTGGACGCGTTTGAGTCAAAATGACTTTTAAATGGTGCCCATGTTAATGGACATTAACTAAGGTGCACAAAAGCGATTTAGCAGCTGAAAATGATGTGATTATCCGGCTCTGCCACCCCCCGCTGGCTATGATGAATTGGGAGAAGCTTTTGTTTTGGTTCTCGCTAGGAAGCCACAGTAACACCGAAGATCAAAAATCCCGAACTGGGATTTAACCTCAAGCCTCAAAACCCTAAATGGTTTATTGATGCAAAACATAAATGGAAAGGGAAACCTCCCACGCGCACAGCAGGTCAGGCGCGCGGAAGCCGATTTATCTGGAACAAAGCTTTAGAGCCGGGCCCTCCCGACGCTGATTATCAGAGCGGATTCCCTGCCGGCCGCTGTCAGCAGTTGTTTTACAGTCTCTTGATTGCTCGAGTGACTGAGAAATGAACACGAGTGGGGGATGTCCATTTCTGCCAAATTAAGTCCGGAGAAGGGAGAGGAGGGCATAAGCGAGTGGCAGGCTGAGTTTAGTCAAAAGGATATTGGGAGTACCAGTTAATCCTTCAAGTCATGATGAATTTGTGATGATTTTTCATGTGATGATACAAACGTTACCGACCTCGTCTGTCTTTCTCGCCACCCATCTTACGAAATTATCTATTCTGTCGCTCGCATAAAAAATGGACTCCCCCAAATAAAAAATAAAAAATGGAAACATAAGGCCTCACAGGAAGTGTTCATGGATGACAATATATAGGCGGAGTTCTGTAGTAATGTTTCCTGTTTTTTCTTCTTCTGTGTTACTCGACCAGGATTTGCCTTCTCCAGTTCATATTTAATTACGTATTTTTAATTGGTTCGGCAATTTCAGACCGACACCCTATCTCAATGAGGACGCGGAAAGCAGATTCTTCCCTGAAGGCTCACTTGTCTCCTTTTAATGGAACAAAGTTGTTTGGCCCAAACTGGAGTAAAAGATGCAGAAAGCGGCCGAGGACCATAAACTACTTACCTCAGTGAAGCCTCTTTTCAAGGGAAGAGGATTTGGTTTTTGCCGAGCCTTTGCCGGTGTTCAATCAGGGAAACGTGCCAGTCAGCCTCTCCAAAGCAGGGGACGTGGTCGTGGCATGCCCCTCCAAAAAGCACCTTGGCGTCAAACCTCTGTCTCCCCTTCTACTCCAGCCAATCCTTCAGCTTCAGTATCCGGAGGCAATTGGGGGTCGGATCTACTCCTTTCTTCCATCTTGGGAGTCAGATGTAACAGACCTCTGTCGGGTGCAGCTTAGTCCCGGACGGGAGGGGGGGGGGGGGGGGGGGTGGGAACGAGCACTTTACCAGGGCCGGTTTTAGTTCCCAGTCCGGCACTGATGCAGCTGGTTACAAAATAGAATGTTCCTCCCCTCCAGTGGACATCTTTGGTCAGACTCCGACTCCACACAGTGTAGAAAGATTTCAAGCTTTGGAGAAAGTAATTCTGGAACCCCACAGCAAGGAGCCATAACCTCAGTGCCGAATAATGAGTGGGGTCAAGGTTGTTACTCACTGGTGTTGTTAGTTAAAAAATCTCCAGGGAACTAAAGGCCTTTCTTGGATCTCAAGGATGTGAACCTCTTTATTCCTCATCAGAAGTTTGAGAGGGTGAGCCTACAAAATATAATTCCTGTCATTTGCCCTGGTATGTTGATGGCTTCGATTGACCTTCTGCATGCCTATTTACATATCCCTATGCACCCTCTTCACAAAGGTTTCTCAGATTTTCAAATCTGGGTTCTTCCTTTTGGGCTCTCTTCAGCACCTAGAGACTTTATGAAAACCTTAGCACCCTTTGTTGGTAACCTTAATTTATAGAATTATTAGTGTTTTCCTACTTGCGCGTTTGGCTGATTTGTGCCACAAGGTTGCAAGCCTCTATCACAGCACACATTTCTCAGCAACGATAAAATATTGAAACTGGTGCCTTCACAGCATATTCTGTTTATTTGAGCCCTGTTCAACACAAACCTGGGAAAAGTCTTCCTATCTCCAGTTCATCAGCAGAAGCTCATGACCTGTTTCGAGAGCCTGCTGAGTTGTCAAGTCCCTGGAAGAAAATGATTAAGGGCGAAGAGGAAAATGTCAGTCTCATTAGTTCTAGTCCTTTGAACTTGCCTCCACCCATTCCAGATGGTAAATTATTTCCTATCCATCTGGGGTCCAAGCTCTCAGAACTTCTAGACCCCAGTTCTAGTATCTCGGGAGATAGTATGGAAGTTAAAGTGGTGGCTGACACAGCCAAATCTGAACAAGGGTGTTTTCCTTTCTCATCCTTGTCCGTCAGCCATCACAACAGATGCCAGCAATCTAGAGTGGGGCATGACATTAGGTCATATTCAGGCGCATGGTCTTTGGACAACTCCGGAATCCAAGATGTCTTCAAATTAGAAAGCACTAGCAGCAGTGTACAAAGCCTTTCTGGCTTTTGCTCCTCACCTTCTCCAGTCTTCTGCTCAGATCAAGACAGACAGGCTTATGTAAATCAGCTGGGGGGGAACCTGCTCTCCTCTTCTGTATTATGTGGCAAAATAAATAGGGATATGGGCTAGCACGAACTTGCTCTCTCTGACAGCGATTTCTCTTCCAGTGAAAGTGAGTGGGCATGCAAACCTCCTGAGTCACACCTTCCCCTCCTTGGTCACCCTGGGTCTCTCACATAAAAACTCGACCTTTTTGCATCCCCCACAAATGCTCCTCTTCTCATCTTTTGCTTTCTACTTGCATGTCAGGAGGTATGGGGAGTGGGCGCAATGACCATTCCTTCGTCTCACAGTCTCTTGTATGCTTTTCCCCAGTATCCTTTGATCAGCAGGATTCTCATAAAGATCCTGATGGAGGGAGTTGAGATTCTTCTAATTGCACCATTTTGGAAGAGGCAGCCCTGGTTTCTTTGGCTAGTCCATCTGGCAGTCCATCCCCTGGTATCTTCCATTTGGTTCCTTCCCACATCTGCTACACGAGTCTTCCGAAGGCTACTCTGTGAGATCTCTGCATGGGGACTGAAAATGCAAGGCAAAAGCTGCAGTCCTTAGGTTGCTCTTCGGAGATCACAGAATCTAATTAGAAATCCAGAAAGGGTAATATCCTTAAGTTTTTGCGAGAGGCTTTGGGTGAATTTTTCAAAATGGTGTCCCTCCGGAGGTATTCATCTGGTTTCATGTGAAGGAGTTAGTATTCTGGAGTTCCCGCAGGATAGGTTTCTGTTGGGTCTCTTAGTAGGAACCCTTCGTACAGTGACCACTTATTAAAGCGGGGAAAGGCCAATCTGAACCTTTTGCGTTTCAGTCTTTTACAGAGCTTCCAGCCTAATAGACCATTGATACAATCCTCGGTACCTCTCTGGAGCCTTCCCTGGTTTAGATTTACCTTACGGGCTCTCCATTTGAGGCTCCCTCTTTGGTTTCCTTAAAACCTCTCTGAACAATTTTTTTTCTAGTTGCCATAGCTTCTAGAGAAACGGGGGCTCTATTGGGTCATGAGCCATTTCTGAATTTTTTCTGGATAAGGTAGTTCTTTGTCCACACCCAAAATTCATTCTGAATTTTTCTTTTTCCTTTCATGTAAACCAAAATTTGATCCTTTGTGACTTTTTCCCATTTCCTCTAATCAGGAGATTTGGTCAAGGCTTGGACCGTTTACCTGGAGAGAACTGATCCATCTCGGAAATTTAGATTGTTGATGGTTTTCTGTGGCATGGGCAATAGAGGTCATTGCCCTCCATTTTTCCCTCTAAATCACTGGATTAAGAATATAATTTTTTTAGCTTACCAAACATTGTCACTTCTCTTTCAGAAGGTGTACAAGGGTGGTCAATGATAGAAGTATCATCTTCCTGGGATGCTCTCAAAAGGGCTTCACTAAAACATATTGGTGCGGCAGCAATGTGGTCTAGCCCTAATATTTTCTTATCTCATAATAAATTAAGAATGGATGATATCTTTTCTTCCTCTTTCGGGGATGCTGTTCTTCTTGCAGTACAGCACTATGTATGCTGGTGGTTTCTTCTCCACAAATTGTTTTTCAATTAATGTACTAGATGTGCCATCAATATGCTGTGTATTGAATCAATTTCCTTTTTTACACTGACTGTGTTATACGCTCATCTGTTAAGGACTGTGGCGAGAAAGATGGACGAGATAGGTAATGACTCAGTTACTTACTGGTAATCTTGATTACTCTGTGTCATAGTCTTCCTCATCACAGTCCTACATTCCCTTTCACCCCTACCTAGATGGAGGCAAAATGGGAAGTGATAGTTTGGGTGTGTTTGCTTAAATTTGCTTAAGTAATCTCAGGAATTATTATTGTAGAATTCTGCTTATATGGTGTCATCCATGATCTCTTCTTGTGAGCCCATATTGGTAGTAACATGTTAAATAGTTTTTTTACTTGGAGGGGTAAATTCTGTCAGCGAGCGACAGAGTAGCTAATTTTTTAAGGACTGTGGCGATGAATGCTATGACACTGAGCGATGGAAGATCCTGGGTAAGAAAATGTAGCGGTGGGGAAGAAACAGAAACAATCTGTGGATGGGAATGAGGAGCTAGATCTTAAGGCTCTTGGGAAGCAGCAAACCTGTTTGAACATCCGATATCAATGTGAATTTGTGTGTCTGTGATATTGGCCAAAGTGGAGGTGGATTTGCTGCCTAGAACTTCTGTAGGCAATGGTCCCTTATCGATGGAGGGATCAGTGGTAGTTGTGATCTGGTTGTTCGAGGGTCTAAGTTTTATCTAAAAGAGGTCTGGAACCTTCCCACCTGTTGCCACTTCCCCCCGATTTGCATCTTTATTTTTCGAAATAGTTTCCAAATTTTCGAGCTAAGTTTCAATTTCACTTGTGAACACAATTCACAGCCACATGGGTTGATTGTTTCTGAAGTTTAGGAATTTTTTATTGAGCAGCCAAACCCACAGGGCTATTTTGGGCCTTTCACTTCCCAAACCTTAGAGCACCCACACGTAAAAGAAAGAACAAGTGGTTGCAGTACCTTCAAATTTCAAGGGCGCAGGTACAGATGATCCATAGAATCCAGGGCCAAAGGGGTTGGCTCTGCCTCTTCCTGGCACTGACGGGCTCAGGATGGGCCCGTCCTTGGCATGGGATTTGCTCGGGCGCGGCCCATTCACGTCCTGCGCTGGTGAAGATGCCCACTTTCTATAAGCGTGGCTGTGTGGGAAGGTGGTAGCAGCCCCTCATCCTGGGCAAAGACTTCTGGGACAGTAAGTCCCTATGGCTCCAAATACAATCCTGGGCACCCCGCACAGTGGATGATGACCAAGTTCTATAACCGCTACAGTGTGGGAAGGCGGTAGCAGCCCCTCCACTTGGGCAAAGACTTCTGGCACAGCGAGTCCCTCTGGCCCCAGGCACAGTCTTGGGAATTGATGACTTTTTGCCATAGGTTTGTGATGTGGTTAATGATAAAGATGCCCTTCATTGTTGTGCTCTAACAGGGGAAGTAGAGGTTGAAGAACAAGTGTTGGCAGATTGTAGCCTGTGCTACTTGCTCAATGGTGATGAGATGTCGGGGTTACCTAATGCAAGACTTACAAAAACTGCCAAACATACCAGAGGCTAGAGGTGGTGTGATATTTAGAGGAACTTTCAGTATTTAGGGTGAGTAAAACAGCAGTAAAAGGGTATGTGCATAGCAATGGGAGGTGCTTTTTGGTGTGGCCACAACATCATGATTAAAAAACATATCCTGGATCCCAATCAAAAGAGCAGAAGTTCAATGTAAAGGTATCTGTGGAAAGGATACTTATGGTGTGGGAAAGGTCATATATTAAAGTCTTTGTGGAGGAAATGTGGATGGTGAAGGGATCTATGCATAAAATCCGTTTAAACTAGGGTTCAAAACACCTTTTTTACAATAGGTGCAAATTATACTGTTTACCATAGTGCTGTTCTGTGGGCTAAATTGTAGACCTTTTTAAAGGAGGGAATAAGAAAGTATTACATTATCTGACCAGTATGCCTCAGTGTGTTTCTGGCTAAAAAAGAAGATGGACATGTATGGGCCCTTTAAATGACACAAACTGCTTTTTTTCTGTTTCCTGTTTGGCAATGCAAATGTGGGGACAGAGGTCTGCTTCCCCTTCCAAAGCTGCCATCCCTGCCACAGCAGCCAATCACAGGAGGTCTCAGTCTGCAACCTGCCTAATTACCATTCATTATACAAGCCAGTCTGCCATATCCTGTGAATGTATATTTTGTGACACAAACTATTAGTGCAAGGATCACACTGCAACTTGCAATCCCCTTTGCAAACCAGTTGGTGTGCAATTTGCACATCCTTGATTTGCAAATCAGTGCAGTACATAAGGTCTATAATTTTGACCCAATTAGAAATATTTTAAAGTCACTGCTGAAAGTATCAATTATACATTTATGTACTAAACTTCTTTTAATGTAGATTGCCTCAAATGTGGGTTCAAATTAATAAGTTGATTTAAGTCATAAAGATGTAATCAGCACAACCATTTTTTTCAAAGAATATTGTTTCTTTTGCTTGAGGAAAGCACTCAAGGTCTGATTCATGAAGGGAAACTTACAATTTTGTGTAAGTGTGCTCTTTTTTTGATGTTCGCACATGGGGTAACAGTATGTTTATGTCTGTGGAGACTACTTAGTCAGGGTGGAGAATGCCGTGCATAAAACAGATAGGACAGGGCTATCTTTTATTTGGTAAGTTCCTCACCCAACTGCAGAGTCTCCATAGTCATAAACTTACTATTAACTCGCTGATTGTGGATACCAAAAAAAGAGTAAACTTACACACAGGTGTAAGCTTAACTTTGGAATCAAGCCCTCAGCATTTGTTTAAGCTCCTTCTCTCTAATATTCTATATCTGTGTGCTTAGATGTTTCAATGCAATATTTCAATGTTCTTACATTTGAATTGTTAAGATATTTAAATCAATGTTTATCAACAATCTTAGAAAGACTGACATGAAGAATATATACCCTACATATTTTGCGATGGCTACTCTTTGGTAATTTGATATTGTACACTGTCATTATTGTATAGCTCCATGATAATACAGACATAGTCATATGAGGACTAAATAAAGGTAAAATGAACCTCGGACAGCAAGCGATTTTTTGGGAGCTTCCTCATCTCCTCGATGTGTTTAGTATCTAAATTATCATCAATATCCAAGTACCATTAACCTCATCAGAGCTTCGAACGTTCAGCGCCCAGTGCTGAACGTTCGAAGAACGAATGCTGGCCCGACGGCCAACGGTCGTGCGCAGCACTGGGGAGGTAGTGCTCGTGACGACCGTTGGCCGACGGCAGCAGTTAAGGGGTTAATACACCCAGAGCTACTGTAGACACCCTTCTATGAAATTGTGGATTGCTTGATTTTAGAATTGATATACTAGTAGAAAACGTTTATTAAAATTGGAGCTGCACTTCTGTAAAATGGTGGTCTTGCTTGCTTTTAGAAATGAGATAATACTAGAAAAAATATTGTAAAAAAGATCACATCAACTATCTTTGAGGATTGATTCTCAATGATACTCACTGTTGTCTCAATAGACCCAAAACACATTAGATGTAAAAGAAATGCCTTTCAATAAATGTTTATCAGTATGTCTACAGTGCTGTCCTTTTCATTTCCATTCAAGTTGACTCTTTTTGAGCTGGATGGTAGCAGAGAAATAATCTCCTTGGAAAGCATTTTGACAACAGGGATTGACACATTTTTTGAAAAACTTAAAGCATTGAATTTTTTAATAACCTGCTTTATATGTGTTCTGTCATACGTTTAGTTTGCATTATTATTATGAGATGCTGTTACTTTGTGACAGATTTGTATTTAATTGTATCCATGTTTCTAAAGTCTATCATTACAATTCTATAAGCCACTATTTGGTATGGCCCAATTTCGATATGGATGTCGTGCAGGGCTTGCTAAAGCCCAGCCTGCTGTTTTGAAATAATATTGATGTTACTGATCTGTGCAGAAAAAAATCAAGGTATTTTTAAAAGACCGGGTGCCTCAGTACGATTTTTGTGGATACACCTTGCAGGATTGTGAAGTTTACCCTGGGGTCATAACAACATGCTCACACTTTTTCAATTTGACAAAAGCAGCCCTTCAACTTTATGATGAAAGTCAACCGTCCCAGGACGGTTAATTCTGCCATTAGAGATGCCTCAACTGAAGTGGAAAGGAAGTGATCCCCTTGTGCTTTGAAGCAGAGGGAGGGACAGACATCTCGACGAGAAACGAGCCATCTTGCCAGAGTGTCTGCTGCCTGAAAGTGTAAAGTGTTGAAGCTGGTGTTTGTCTCAATTGATGAGATGGTGAAGAGTATTCTTTTTGAGAGGCATTGGAAGGTGACCTGATGAGCTGTGGAGGGTGTGCTTTTATTGGACAGTTATAAAAAGAAGTCGACACTAGGTACAGCCTGCATAATACTCCGATCTGTATTCAGCAATTACTTTTTTCTCTTAACCTCATGCGCTAGCGGCAATTCCGCTCGCACGCTGAGATTTTCAAAACCGCACTTTACGTGACGAGCTGGGCTCGTCATCAGTGTGCGAGGAGGCTACGCCATGACGAGCCCAGCTCGTCATCAGCGTGGAAGGGGTTAAATTTAAAACTTTTTGTGCACTTTGTAGCAGCCTATATTATTGTGTGTAATGCCGTACAGACACTGCTTTCTGTCACAGGCTGATACTTCGTAACACTAAAAACATGTTACCATTCCCCCCTCACCAACCAGAATTCAATTTGGTGGCCCTTTGGTTAAACACACAGACATCTGCAGTGAGTGCATTAACTAATGGAGGTTTCATAACTCAACAAGCATTTGCAATGTAATCGGTCTCGCATTTGTGAAAGTTAGGGCTATTGGCTTTGTAAATTATATTGGTTTTTATGAGGAGTCTAGAGCAATAAGAATGATTAGAACATTGGAATGTTGGGAGCTCCATTGAGAACAATGGAGTTCTCTGGGCTTATAATGGCTGGTATAAACCTGGAGCTCCAACATTCCAATGTTTCTTTGTCCACAGCTCTGGCTGCAAACAAAGGCTTCAGGGAGCCTGAGGGGATTCCAATCCCCTCACGCTCCCATAAGGCTGTGTTCTTTTTTGTTAGAACATTCTGCCCTCTAGTGGCAGAATGTTCTATTAGCCTTATAGCCCTTCGTAGCTGGGCTATACCGGCTATTAAAGTCCCTCTCCCTTCGGCTCGGGCCTTTAACGCTGGAGAGGGCCTTTAATAGCCCGTATAGCCCTCTACGGCGGGCTATAAATAATTACCTCTGGGAAGAGAGACACAGCTGCAGCACTGCCCAGAAGACTTAGAATGAGGAATTGCCACTGTGATTACAGAGGGAGCACTATCTAGAGGACTTAGAATGAGGAATTACTAATGAGACCAGAGAAGAAGGTAGCAGCCCTCAATATAGGACTTGGAATGAAGAATTACCGACTGGACCAGAAAAGCAGCTAGCAGCACTGTCTACAGGACTTGGAATGAGGAATTATGGACATGACCAAAGAAGCAGCTGCAGAACTGCCGATTGGTCCTAAAATGTGGCAATTCTTGATTCCACCAGAGAAGCAGCTGCAGCACTGTCTAGGGCTTAGATAGAGGAATTACTGATGAGACCAGAGAAGCAGCTAGCAGTAATGTCTAGAGGACTAAGAAAGATGAATTACCGTCCGGACCAGAGAAGCAGCTAGCAGCACTGCCTAGAGGACTAAGAAAGAGGAATTACCACTGAGAGCAGAGACACATCTGTACCACTACCTAGAGGACTTAAAATGTGGGAAATACTGACGGGACAGGAAAAGCAGCTGCAGCACTGTCTAGAGGACCTAGAATGAGGAATTACCGATGGACCAGAGAAGCAGCTAACAGCATTGTCTAGAGGACTGACAGAATGTCTCTTATCATTTAGGAAACAATTAAAGACACTACTCTTCCCTAAACCAGAATAATCAGTAATCAATGCGGTTACCGTACCCCTCAGCACCAAACCTCAGCGCCGTGATATCCTACCTAGGATGATTGTTAGCGCTTTATAAATAAATTAAATACAAATACAAATACAGACTGACATTGAAGATTTATCACTGGGTACAGAGAAACAGCTGCAGCACTACCTAGAGGACTTAAAATGTGGGAATTACCAACGGGATCAGAGAAGCAGCTGCAGCACTGTTTAGAGGACTTATAATGAGGAATTACAGATGAAACCAGAGAAGCAGCTAGCAGCACTGACTAGAGGACTTAGAATGAGTAATTACTGCTGTGACCAGAGACACAGCTACAGCAATGCATAGAGGACTTAGAATGAGGCATTACCAACGGGACGGGAGTAGCAGCTAGCAGCACTATCTAGAGGACTTAGAATGAGGATAACCACTTGGACCAGAGAAGCAGCCGCAGCACTGTCTAGAGAACTAAGAATGAGGAATTACCACTGTGACCATAGACACAGCTGCTGCACTGCCTAAAGGACTTAGAATAAGGGAGTTCCTGATAGGACCAGAAATGTAGCAATCAGCACTGGCACTAGAGGACTAAGAATGATGATTTACTGAAGCCCAGAGAAGCAGCTAGCAGCACTGTCTAGAGGACTTAGAATAAGGATTTACTGACGGGACCGGAGTAGCAGCTAATAGCACTGTCTAGAGGACTTAGAATGAGGAACTTCCCCTAGGACCCGCAAAACAGCTAGCAGCACTGCCTAGAGGACTTAGCATGAAGAACTAACAACAGGACCAGAGAAGCCGCTAGCAGCACTGTCTAGAGGACTTAGAAAAAGGAATTACCACTGGGAACAGAAAACCAGTTAAAAACACCGTCGAGAGGAATATGATTATTAAATTACAACTGGAAACAGAGACACACCTGTGGTACTGCGTAGAGGACTAAGAATGGGGAATTACCATCAAGACCAGAGAAGCAGCTAGCTACACTGCCTAGAGGGCTTAAAATAAGGCATTATCAATGGGACCAGAGAAGCAGCTACCAGCACTGCCTAGAAGACTGAGAATGAGAAATTACCAATGGGATCAGAGACACAGCTAGCAGCACTGTCTAGAGGACTTTGAATGAGGAATTACCACTAGGACCATAGAGGCAGCTGCAGCACTGTCTAAAGGACTGGGAATGAGGAATTACCACAGGGACCAGAAAAACAGATAACAGCACTGCCTAGAGGACTATGAATGAGGAATTACAACTAGGAACAAAGACGCAGCTGCAGCACCGTCTAAAGGACTTAGTATGAGGAAATACCGAGGGGACCAGAGAAGCATCTAGCAGCACTGTCTAGAGGACTTAGAATGTCCAGATCCATGTAAGGGACCATTCCCTACCTCAATAGGCACAAATACCAGAGATTTTGTGACATTATTATGCAGAAGGAACATAGTGTGGAGCTCATTTTGAGCCGTGTGCATAATTTGTCAAGCCTGCACATAAATAAGAGTGCACAAACAAAAAACTAAAAATATAAATTCACCATGCTCCTAACTAAACTAAGTACAATCTTCCTTCTGGAATAAGGGTATTGTGTACACGTTAAACAAGCCCAAAATGAATGGAACATTACGAGAGCAAAAATTGTGTCTGCAACGAAAGTAAACATGATGCAAAAAGTGGCCACATTTGCAAAATGTGAAGAGTTCACAAATAATGTTTGTTATCAGCTAATAGGCGTTGAATAAGTGTGTGAAAGTTATTTTAAATAAACCGGAAAAAAGGATTTTATCTAGAAAAAATGCATGTTAACAAATAACGTTTGTTATCGGCTAATAGGCTTTTGAATTTGTGCGTGAAAGTTGTTTTAAATAAAAAGGAAAAAAGGATTTTATCTACAAAAAGTGCATGCTATACTATGTGTTAGTCCAAACAGTGGCATTAGTGTACAATACATTGCGCACATCGCGCATAGAGTTATATAACTAAACAGACCAAAAGGGAACATTCTTTACAAAATGATGCAGGCTGTACAAAAGTAAAATAGTGCACAAACACTAAAGTAAAAAGCCTTTGAAGAAAGGATAAACGTAACAGACCAATATTCCTGGGGAGGTGCAAGGCATGAAAATTGAGACAAATAAAGACCGTAAACCAAACAAAAGCAAGCTTTTATGAACCACACATATTTGAACGAATCACCAGTGAGGGGCGGAATTAAATATCACATACAAAACACAGCATGACTTGCAGAGCAGCATATGCATTGCCATACCTTGACCTAAAAAGGTGCATCTCTCACTGATCAGTTAACATGCTTTTATTTTTAATTTAAGGTGTGTATTTTTTTATATGCAGTTACTAGAAGGTCGCATACCAACGAAATAGTTGCTGAATATTTTGTTCATGTTTAGCCATGCCTTTGATCTCGGCCCCACTCTCACTGACCCCATTCCCATTGGATTCAGGATCACAGTTCCTACCTATACTTTTTTAATGCACTTCGACCACTGATTTTACCAGGAATTAGACATGGTGATTTTCCAGACACCTTTTCCACACGCCAGCTCAAAGCAGGAAGAAGATGTGCATGGTAAAATGCAGGAAATCGCAAAATCGAATGCAGGAATGGGCATAGTAATTCCAGGACCCAAATGTTAGCCCAAATTCTGGAACTGGAAACTCCCAATAGCTTGTAACTGTAGTTGAGCCCAATCCGACCCCCTTCAGTGACCACCCATCTCCTAATACAGGGGTACTCATTGTACGGGCCGCGGGCCTGGGGCGGCCCCGCAAGCCTTTCCTGGCGGCCCGCGGACCCCTGAAACATCATACCTGTGTTTTGCGTTTTTTTTTTTAAGTGTCTGCAGCAGCGCGAGGGACTCTGCTGCTCTGTGGGAGCTGCCGGCCGGGCGATCCTAGCAATGGCCAGAGCAGAGTAAAGCTGCAAAGGCTTAAGAAGAGGTGAAATACAAAGGCCACATTAACATGCAAATGGTCTTTTAAAGACCTGTTAAGTGCCTGGGTGCGGTGTGCGCCCCGGCTGGCACACTGGCAGGGTGAGATGACAGAGGGTGACAGAGGGAGTGGGAGGGAAAGGGAGGTGGGGGGGCGGAGAGGGAGTGAGAGTGAGATGGAATGAGAGTGAGAGGGAGTGAGAGAGAGTGAGTGAGAGGGAGTGAGAGTGAGAGTGAGAGGGAGTGAGAGTGAGTGAGTGAGAGGGAGTGAGTGAGAGGGAGTGAGTGAGTAAGTGAGTGGGAGGGAGTGGGAGGGAGGAGTGAGTGAGTGAGAGGGAGGAAGGGAGTGAGTGGGAGAGAGGGAGGGAGGGAGTGAGAGGGAGGGAGTGAGAGGGAGTGAGTGAGTGAGAGGGAGTGAGTGAGTGAGTGGGGGGGGAGGGAGTGAGAGGGAGGAGTGAGTGAGTGAGAGGGAGGGAGGGAGTGAGTGAGTGGGAGGGACAGAGGGAGTGAGAGGGAGGGAGTGAGAGGGAGGGAGTGGGAGTGAAGGAGTGAGAGGGAAGGAGTGGGAGGGAGGGAGTGAGAGGGAGGGATGGAGTGAGGGGGTGAGGGAGTGAGTGAGAGGGAGTGAGTGAGTGAGTGAGTGAGAGGGAGTGAGTGAGTGAGAGTGAGTGAGTGGGAGGGAGTGAGAGGGAGGAGTGAGTGAGTGAGTGAGAGGGAAGGAGTGAGAGGGAAGGAGTGAGAGGGAGGGAGTGAGAGGGAGGGAGTGAGAGGGAGGGAGTGAGTGGGATGGAGTGAGTGAGTGAGAGGGAGTGAGTGAGTGAGTGAGAGTGAGTGAGTGAGTGAGTGAGAGGGAGTGAGTGAGTGAGAGTGAGTGAGTGAGTGAGAGGGAGGGAGTGAGAGGGAGGGGGTAAGAGAGAGGGAGTAAGAGAGAGGGAGTGAGAGAGAGTGAGTGAGAGGGAGGGAGTGAGAGGGAGGGAGTGGGAGGGAGTGAGAGAGAGGGAGTGAGAGGCAGTGAGTGGGAGGGAGTGAGAGAGTGAGAGGGAGGGAGTGAGTGAGAGGGAGTGAGTGGGAGGGAGGGAGTGAGTGAGTGAGTAGGAGTGAGTGAGTGAGCGGGAATGAGTGAGTGAGTGGGAGTGAGTGAGTGAGTGGGAGTGAGTGAGAGGGATGGAGTGAGTGGGAGGGATGGAGTGAGTGGGAGGGAGTGAGAGGGAGGGACTGAGAGGGAGGGAGGGAGTGGGAGAGAGGGAGGGAGTGGGAGGGAGGGAGTGGGAGGGAGAGAGAGGGAGGGAGGGAGGGAGGGAAGGGAGTCAGTGGGAGGGAGGGAGGGAGTGAGAGGGAGGGAGGGTGTGAGAGGGAGGGAGTGAGAGGGAGTGAGAGAGAGGAGAGGGAGTGAGACGGGCAGGGAGGGAGAGTGAGTGAGGTGGAGATAGAGAGGGAGGGAGAGGGGGGGAGTGAGAGGGAGGGAGGGAGTGGGAGAGAGGGAGGGAGTGGGAGGGAGAGAGAGGGGGGAGGGAGGGAGGGAGTGAGAGGGAGGGAGGGAGTGAGAGGGAGGGAGGGTGTGAGAGGGAGGGTGTGAGAGGGAGTGAGAGAGAGGAGAGGGAGTGAGACGGGCAGGGAGGGAGAGTGAGTGAGTGAGGTGGAGATAGAGAGGGAGGGAGAGGGGAAAGGAGACGGAAAGGGAGGGAGACGGAGAGGGAGTGAGAGGGAGGGAAAGGGAGGGAGACTGATAGGGAGTGAGATGGAGGGAAAGGGAGGGAAAGGGAGGGAGACTGATGGGGAATGACATGGAGGGAACGGGAGGGAGTCTGATGGAGAGTGAGCGGGAGGGAAAGGGAGGGAGACTGATGGGGAGTGAGATGGAGGGAAAGGGAGAGAAATGAAGGGAAAGGGAGGGAAATGGAGGGAGAGGGAGGGAAAGGGAGGGAGACGGAGAGGGAGTGAGAGGGAGGGAAAGGGATGGAGACGGAGAGGGAGTGAAAGGGAGGGAGACGGAGAGGGAGTGAGAGGGAGGGAAAGGGAGGGAGATGGAGAGGGAGGCAGAGGGAGGGAAAGGAAGGGAAATGGAGGGAGAGGGAGGGAAAGGGAGTCAAAGAGAGTGAGACGGAGAGTGAGAAGAAGGGAGACGGAGAGGGAGGGCGAGAGAGAGGGAGGGAGAGAGAGAGGGAGTGAGAGGGAGGGAAAGGGATGGAGACGGAGAGGGAGTGAAAGGGAGGGAGACGGAGAGGGAGTGAGAGGGAGGGAAAGGGAGGGAGATGGAGAGGGAGGCAGAGGGAGGGAAAGGAAGGGAAATGGAGGGAGAGGGAGGGAAAGGGAGTGAAAGAGAGTGAGACGGAGAGTGAGAAGGAGGGAGACGGAGAGGGAGGGCGAGAGAGAGGGAGGGCGAGAGAGAGTGGGAGTGAGAGAGAGGGAGTGAGACAGTCAGAGTGAGACAGAGGAAGATAGGAGAGAGGGAGGGGGAGCGGGAGAGAGAGCTAGAGAGAGGGAGAGAGAGCTATAGAGAGGGAGGGAGACTGAGAGAGAAAGAGAGAGAGAGAGATGTGTGTATGCCGGGACGGCTCAGTGGACCAAGGCGTCCGCTGCAGGGACCTGTGATCAACCTCATGGTCAGTTTTATGTTGTTGCTCTAGCCCTGCCCCTCCCCCACTGACCACTGACCCCGCGCCCCACCGATGCGGCCCTCGGACACAAACCAAACTGTAAATTTGGCCTCCGAGAGAAAATTTGTGAGTACCCATGTCCTAATAAATGCCAAGAAAGTGTACATCATATGCAATGCTCTGTACCAGGAAGCATTATTTCGAGATATATATAAATATATATATATATATATATATATACATACAAACGCCATTACTGATGGGTTTTAAAATCAGAGAAATGTAATGTGAAAAAGCAAAAATAATACTTTGATTAATGGTAGAGAACTTGGCGTGTGAACAGGACGCATCGCATACAGCGAGCGGCAGCTGCTCACGCTAACAGCTAACATACTGCTGCACATCTCATTGTGCTCAACTAATGTTAGAGTAATAAAGGGAGCGCGCTGTGAACGCGACAGTAACGGGGACAAGATGGCGGATGTCATTTCATTTCTGCTGTGTCACTGCTTCTGCCGCTTTGTTCTTTCACCTCAGACAAGCTGATCATCGAGCGTGACATGGAGGTCAGAACACGGAAATGAATGGCTGGGGATCAAGGACAAGAATGCAATTAACCCCCTCAGCCATTTCTAACCCCCACCACGCCAAATTGTATTATAGTAGCGGCAGTACTGCTGACTGGAAGCTTCTTACTGCGCGCTGCTCTGATGGCCTAGAATCCGGGATTATGGAAAACCTCGCTGCAGCGCAACTGCCTTCCTTCTCTGTTACTTTTCTAGGATTTTTCTGAAGTTCTAGTTGCGTCCTACAAAATCCGCACGTGCTTATTTTATATCAATATTTACTCAAAGGTGCTCGTGAAGCATACAGCTACAGCAGTTTCCTTTAAGCCAAATAGTACCATAATTGTACAGTCGTGTTGTTACAAGTGCCACAGATATGCTTTTGCAAAGGCATTCCAACACATCTCTCACAGGACCAGCCATCCCGTTGGTTTATTTTTTTTAAATAGTTACCGAGCATCCCCCAACCACTCTTCAGAACTCGCCATCACCGCCCTGTTCATGCCGGTTCCAGTCATGCACCAGAACCTCCAGTGCAGCTCTTTCGAGATAAAAGGCCTGCTAATAAAAATATGGGAAACCCAACAGGTCTAAATTTTAATTTGTATTTCTATATTTGCATATAAAGTTAGTAACTTAGAAGGAGGCCTTGTGTATAGAGTGAATCATCTCCGCATTCATTCCTATAATAGAAGCACAAAACGAGTTGATAATATTCGTATTGTTAGCTGTACAGTTGCATAAGGGGTATGAGCAGAGTATAATTATGAATGATTGTGCCGTGTTGCCCATTGCTTAGAACGTTAACAGCAGTCTATTGTCTGGTTCACAATTATGTGGTAAAGGTGCGAGTGGGTAATTATAGCAAGGGCAATTAACAGCTGTCAGCAGTTGACAGGATGAGGGTGATAAAGCTAATAGCATCCGACCCCTAATGTCACCTATCACAGACAAAAATACAGGCAAACCTTGTGTGCTCTGTATCCCTGATTTCCACTCCATTGGTGATTTGGGGGGTAGCTGCCCACATGAAGGCATGCCCCCCAAGTCATTTGGTGAAGTGGTGCAGTCCAGGGACTGCAGTTGGATTTGTGATAGGTTTGGGGCCTACTTTGTAGCCCAACTTACACATCCTGCCATTTTGCCAATGTGCAAGCCACCATTTAATCTTTTTAACACGGTGGCTGGTACTGGCACATTGTTTTTGCCCCTCCCTCCCATCTTTCCTTTCTTAGTTAGAGGCCAATGTTCTGGCTTGATTGGGCTGATTGTTTATTAACAGGTGTGCAGGGGTACTTATGTTGGGTAGGTTGTCGCTTTCAGGCTGTTTGTTGTCTGAGAAGTTGAAAGCATTTACGGAAGTTAATTCTTGTTGACAGTTCAGGTAGGAAGGGAATGGATAGGCAGCTCACATCTGGACGAGTTAGGAAGTTGAAGGGGTTCAAAGGTTAATAGCGGTAGAAAAAAAAGTGAAGGGATTTCAGAGGTCCCAGTTACAATTCAAAAGCTATGGCAAAAGTAGTTTATTGATCAGCGAGATTGTTATGGAGGAGTAGTTCAAAATAGATGATTATATGTATAGTGAGTTTATAGCTTTGTAAGGCAAAGGCCCGGCTTATTTTGTAATGTGCACCGATTTCAATCAAGCAGCCTTTTTCACACAAGCTCTGTGTCAGTGGTGTATGCTGCTCCCCTCTTCACCAATTGAGCTTAGAACGCAGGCAAACCCTGTAGGTGGTGCCAACATTTGAAACAGTCTAATTGGCTTACTCTGTTTTAAAATTCAGCATGGGGTGCTAAAAGTGGTTACACATTGATATGTGGGCAATCTAGAGTTATACACTGCAGTAGTTTCTAGATAGTGAAAAGATGAAAAGAAATCTGAATAAGAAAACAGAGGAGATGGCACCTAAAAATAGACAATGCACATTTCCCACACATGTGGAATCATGCACTTATTCTGCACAGGTGGTATCTTATCTGTGAGCATGAAAAACATTTCCTGATGCCTCCTGTCCTGTAACGGTTGATTGTGGTAGGAGAGCCTCCCCACCACAGCTCATGAGGTGCCTGTGTAATAAATTAGAGAAGCTTAGAGTACCTTGGTGAACAACTATCACTTTACAAAATCCACAAAGGTTATCATTAGAAATGGGGGTGCCTAATGAGAAACGAAGGGTGAAGGGGCAATATAGAGTGCATGGCACAAGTGTGAGGATGCAGTGGAGGATGGCTACACAGAGAATAGATAAAGGACGTTCAGCAATAGTGCACATTCTCCCTCACACAGCAAGAACAAGCATTACTTCCTTCACAGCTACATAACTGGTGCAAGTTGTCCTGAATAGAGAGGTGTGCTTTGGTGTCTGTATGTTTGTTTGTGGTTTTTATTTGTATCTGCATGATGCATGTTGTCAGTCACGCAAGAGCCTGTAAGCTGCTCTGTGTGTGCACATGGAAGCCTTACTCTGTCTGCATGTGTGTATGTAGGCATGCAAGTGTCTCTCAGTGTGCAGGCACTGCACCAAATTCAAAACTATTCTCTTAACACATGATTGTTAAGAAATGCCCTTGGAGAAGGTCAAGTGCTTAGGGATCCCAAGTATTGTTTGACACCCCAAGTAGATTCCAAAGTGCACCTGACTCTCCCCAAGTCCTACTGGTCTGTCATTGACGAGAATGGCTTTTGAATGACTCTCCCACTAGACCTCTCTGTCAATCAGAAGGGTGGCTGACATTGCCCTAGCCTTTCTGGTTGTGATTGTTCCACACATTCTGGGCTATTTCTTACTTCTATTGATCATTCACTGGTACACCTGGTAGGTGACTTTCTCCTATACAGTACAGCCCACCTTTCAGAGATGGGAATGATGTCACAGGCTGTGCTCTGCACATTATTTATGTGACAGGTGATTGAGTGACCCCTAACGGGACCCACGTCTGGGTATACCCTTCCCACTTGGGGTGACAAATGCAAAAAGAACAATTGATGGGCAGAATGCAGAACAATGTCATATATTCACCCCAGTACAAAGATCAGGACCTAAATCCATAATTTGTTGCTCCCCATGCCAGTCCAGTTTGAAACCAGCTATATGCAAATCAGTCTTGAACCTGCACCCATTAGGAGCAGTCCTGCCCAAACTACCAGGCCAGGTCCTCCCTGGACTGGAAACAAGCATCCTAGGACCGGTTTTGGGGTTTCACCCTTCAACAGCCAGGATAGCTTGACTCCAGTGGCATGAAAAGCACGGGAGCCGCATCTGGGCATACCAGTTCCACTTGGGGTGACAAATGCAAAAAAAAATTGATGGACAGAAAGCAGATCAATGTCATACATTCACCCCAGTACAGACATCTGGGCCCAAATCCATCGTTTCTTTCCTCCCCATGCCATTCCAGTTTGAACCCAGCCATATGCAAATCAGTCTTGACCCTGCACCCAATGGGAACAGTCCAGCCCGAACTGCAAGGCCAGGTCCTCCCTGGGCTGCAAACAATCATCTGTGAGTCTTTTGCTTTTTCAAGGGGTCAACATATCACATATAAAGCAAGTCTATTGTTTTTGTAAAAAAATGACCAATAATTGAAATCAAAAGTCACAGATTGAAATGTTTAACACAATTGATTGTCCTGTTTTTTTAAAAATAAGGCTTTATTTAAAAAAACGTCTTACAGTCTTTCTTTTACCTTTTTTTCAGGCCACAAAATGCAGCATTAGAAGCAACCACAAGCGGGCCCAGCATCCCTATGCCGGGAGATGGCCTTTTATTTTTTTTTTTAAGTGGGTGCCCTGGTGCCCACCTCAAGTACCCAAAATCCCTCTTTCATTTTGTGCCGTGGAGGACCCCTATGGTGCCCCGACATCAAACAGCTCCCCAACAAGTGTTGGCAGGAGCTGGATTTATTACTTTGCTCCCAACCTGGTTGGAGAAGCATTTTTAACTGCTCCCGCTAACAGCCATGACATAACCACATAATACACAGACATGCTCCTATAAGAATAATCAAATGTTTCCAATCATTCTGTTCTTCATTTTTGCCTTTATACATGAATGTTATGTTAACAGTGTCTTACTACAAATTGACATCCCATATGATGTTGTGGCATTTCAGTCTTCATGTCATATGTAAAAACATTTTTTAAATAAATATAATTGGGCTACTTTTGTATCATTGTTAATCATGGTGACTTACTGTCAAAAGTGGCAACTCGATTTTAGGAACTTGGATTGTAAAGGGGAATTGCTCATATGGCATTGTCATCCATTGAATCATTTATTATTATTATATTTATATATTTTATTGTTTGTTACATGTGGAAGTGGACATAGTCACTCATAACTATATTTTGTTGTCCTTTACTTTTTAATGTACGACCAAACAGCAAGTGGTGAACAGTGGGACTAGGACAAAATAGAAAGAGAACCTTGGCTTCTAGGATCACACAAGTGAAATGCACCAGCACTTGTACTTAGATTCACTCAATCACTAGCCCAGATATTCCAGGCAGTGGATTGTGAGACCACTGAGGTTGTTGTCTATCTGAAAACCATGCCAGGAGGAGGCAGATAATGGGTTCCTCCAAGGCACAAATGAAATACTATTTGGGCTGTCCCAGGATCAGAACCCTCTATCATGCCACCCCATCTATTATTCAAGAGAGCCTCCTCCAAGTAATCACCAAGAAGAACAGAGGCCAGTGGTTGAGATTCTTCCCAGACATCAATGGACCCGTAAATTGTGTTCCTTTCCCACCCCCTGACTGTATGGCCATGGCTGCTTTGCAACAGAGGCGAAAACACACCAAGAGACAGATACTGTTTTGCTGTCCTTCCTCCCTACAACCCTCCCCTATCAGTGTTGTTCTGTCCCATAATATGTCTTCCTCCTCTGCCCCTAAACATATCCTAATTCCTCCAGGAGGAGGTCCAGGTGGTTCTTGTCACTGAGATAGAGGAGCAGAATGGCCTGTATATTTTGTTCCTCAACCCAGAAAACCCTTTCTGATACCCCATCTGAGTTTGGTGAATCATTTTGTATTCATGTTATACTTTTGAAATCTGAAGGGACCGTATATCTTTTTGGAACTTTTTTGTGAACATTATGCCCATTTGACTGTGTACATAGACTGATTGTTAGTTATCCCCTACTGAAGGACAGATGCCTTTTGCACAATGAAATGCAGAATTAGTACTTTCAAAATTGTTAATACACAAAAGATATTTTGATAACAACTTAAGGATAGCTGTACTCATATTACTTGACCTGCCTGTCACTTTGACACAATTTCCCATGCGATTCTACTGGATTGAGTTACAGGATTAGGGCCATGGTCTACAACTAGGTTGCCTCCTTCTTGAAAGACTGCAGCCAGGCAGTCTCCATTGCAAATTTTTCTTCCCCCCAGTCTATCTTTAACGGTGAACAGACCTCCTGTATTCAGTTTATTTGATGTACTACTTGCAGTATTGATTGACTCTTTTGGACTGAAATTCTATCCTTACACAGAAGATACTGAGATTATACTTGGGTTAGATGATTAACTGCAACTCAGTACGAAAATGTATGGTCTGCTTTCCGAAAGTGGCTCTTTGGATGAAACAGAACTCCCTGATACTAAATGCTGAGAAAAGAAAGGTCCTAATTTTTGGTAAGCCTTCCATATAGACCACAAAATGTTGGTTAGACATCCTTGGCCATATTACCCCACATGCTCAACATGCTAGAAACTATGTGAATATTTTTTATTAGCACTTTCCTTCGATGATGATATAAATGCCCTAACTTCCATCCACTTCCTTCTGTTAAATTTATATAAACAGGAAAATTCTCCCATATCTTATACAAACCTTAATAACATCTAGGCGTCACCACTGCATTTCTCTGCTGGTCGACCTTCTGTATTTTCTGTGCAAAGCCTTCATTTGGTACAACATGCAACCACTTGCTTAATTCTTGGAATGAACAAAAGATTGTCAATTTGTAAACATCTGCTGAAGCAGAAATCAATTCAAGGCGTTGTGTCTGTGCCACAAAAGCATTTACACTCTTACACAGGGAAGCTATATGTGCTCTTTTTTCCTTGTACCTTCCTACATGGACACTATGCTCCAGCACGACATTTAACAGCTATTGAGAGATTTAAAAAGGCCACGAGTGGGGGTCATTAACTTTCTTTGGTGACATCCAAGGACTGGAACCTACTGCCTGTGTCCCACTGACAGAATCCAATTTTATCACTTTCAGAAAACATTTAAAGGCACACTTGTTCACAACTCTTATATAGCATTGGTTTCTTTCCTGTGGTATTTGACTGTTCTCTTCTGTTTTTTGTTACCTTTCAGCACAGGAAAACGTCTTGAGGTATCTATGTGCTTAATGCGTCTTATACATGCCAGTGTCCTACATAAAGGCACTCTTTAAGTCTGTGTGTGAGGATGCTTATACATAGTTTACTGTTCCATTTTCCATAGTCAGTAACACACTGCCTCACGTCATTATACTACATAGATATTCATGGCTAGACATACAAGATGACACATAGGTAAAATGTAAGTCCAAGTGGCATTTATGAAAACAGATACATAATCCAAGTATTTCGATATTGAACTAAAGTTTGGTGACCTTTGCCATTGGAGTGTGTTTTATGAGTTTGGGTGATTGAATTGGTGATTGTGAGCGGTGATTGTTGCAAACACCCACAGGGGAAGGACAGTCAATCACACATCCAGCTATGCAATACTGTGCCCATTGAGGGTTAGATTTGGGGTTGCGGAGTGGGAGCAGGTAGGTTCATGGGTGATGCAGATGGATTAATGGTGTTTTTTTGGGAGAGGTGGTCCTTACATGTTTATGCTGTTCCTCAGTTCATTGAGGCGTATGACTTGGCCCTGCAATTTGACACAGGCATCTCTGTGATGTATCATTTACATAGTCAAGGTGTGTCATCTTGCAACATCTTCCCTCAACAAACAAAGATTTTCCAGGTTCAACTTTGCCATGTCTTGGAAATTTATTTGAACCTCTCCCAAAAGACGGGTCTGTCTCTCTATGCATAGCACTCGTTACAATGCATGCGTTTTCTATGCATGCCATTACAACGCAAGTTGTTACAATGACTGATTGTTACATCACATGCCATTACAACGCAAGTCGTTAAAATGACTTGCTGTAGGGGGGACACTGGTGTTTGGAATAGTATAATTTACTATTCCAACTCCAGTGTGTGCAACCGTAGGGAAGGTGTTGGATTGAAAATCAAACAAGTCTAACACCTTCTTCCCCCTACAGCAAGACGTTGTAACAACTTGCGTTGTAATGGCATGTGATGTAACAATGCATCGCTGTAATAACTTGCGTTGTAATTGCATGCAATGTATCACATGCGTTGTAAGGTATGTTTCACCTCTCTATCAAACTAGGTACCTCTCACTATGTTCTTCATTTGGACAAATCTGCAAAGTGCAATGTTCCTAGAAAGACTGATCCTCCCAGAGTCCAGGATTCGGCCATACCAATCTACCTCCCCTCACATTTGTCACCATCTAACATCAGTAGGTTGCCCATTAGTTTAGTCATTAACATCTTGGAGGCTATAGGAAGGACATTTTTTAAATGGAGGAGGAGACCTTGACTGATGGATTTCTTCTCTTTGAAGGAGAATGAGATAATGAGAAGACCGAAGTTACCCTTGCATTGGAGGGAGATAAAAGGGGTGGGTTGAGGGGAGTCAACCATAGGTGCATGATCATTTGTCGACTAGGAGCTGCTGACTAGGGACTTGCAAACTGTAGGAGTTGCTCGGAGGGAGACTATTGCATGGCCTTGTGGTATTTTCCGAGATGTTATCCAGAGCGGGACCAACAATTTTCTGCTCATAATCATCCTCCTCCTTCTCCTCTTGAACTGTCTAGGGTATAGACATGTCAATGTGGAGGAGGATAGGGTGTTCTCTAGGGATTGTATGATGTGCTCTGCTTGTGGTTGTAAGGCATCATTGCTAGGCTCTTGGGGCCCGATGTAGGTAATCCTCATTTACCAACTCTAAAATACCGAATTTTACCGATTCGGTATTCTAGATTCGGTAAATGAGATGTAGCTAAAAATTCTGTATTTTTTACCGAATCGGTATATACCGATTTGGTAATTGCCATTAATTCCTATGGGCCTTGAGGCCCATAGGAATCAATGTCAATTACCGAATCGGTAAAGACCGATTCGGTAAAAATACAGAATTGTCAAGGGGAACAGGGTGTCACTTTGACACCCTGTTGCACCCTCTGATTTTGGCTTGTGTGCCATGTGACACACACACATGCTCTTAGGGCATGTATGTAGCACAGGTGTACATGCACAGATGTGCATGTACACAGGTATTCGTTATTTACCACCAAACAGTATTTGGTGGTAAATAACGAATTGGTAATGGCCTGTGGCACTGTTTAAAGTGCCACCTACATCTGGATTTACAGATTCGGTAAATTTACCGTTTCGGTATTTTACCAAATCGGTAAATTTACTGAATTGGTAAAATTAAGGCCACCTACATGTCAAAACCCAAATACCGGTCGGTAACGGCCGAAATCGGCCGTTACCGACCGGTATTTGCCATCCTACCTCTGGCCATTGGTCCCCAAGAGCTTAAAGAAATGAACATTACAATATATGGAAGCCTGGAATCCCTGTATACACCTGTCTGGAATTACCTTATTACAGGCTATTTATGACATTTCTAGTTGCCTGTATCATTAATGATGTAGTTGTTCAATTTATGCCGTGGAGTTCTGATGTTGTAATGCCTGTTTCCAGAGCCAGTAGTTTAGAGGAAAGGAAGGATATGGAGGATAATTGAATCAAAATTAAAGCTGCATTTTAAACAGCGAAAATGAAACCTGGCCTCCCCTTCTTCTGCTCTGTTTTTCTAGATGAACAGTGATCAGCAGGAAGCAGATATTTATGACAAGATGCTTACCTTTTGCATGCTTTAGGTTATTATAAGAAATATAGAATATTTCTGAATGTTTCTACACCTTCTGAAATACAGTGTTTTTAATGTGCTTTCTATTAAACAGATTTTAATTTGTTTTTTAAACAAATATCTAACTGCTTTATTGATGTTTATATTTGCACTACATATTCTACTTGTATTCTTTATTTTTGCAAACCTTCTATCTCTTTCATATGAAAGACCAGCACATCTAGGAATTACGCAGTTTGTGGAAATGCTGATGGTGTGACCATGTATTTTAAGGGATAAAGTACCTTCAACTATACACTATAAGGATATTGAAAGTCACCTCCGAGTTCTATTACGTTACAAAGGAACTTTCTCTTTGGCCTCCTTCCTCTATATTGTCACGGAACTCCTCGGTCACTGGAAATATCCTTATAATGTATGGCAGGGGCTATCCCACATATAATTATTCACATTGGAGATTAAATATATTCCTAAAACTGGAAAAATATGCAATGTTTGAAATCCAAAGATGACACTTTATAAAGTATACATTACAATATCATGCATTGTTAATGATACTTATATGGCTAAAGAACTCATATAAAATTACCTGCTCTTGCCATGTATGCTTCCTAAGGGTCTTTGTTGACCCTGGGCTGACAGCTGCTTATTATGGGATACGTAGAAAAGTGTGAACGTGTATTTCCACATCCTGCATCTGTTATTGAAAAATTCAGATTATTGTCAGTGTGAATGAGCTTTATTTTATCTTTCACAAATGTCCTCAAGGGACTAAAAACATTAAAAAATATATTCGATTTCCTATTAGGATAGTTACATTGGAATGCGGGTAGATATTGAAATCCAGGCAAAACAATAAGATAATTTAGAAATTGCTGTGGATAGTATTACATGTATTGGTGCCACAGACTTACCCGACAATAATATGACAGAGGGCCAAATTTCTGCTTGCATGATGTCCCCTAATGTGCGGGACGTGATCACTGAAACTGTAAGAATAAGAAAATACAAAGAAATATTATAAATGCACACAAAGAGTTACAGTGCAATTTCAAATCACAGTTATACACATGGCTTACAGAAGAACATACCGATGTCCTGCATCAAATCACATAGGGCCCGATGTAGGTAAAAGGGATTTTCCGAATTCAAAATACCGAGGCGGGCCGAATCGGTATTCTGAAATCGGAAAACGAGATGTAGCAAAAAAACAGCGAAATAATACCGAATCGGTCGGCATCGGTAATGTGAATCGCTACGTACCGAATCGGCACGGACCGAATCGGAAAGTACCGAATCGGCTACCTCCGAATCGGAAGTAGCCGAATCGGTAAAATCCGAATCGGCAATTACCGAAGCGGAGGCCTGAAAACACACCCATGGTCAAAAAGCCCATAGGAATGCATTGAACAAACCAAATCGGTAAAAACCGAATCGGATTTACCGATTCGTTAAAATCCGATTCGGTAAAATCCGATTCGGTAAAAGCCGATTCGGCAAAAGTCGATTCAGCCAATGAGGTGGATCCCCCCTCCCCCACCCAAACAGGGAGTGGCAACCCTGGCAGGTGCAGCTAATTAAGAACTTTCTGGAGAGCCAGCCTGAGCTGAACACTAGTGAGCAGCAGTGGGAGCAGGAGGCAGAGAACTGTTCAGAGCAAGATGGCAACCCCCAGTGAGAGCCAGAAGTCCAGCCAGAAGAGGAAGCCAAAGTTCAGCAGCATCGAGCTGCAGGTGTTGGTTGAGGAGGTGGTGAGGGTGCACAGGCAGCTATTCGGGAAGCTGTCCCTCACTGTGCCGGACAGCACCAAGAGGAGGCTCTGGAGTGAAATCGCCCAAAAGGTCAATGCTGTAGGTGTCACCCCCAGGTCCCTTGATGAGCTGAAGAAGCGCTTCTATGATATCCGCAGCCTGACCAAACGGAAGATGGCTGAGATCCAGAGGCAAGCTGGAGGGACAGGTGGAGGCAGGAACCCGGCGCCACCCCTCACAGACCTCGAGGAACTGGTGTCCACCACCATTGAGAGGGAGAGCGTGACCGGAATTGGGACCCTGGACAGCTCAGCCATAGCTACAGCTACAGGTAAGAAGCATGCGCATCATGACACACCCTACCAGACACCTCCCCAGTAGACACAATGCACAGCCAAAGCCCAGCCCAGTACTGTAACCAACATACAAGAGACAAGCATCATGGTATATGTAGTCAGCAGAAGGTAGCAAAATATGGCAGTGCAGATTCACAAGATAGGAAACAGTGGAACACATTCTAAGGAGATGCAAGGACATGTGCAATGCTTTAATTGTACTGACTGTAATACATCGGCACTCAATTTACAAATGCTTCTTTATACCTAGGGGCACCATCAGGCGGAGGACCACAGGCAACAGAGGAAGCTGCGCAAACTACCAGTGCAGTCGCAGGGCCTAGCACGAGTCAGGCTGCCGAGGAGGAGGAGGACAACACCATTGGGCTGGGTATTGAGGGAGACCTGGCAATAGACTATGATTTACTGCACTCCCCACAAATGCCGAGCACACCCCCCTTGCTGTTCTCCCCAGAGAACTCCCCGACAAGGGACCACCATGCACCTACACCAGCTCCTGCCACGATTATGGCTGTGGCTCCAGTAACCCCCATCCTGGGAGCAGGGGCTCAGGCCCCGGCCAGCACCACACCCACACCAGTGGCACCCCAGCCCACTCAGCAGGCCGGCAGCAGCAGTACCCGGAGCCGTGCCATTCCCTGCACTGCAGCGCCAGCACCGGAGGGCAGTGTCTTCCTGGGCCTTGAAGGGAATATGGTGAAGATCCAAAGGCAGCAGGCGAAGTCCATCATGGCCTGCCAACACCAGCTCCGGCAGCACAACCTGCAGATGGGGGAGATGGTGAAAGGTTTCAAAGCCTTTGTAGATACCAACAAGGAGGTAGCAGCAGGTCTAGGCAGGCTAACCACTGCCATTACCCAGTTATGCGGCAGGCTAGAGGAGCATGAGCTCTCGCGCAGGCGGGATGCCCGCGTGCAAAACCGCTCCATAAGCCGCCTTGCTGCTGCAACGGCGCAACTCTGTCAGCGCGGTGCCAACATGGAGTCAAGTCTCACCCAAAATACCGCCGAGATAACAAGGGGAATGGCCCGCATCACTACTGCAATGGAGGCCATGATTATCTCAAACACTGCCGCAAATCCTGCCCTGGACCTGGGGGATGCTGGGGACAGCAGCAGCCGCAGCAGCCCGGCCAGCGCTGCGTCAGAGCCACGCAGGAGCACCAGGCGCTCCGTAATCCATGGTAAATACCGAGTGAATTCTACCGATTTTGAGCCGAAATCGGTGTTTCTGTGCCTCCCTACATCTCCCCATCTGTCCGAATCGGGGAATTTCCCGATCGGTGAATCAACCGAATCGGTAGGTTCTCCGATTCGGCTTATGTCCGAATCGGTGTATCTACCGAATCGGTACATGGACCGATTCGGATAATTTCCGATTCGGTGTCACTACCGATTCGGTACATGGACCGAATCGGATAATTTCCGATTCGGTGTCACTACCGATTCGGTACATGGACCGAATCGGTGTTTGCATCCGATTCGGTGTGTTACCGATTCGTTACATATCCGATTTTCGGTATGTACGTATCGGATTCTTTTCCATTCGGTACTCATTCCGATTCGGTTTTCGCTCCGATTTTGACTTTTTTCTTTGCCCTACATCTCGATGGCTGTATACCGATTGGTAAGGGCCCAAAATCGGGATTTTCGGCCGTTACCGATCGGTAACGGCCTACCTACATCGGGCCCATAATACCTTACAGTCTCTCCCATCATGAAAGTATGTGAAAGAATGTAAGGTACTATAAGGTACTATAAGTTAAACTAAATCACATAATGCATGCACTGGGCACACGGGTGACTAGAGTGGATGATAATGTCGAAATAAATGTATTTACAAATACATCTGAAAAATGGAAAGATACATGTAGTAACTAACCCAAGGAGAGCAAGGTTAGACATTCAATCACACGTTACATTTTCCACTTAATATATGTATAACAAGGGTTTAATTTTAGTCATAATGAGAGAAATATGGTTATACATATCGAACATGCAATTGCTCAAACCATACCACTCTCTACCATCCATCTGTTGCTAATAGCCAATGAATGTGTTTGGCGGGTTAGATTAGCAGAGGCGGCGCTGTTAGTTTAAGGATGGGCAGACAACAGAGGACTTTCAAAAATGAACAGGGATATGATATGAATAAGCACATTAGATTCCTATGGAGTTACAGCATAAGGGTATGTTAAGTGCAGTGTATATAAACATATATAATAAAGGGACATTGATTTCAGGGTTGAAGTATGAAATATCAAGACATAGTAAAAAACTCTAGAGTATAGTAGTATCATGGATATCAGTATAACATACCTATGTGCTTGGTTTTTATTTCTTTAGAGGAATACCTTGGCTGTCGTATTGGCACAGGTAATGGCACTTTTGCTATTGCTGCTGCTACCAATGTGCTGGATAAAATAACAAAATGATTACATTAGGATAGATTTAATTAACCAAAACTCTGACGGGGTGCTAAGCTGTGTGTGAATGATACGTTGAGGTGCCAATCTTTTGGGGGGTGAACATGGCATGAGCTTGCAGTAGAAAATTTGTGGTAAAATAAAGGGTCTTTGTTTTTTTACCTGGGCTGTCGTTAGGTCAGGTTGCATGGTGGAGAGAATATGCTCTTTGAATTAGAGGAGACAAAGACGGGATCCAAGTCTCCCTCCATTAAGAGCTTTTGCCAAACTTAAATGGAAAACGTCTACTTCTTTTAATTCTCAATATTAGGTACCTCCATCCCAAATGTATGGCCTACTTCTGTCACATGGCAGCCTTCTATGCTCCATTGAGGGTATAGGAGGTAGACTATGCTATTCCCCATAGTGTTTAAAACAAAGTTAACTCTGGTTAGGTCTGTAAATGTAAATGTATTTGAGCTTATATAGCGCACAACTACCCGCAGTGGGTTTCCCGGCGCTTGCTTAGGGAACTCGTCCTGGTATTCCCCTGTGAGATATCCCGGCAGGGTATCCACAAGGTGAAAGCCAGGCATTCCACCACAAGGGGCCGTTGTGGAGATTAAGCAAGCTATTGCCCAGAGTCGCAGAGTGTGAACCCGTGAGTCGAGGAGGCGCCGGAGCGAGAATTATCGAGTCCGTGGAATTTTTAGCCCAAGTCCCGCCGAGGCAGGGAATTGAACCCTGGTCCAGGACCGATCTCAGCTTCTGGGTCTGCCGCCTCTAACCCCTGAGCCACACTTCTCCTCCTGAGTGAATTTCCTCTTCTTCTAAAGTATTAGAGGCTACATCCTGGAGGCTGGATCTGATTTCTAGTATCCACAAGGTCATGTAGTCAAAGAGAAAGAGTGTAAACCCCATGGTGTGTCTGAATTTATGTGTTTGCAGTGGTAATGTTAGTCAGGTGTGCCTGATTATGGGCAGATGACTGCTATTTCCTTATACGTTTCTCCTCTAAGTTCTCCATGGCAAAGATTAGAAATCTGGTTACAAAGTTGTAACTTTACAGCAAGGGTCTCCAAACCGGTCCTAGAGGGCCGGATCCATGCCAGATTTTTTGGATATCCCCATTGAGATACATGTAGTTATTTTAAAAATCTGGCATGGATCCGGCCCTCCAGGACCGGTTTGGAGACCCCTGCTTTACAGTCATAATTTCTGTCATAAGAGTCTCAATGCCCTTGTATGGGGAGTGGTAACTGATAAATCCTACTATTTGGTGGAATTCCCTGCTAGTAATTGTTGAACACCATCAGGGTTGAGCTTTATGCCCAGGCTCAAGCAGAAATCTACGTGTGAGGTCTGTGAATGTAGACTTCCCATTGCGAATCACATACTATGGGGTTTATTAGGATGTCGGATGGACTTGAATCTGCCCAACACTGTATCTGTGTGAAACCACCGACCATAGGCCATCGGTTCTGACCACGCAATTAGGTTGCCACTGCCCACATGGGTGGTCGGAAGCATCGATCTACAATGGAAGTTTGTGCGATGGGCAGAAAAGGCCCGCAGCACAAGCTCCCACTGCAGAATGGATATTAGGAAACATCCCTGCACCGTGCCGGGATGTTTAAGGCCCATAGCAGAGGGCCAGGGGCGAAGCGGGCCCTGCTAGGGGCTCCATAGGCCCTTTCCGACAGCCTTTCCACGTAGAAAACGCTGACATGAAAAGGCTGTTGAAAAGTGCCATCAGAATCCTGACAGTGGAGCCGAGCCTAGCTTCATTGTCAATTGGGGATTATGGTGTTTTCTGACGCACCAGCAGACACCTTGAGCCTATCAGAAGTTCAGCGGATGGTCCCACTGCCCGATGCCTCCACCTACCACATTGAAATGCGGCGGGCGGACCGCGGACATAGATGTTGGTGGAACCGACACCGACAGCACGTTAGTGTGGGTCCCACCAACATCAATCATACTGAGTCCCTATGCATCATTTATAAACCTTACAATCAACAGCTGATTTTTGTGATAACCAGTAACTGAACCAGAAATATCAATATCAACACAATGTTGACGTCCGTATAGATCACCTGCACTCTTTTAGTCCGGTATCGCTTTCCCCGCCAGACAAAAAAAAAAGCAATGGTATACAGGTAGCCTCTGGTTTGAGTAAAAATAATCAAGGTGCACATTAACTCACAGAAAGCTGCACCTGCTCCAAAGATGCAACCATTTGGAACACTACTATATATGCTCCATGACATCTAGACTTTGCTTAAAAAATAATTATGCTTCATTTTACTATTAAGTTTATTATGAAGGTAAATAGCTCTAGGAAAAAAAAGGTAAAGCTGTTATAGGTTACAGCAGACATGCATGCATATGTAAATCAATCACCTATGCTGTAATCTGTACTATTTATAATACCAAACTCCTTTTTGACTTAGGGCCTTATTTAGATCCCAGCAGTGGGGACTACTCCGTCACAAACCTGACGGATATACGGTCCACAGTATTACAATCTCCATAGGATATAATGGGATTGTACTATCCGCCACTTTCGCGACAGAGTATTCCCCTCCACCAAGATCTAAATCAGGCCCTAAATTAGAATATCCTTCTAGTCAGCAGTTGGGTTTACATTATTCCATACATGTTAAGTTACATAGTGAAGGACATAAAGGTGCGAAATTAATTCAATTGAAAAACATTTATTCAGCAGATAATCAAACAAAATTCAATATAATAAAAGCACATCGTGATTGTGCCCACAAGCCTAGGGGATGCAGGCTTTTGAAAGTTCGGACCACTGTTTCCCATTGAGCTCAATAACATGGTTCCATCTGAAAGGAAGTCCTGGAATCATGCAGATGTGCTATGGAGAACTGTTACGCAGATCTTGTCAGGGTGGAAACACAGAAATCACATGTGCTGGGTCTAAAACTTGGAGAGCTATGCCCCTACTCCTTCTTGCTACTTGACCTTGATAAGATGGCAGCGAAAACGAGGAATTAACTGTGCTGAGGGGAAAGGGGCACGGAACACCAAAGAGTTGAAGCAGCCTGTGAATTCGAATGTTTGCAGTAAAATCCTGGAGCTGGTGGATCTTGGGAAGTTAGGTGATCTATTGCAAAAAGGTGAGTAGAAAATGAGAGATGCCGAGATGGTCGTAGAAAATGAGATAAAAAGGATAGATAAGAATTCTTGCAATGACGTCTAATTTGTTGCACAGGCAAAGTGAGCTTGAAGGAAACTCAAAAGCATAAGGGGAACAGGTCGGATGCTAGCCAGAAATACGTAGAGGGGCTATGCAACATTGAAGCATTTTTTAGGCACCGCTCTGGAGACTATTTGATTATTAAAGACTGTAAATATTTTAATCTGCACATTTTTAAAACTTTAACTGTTTAAAACTTCAGCGCGAGATTTGCTTCGCGCTGAAGCTAATACAAACATTCTCAAGGCACGGTGCGCCATCTTGCGCTGAGGAACGGGTCGCGTTCTAGTTGTTGGACGCCTCCCACCCTTCTCTGAACCCACGAGATTTGGGGATAAATACAGCATGTCAATCCGTCCGCGCAGCGGGCGGGCGCGCCGGCGGCGCGCCAAAGGCAAGCCCGTCTGCGCCCGTCCGCGCCGGGCCCAGGGCCCCGACCCCTGGCCAGATTCCATCAGACTGCAGGATAACCCATTCTCGAGCCTCCTTACTAGAGCTACGCACCCTTTCCAATTCTCAATGCCTGGTTCACGACCCCAGCAGTCCTACACATACTACTGCTATTAACTGTACCAATTGTAATACAACGATCTTCATAAACAATCAGAAAATTCTACCCAAAGTAATATCAGCAGCGAAAGAAACTGACTACATCATGGCCCTGATTAATGCGAGATCAGTATGCAAGCATAGACAAGAAATAGCTGACCTCATCACAGACAATAATTTAGATGTCCTTTTCGTTACCGAGACTTGGCTGGATGAAGCATCCGGACCAGATCTGGTTATTGCTGTGCCCCACGGCTATACCATTTACCGACTGGACAGGAAAATACAACAAGGGGGGGGACTGGCAATTATTGCCAGAGAAGGATTCCAAACTAAAATAACACCCATTTCAGCAACCACATGTGAGGTATTTCAATTTAGTATTCGCTTCACTGCCCTCTATAGTTTCAAGGGACTACTCCTATATCGTCCCCCTAGAACCAGAACGCCCTTTATAAACACCCTCAACACAATAATGGAATCACTAATCATGGAGGAATCCTTCACAATTCTGGGTGACATGAATTTCCACCTGGACCTGAAAGAGGACAAGGATACCCAGTCCTTGATTATGGATCTGGACACGTTAGGACTCAAACAATTGATCACGTCCCCGACTCACCAAGCTGGACACATTCTTGATGGTATTTTCTCTAATGTTGAGACCCTTCAAATACTTAACATCCAGCCACTGCCTTGGACGAATCATTATGTCATATTCAACAAGTTGACTCTAATTGATACCTCAAAGATAAAGGCTATGCCACCGAAGCCAACCACGTTCAAAATCTGGAAAAACATAAACCACACCGAATTAACCAATCTATTGGACAGCTCTTGTCCATTACTTTCCGCCGACCCATCCACTGCCACTCAACAATTTCACGACTGGCTAAAAAATGCTACCAATATCTTAGTACCAACAAAAAAAGTTTCCACGAACAGAACGACCCCTTCTGCTCCATGGTACACTGACGAGCTTAGGAGACAAAAACTGCTTAATAGAAGCAGGGAAAGGAAGTGGCGTAGAAATTATGATCCGTACGAGAAAGCGAAATACAAAGAGTCACTATCAGTGTATAAAGATATGATTACGGAAGCAAAGAAAACATTTTCTTCAGAAAAAATCGACAAAGCTAAAAACTCAACAAGACAACTGTACGACATTGCCAGAACATTATCTGGTAATGCACCAGATCTTACCCCGCCTGCCTCTCAATCCTTCTGTGATGAATTGGCTAAATACTTTTTCTCTAAAGTCAATGATATCTATCAGGCTTTCTCTTCAAACCCCCTAAACTTGCCCTCCCCTAAGACTGCACAGGACAATGAATTCACGAGCTTTAAACCACTGACCATAGACCAAACAAAAAAAAATAATCTCTTCTATTAAGACTGGATCCATATTGGATCCGTGCCCATTCTCGGTTCTCCCACCAGTGATGAACACTCTCATCCCGATGATCACTTCAGTCTGTAACACCATACTAGGCTCCGGAATCTTCCCTGATTCCTTAAAAAACACGATTGTGAAGCCTCTGTTGAAGAAAGCTAGCTTGGACAAGACAGACCCAAAGAACTATAGACCAATTGCAAGCCTGCCTTTCTTAGCCAAAGTGGTCGAAAAGGCCATGAATCAACAGCTGGTTGAGTACATCGAGACACACCACCTATTGGATGACTCACAATTTGGCTTTCGAAGACACCATGGCACCGAAACCGCCTTAATCAAGGCTGCGGATGACATCAGGGCCATCCGAGATCTCGGTGGGACAGCAGTCCTGGTCATGCTGGATCTATCGGCGGCTTTCGACACGGTCGACCATAACACTCTTGTCGACCGTGTCGAAAAGATGGGCATCCACCAATCGGCGAGCAACTTGATTGCCTCATTCCTAGCCGACAGAACACAGGCAGTCACCATTGGCCCTTATCAATCTATCAATCTGTCATTACCATGTGGGGTTCCTCAAGGCTCATCCCTAAGTCCGACACTTTTTAACATTTATGTGTCGGACCTTGCCAATGTCATCAAGGCATACGGGATGAGCGTAACCTCCTACGCAGATGATACCCAGCTGGTTCTGGGTATTAAAGATAATGGACCAGAGGTGGCTGACCGATTTCGGCACGGAATGCTCGCAATTAGTGAGTGGATGGCATCCAACTGTCTTAAGCTAAATTCCGATAAAACGGAAGTGCTGATCTTCGGACCCCTCAGACCAGATTGGTCATCAACTTGGTGGCCACCAGGAATGGGTGAGCCTCCGAAGCCAGCACTCAAGGTTAGGAACCTAGGAGTAACCTTCGATGTGGACCTAAATTTTATGGCACATGCAAATAAGGTAGCGGCAACAGCCCACCATAAATTAAGGCTGATTAGGAAAATCCTCCCATTTCTCCCTGTTACTGCTGCAAAAACACTAATCAGTTCACTGGTGCTAACTTCCCTTGACTACTGCAACGGGCTATTTTTAAATGCCCAAACCAGGATAATAAACAAGCTTCAGTCATTGCAGAATGCTGCAGCACGGCTCCTCTCAGGAACACCCAAATTCTCCTCAGTATCCGACACCCTTAAAAACTACCAATGGCTAACGATCCGCAACCAAATAAAATTTAAATCTTTATGCATAGTTTATAAAGCACTACATGACCAGGCTCCCAAATTTTTCAAGGCAAAGCTGACACCCTACAAACCAACCAGACTGCTTCGATCAACCACTCTGAACCATCTAGTGGTCCCTCGATCCAAGACAGTATCTTGGGGAGACCGTCGCTTCCTGGTTGCGGCTTCAAAGCTTTGGAACTCCCTGCCACTCTGCATCAAGACCTCTCCCTCACTTATGCAATTTCGTAAACTATTAAAAACCTGGCTATTCGATCAGTAGTCCAAAACAGTCTGCTATGAGCGATGAGGGAATTAATGGAATCAATTAGCGCCGAGACGCCCACGGGTATTCGTCGCGCTCAATAAATTACAAAAATAAATAAATAAAATAAATAAAATAAACTATTGTGGACTATGCAACTCCAGAGCTCCCAAGCCACCGAAAGGGAGAAAGAAAAAAGTGGAATCTACCTCCCCCTAAAGGTTCACTTGCGAGATGGGACATAGGCTTCAGGAGGGGAAAGCCCATGACTACCCAATCATTAGATATGGCAGGTTGGAAATGCAAGATAAAGCCTTAGAAAACCTCAGAGGACATAGTTGTGTTGGATGAAAGATGCACCCAACACTTGGAGGACCAGTAATGCTGAACACCTGAAGATGAGAATAGAAGCTTAAAAAGTGGGTGCTCTTGATCGGTGAAATGGTGTGTGTCCACCTCTTGGGTGCCAATACTTTGGAACAAATGAGAGGTAGGTACATCTCACACTAGAATAGCTGAGAACATAGTCATTATCCTGGATGAAAAGGTGGTTCTGAATGAATCTAAAGCCAACTCCAAAGTTAACAGAAAGAATCAAAGTAAATCAATCAATCATCAAAATAAATATTGCGCGCTACTCACCCGTGAGGGTCTCAAGGCGCAGAGGTGGGGGGGTGGGGGGCTCGCTACTGTTCGAACAGCCAGGTCTTGAATTGTTTCCTAAAGAAGAGATGGTCCTGGGTCAGCCGTAGGTGAGTGTGCAGGGAGTTCCATGTCTTGGCTGCCAGGTAGGAGAAGGATCTTCCTCCGACGGTGGATTTCCGAACTCGTGGGACGGAGGCGAGGGCGAGGCTGGCAGATCGGAGCAGGCGGGCGGGTGTGTAGAATGTGAGGCGGCTGTTGAGGTACTTCGGGCCCATGTCGTGGAGAGCCTTGTGTGCGTGGGTGAGGAGTCTGAACGTGATTAAGCATGGGCGAATTTTGCGGATCTCGCGTTCGTGAATTTTGCGGATTTGCGGATTCGCAATCCGCAAAATCCGCGAATTCCCGCGAATTTGCTGATTTTTTTTTTTTGTGTTCGCCCGTGTTTCTGCCAGTTCGCGAGGGTTTTTACAATTTCGCAATTTGCGAACTTACCTGTCGGGTCGCAAGTTTTGCGAACTTGTTGTTTCTACGTGTCCAGCCTGTTTGGGACACTCTTCTTCATCACTGCCACTCTCTGTCACCACTGCCACTCTCTGACTACTCATGCCACCCTCTGGCCCACCCATGCCACCCTCTGTTTCATCACCACACCCTCTGGTTGTCCAGTGTACATTATTTTTGGCAAAGCAAAGCACACCTTCCCTGCCTCAAGTGACCTGAATTAATTTGGGGCTGATTAATGTGTCACAGAATATTTTTTTAGCTGGCACCTGCTTCCTTAGTGTGCCCTGATTAGTGATCTTTTGCACTTGCTAAGTGCTTTCATTGTTGCAAAATTAGTTACAACACCTGCCCTGCCCCAACTGACAATAATGAATTAGGGGCTGCTTAATGGATTTTAACTTCCAGCCTGGCTCCTGCTTGTCTCCCTTAGCTGTAATTCAGGACCTTTGTGGCATATGTGTAACTATTCTGAGGTTCAGAGCAGGGTCACATAATAGTTTCAACTGGCAACTGAACTCTGGAGGGGCCCCTCAGGAAGCACTACAGGAAATGGCTACTAATGATGAGCCTGAACTTTTGAACCTGGTAAGTAGTTACTTTCAGTTTTGCTAAGATCGTATTTCTGCAATTTTGCACTTATTCGCGGGGCGCGAACTCCCGCGAACAGTGCGAGCAGTGCGAGCAAAATCCGCTGCTCGCGGATTTGCGGATTTTGCGGGAGATTCGCGAATCTCGCGGATTGCGAATTTCCCGAAAATCCGCAAAATCCGCGAGCGGAACGGATTTTCCGCCCATACTTAAACGTGATCCTCTTGTTGACAGGGAGCCAGTGAAGGTCTTTCAGGTGGGTAGAGATGTGGCTGCGGCGGGGATGTCCAGGATGAGTCGTGCTGAGGCGTTCTGAATGCGCTGGAGTCTTTTCTGGAGTTTGACTGTGGTTCCAGCGTAGAGGGTGTTCCCGTAGTCAAGACGGCTGGTGACGAGGGCCTGTGTGACCGTCTTCCTGGTTTTGGTGGGGATCCATTGGAAGATCTTTCAGAGCATGCGCAGGGTGTTGAAACAGGATGATGAGACGGCGTTCACTTGCTTGGTCATCGTGAGGGAGGAGTCCAGGATGAAGCCCAGGTTGCGTGCATGGTCCTTTGGTTTGGGTGCGTAGCCCAGGGCCGGGGGCCACCAGGAGTCGTTCCAGGCGAAGGGAGATGGTCCGAGGATGAGGACTTCCGTCTTGTCTGAGTTCAGTTCCAGACGGCTTATCTTCATCCATTCTGCGACGTCTCTCATTCCTTCCTGGAGGTTGGCTTTGGCGGTGGCGGGGTCGCTGGTGAGGGAGAGGATCAGCTGGGTGTCGTCGGCGTAGGAGATGATGTTGAGGTTGTGTTGGCGGGCGATGGCTGCGAGAGGGCTCATGTAGATGTTGAAGAGGGTGGGCTCTGAGTGAGGATCCTTGCGGGACGCCGCAGATGACTTCGGTGGTCGCGGATCGGAACCGGGGGAGGCGGACTCTCTGGGTTCTTCCGGCGAGGAACGAGATGATCCACTCCAGTGCCGCTCCTTGGATTCCGGTGTTGCTGAGGCGTTGTATCAGGGTGCGGTGGCATATGGTGTCGAAGGCTGCTGAGAGGTCCAGGAGATTGAGGGCAGCCGTTTCCCCGTTGTCGAGCAGGGACCTGATGTCGTCGGTGGCTGCGATGAGGGCGGTCTCGGTGCTGTGGTTTGCTCGGAAGCCGGCCTGTGAGGGGTCGAGGGATCCGTTGATCTCGAGGAAGGTGGAAAGTTGTCTGTTGACGGTCTTCTCGATGACTTTGGCTGGAAAGGGGAGGAGCGAGATGGGGCAGAAGTTCTTCAGGTCCGTGGGGTCCGCGGTGGGTTTCTTCAGGAGGGCGCTCAGCTCGGCATGTTTCCAACTCTCCGGGAAGGTGGCGGATGCGAAGGAGCTGTTGATGATTTTCCGGAGCTGGGGTGCGATGATGGAGTCGGCTTTGTTGAAGATGTGGTGAGGGGTCGATAGGGGAGCCGGAGTGGATGGTGTTCATCATGCGTGTGGTGTCTTCGGTGCTGACAGGGATCCAGGTGCAGAGGGTGGTGGTGGGGGGAGCTGGTTCGGTGGTTGGGTGCGTGGTCAGCGTGCCGAAGCTGTTGTGTATGTCGGCGATCTTGCGGTGGAAGAACGAGGCGAGAGAGTCGCAGAGGTCTTGCGAGGGGGTGATGTCAGTGTTGCAGTCACTGGGGTTGGAGAGCTCTTTGACGATGCTGAAACGCTCCTTGCTGTTGTGGGTGTTGTTGTCCAGTCGTTCTTTGAATGCTGTCTTCTTGGTGGTGCGGATCAGCTGGTGGTGTTTGCGGGTGGCATTCTTGAGGGCGGTCATGTGCTCTGCTGTTTGGTCCTGGCGCCAGGCTTTCTCGAGGGTGCAGCAGTTTTTCTTGGAGTTTTTGAGGTAGTTGGTAAACCATGAGGTTTTCCTGACGCCGGGTCTGCTGGGAGGGTTCTTTAGTGGTGCAAGTTTGTCGGCGCAGTCGGTGAGCCACTGTGTGAGATTGCGGGCTGCTTTGTCGGGATCCGTCGTGTTGGTGGGCGGGTTCTGGCTGAGGGAGGTGGTGAGCTGGTCGGCGGTGATCTTGCTTCAGCTTCTGCGGGGTACCTGTTGCGGGTGGTGGTGGGTCGTTGTTCTCCTGAAGTTGAAGTGGGCGCAGCTGTGGACGCAGCTGTGGTAAATGTAATGTAATCTAATGTAATTTAATTCTTATAGTGCGCAGCTTTCACTCCAAGGAGCATCTTGGCGCTGAAAACCCGTCACCTAGAGTGGAATAGGCCGGAAGACTAGTCAAGCATCAGTCTGCTATTGCCTATAACATTATACTTATCTCAGAGCTATACATGCTTTGTCTGAAAGATTAAAAACACAGGTCTTCAGGGACTTTCTGAAATGGTTCTCCAGAGGGATTTGGCGCAATTGGAGCAGAAGCTTATTCCAGGCCCTAGAGCCCAGTACTCCAAGAGATTTTCCTCCCTTGGTGGATAGCCTGAATTTAGGAATCAATAGCAAGTTCAGGTTTGATGATCTAAGGTTCCGAGACGGCACATATCTCTGAAACCGATTTAGAAAGTATTTGGGTCCTTGCTGGTGGTATGCCCTAAAGGTGATGACTAGGATTTTAAACAGCACCCGTTTGTGGATAAGTAGCCAGTGCAAGGTCCTGAGTGCTGCTGAGGCAGATGACTTCCTTGGCCATCTCAGGACAAGACGGGCAGTGGCATTCTGGATCATCTGCAGCCAATGCAGGACTGATCTATTTGATCCTGCATATAGGCTATTGCAGTAGTCCAGGCGAGATGTAATAAGTGCCACCGCCACCGTCTTCCTGGCTGCCAATGGAAGGAGGTCAAAGAATCTTCTTAGCAGTGGCGTCACTAGGGGGGTGCGGGGGGTGCGGACCGCACCGGGTGACACCCTCACATGGGGGTGACACCATGCTGCTCCCCGGCGCTGTAGACTTACTACAGCAGCTGGCTCCGTCAGATAGTTAACAGTTAAATCTGTCTCTCCTCTCAGAGTCCATGAGGTGCTACAATGTTGCAATCTTCTGCGACGGACCCGGCGCACCCCGGGCCCTCGGCGCGGTTGTCAATCACTCAAGACTTCCTACCCTTGGCTCAACAGAGCAGAGGCAGGAGAGATTATTGGATGTTGGGACCTCAATTCCGGTTGCCTCCAGAACACAGGAAGTCATTAGAAGTGGCGGGGAACTGGAGAGAGGCAGAGAGTCAAGCTTCTGCTGCCTCGGGGCCTAGGGTGCGTTTAAAAATGTAATTATTACCTCGGCGCCCCACACCTGTCCATGACTGACTCTCAACATGGGCCGCCCGCGCATCAGGCAGTGTAAACATCCATATTGCAGCAGTGGGAGACTGGAGACCCCCCTGCAGCTCAGTGACGTGATTCCGAGACGAGCGAATGAGAGATAGAAGTAAGTAATGGCCAGGTCTAAGCGGCGCTATTACTAGTAGAACCTTGAAGTGTGTCGTTTCCTCCACTCTGCCTTAATGCACTTAGCAGATGAAAGTATATGGACAGTGAGGATACGGGCCTCCTTTGTAGTGTACGCACCTCAAGCTGCCTAAGCAATGACCCCACTGCCCTGAGACCATTAGAGCCCTTTCAAAGGGTCCACTTGGCCCGTGTACGCATCTTTGCAGTGTCTCGCACTTAGCCCTGTGGGTAGTGGAACACCCTCAAAGTGCCCACGTGACTAGGTACTCGGGAGGGCCTTTTATGATGCGTATTTAACACCATGTGCAGGATGGCGTTTTCTCTAAGCTCCACAGCTCCTTCCTTAACACCAGAGCCCTTCCTTGGTCCCTCCAGACAAGTTCTGCAGACACACCCATCTTGGTCCGTGTATGCCGAGGGCAGAGAGAGAAATGGAGCTAGAGGGAGTAAGACAGAGAAAGAGAGAGAGCTAGAGTGAGAAAGACAGAGAGAGAGGGAGCTAGAGGGAGTAAGACAGAGAGGGAGACAGAGGGAGCTAGAGGCAGTAAGACAGAGAGAGAGGGAGCTAGACAGAGAGAGGGAGATAGAGGGAGTAAGATAGAGAGAAAGGGAGCTGGAGGAAGCAAGACAGAGAGAGAGGGAGCTAGAGGGAATAAGAGAGAGGGAGCAAGACAGAGAAAGAGGGAGCTAGAGGGAGTAAGACAGAGAGAGGGAGCTAGAGGGAGTAAGACAGAGAGAGGGAGCTAGAGGGAGTAAGACAGAGAGAGAGGCAGAAAGAGGGAGCTAGAGGGAGTAAGACAGAGAGAGAGAGAAGGAGCTAGACAGAGGGAGAGGGAGCTAGAGGGAGTAAGACAGAGAGAAAGGGAGCTAGAGGGAGTAAGACAGAGAGGGAGGGAGACAGAGGGAGCTAGAGGGAGGGAGAAGGAGACTGAGGGAGTAAGAGAGAGAGAGGGAGCAAGACAGAGTGAGAGGGAGCTAGAGGGAGTAAGACAGAGAGAGAGAGAGCTAGAGGGAGCTAGAGCGAGCAAGACAGAGAGAGAGGGAGCTAGAGGGAGTAAGAGAGAGAGAGGGAGCTAGAGGGAGCAAGACAGAGAGAGGGAGCTAGAGGGACTAAGACGGAGAGAGAGGGAGCTAGAGGGAGTAAGACAGAGAGAGAGGGAGCTAGACAGAGCAAGACAGAGAGAGGTAGCTAGAGGGAGCAAGACAGAGGGAGCTAGAGGGAGTAAGAGAGAGGGAGCTAGAGGGAGTAAGACAGAGAGAGAGGGAGCTAGAGGGAGTGAGACAGAGCGAGAGGGAGCTAGAGGGAGTAAGACAGAGAGAGAGGGAGCTAGACAGAGCAAGACAGAGAGAGGTAGCTATAGGGAGCAAGACAGAGGGAGCTAGAGGGAGTAAGAGAGAGGGAGCTAGAGGGAGTAAGACAGAGAGAGAGGGAGCTAGAGGGAGTGAGACAGAGCGAGAGGGAGCTAGAGGGAGTAAGACAGAGAGAGAGAGGGAGACAGGGAGCTAGAGGGAGTAAAACAGAGAGATGGAGCTAGAGGGAGCAAGACAGAGAGAGGGAGCTAGAGGGACTAAGACGGAGAGAGAGGGAGCTAGAGGGAGTAAGACAGAGAGAGAGGGAGCTAGACAGAGCAAGACAGAGAGAGGTAGCTAGAGGGAGCAAGACAGAGGGAGCTAGAGGGAGTAAGAGAGAGGGAGCTAGAGGGAGTAAGACAGAGAGAGAGGGAGCTAGAGGGAGTGAGACAGAGCGAGAGGGAGCTAGAGGGAGTAAGACAGAGAGAGAGAGGGATCTAGAGGGAGTAAAACAGAGAGATGGAGCTAGAGGGAGCAAGACAGAGAGAGGGAGCTAGAGGGAGTAAGACAGAGGGAGAGTGAGCTAGAGGGAGTAAGACAGAGAGAGAGGGGGCTAGAGGGAGTAAGACAGAGAGAGAGGGAGACAGAGGGAGCTAGAGGGAGTAAAACAGAGAGGGAGCTAGAGGGAGCAAGACAGAGGGAGCGAGAGGGAGTAAGAGAGAGGGAGCTAGAGGGAGTAAGACAGAAAGAGAGTGAGACAGAGGGAGCTAGAGGGAGCAAGAGAGAGGGAGAAGGAGACTGAGGGAGTAAGAGAGAGAGAGGGAGCAAGACAGAGTGAGAGGGAGCTAGAGGGAGTAAGACAGAGAGAGAGAGCTAGAGGGAGCTAGAGCGAGCAAGACAGAGAGAGAGGGAGCTAGAGGGAGTAAGAGAGAGAGAGGGAGCTAGAGGGAGCAAGACAGAGAGGGAGCTAGAGGGACTAAGACGGAGAGAGAGGGAGCTAGAGGGAGTAAGACAGAGAGAGAGGGAGCTAGAGGGAGCAAGACAGAGAGAGGTAGCTAGAGGGAGCAAGACAGAGAGGGAGCTAGAGGGAGTAAGAGAGAGGGAGCTAGAGGGAGTAAGACAGAGAGAGAGGGAGCTAAGGGAGTAAGACAGAGAGAGAGGGAGCTAGAGGGAGTAAGACAGAGAGGGAGACAGAGAGAGCTAGAGGGAGTAAGACAGGGAGAGAGGGAGCTAGACAGAGAGAGGGAGCTAGAGGGATTAAGATAGAGAGAGAGAGGGAGCTAGAGGGAGCAAGACAGAGGGAGAGGGAGCTAGAGGGAGTAAGAGAGAGATAGAGGGAGCTAGAGAGAGCTAGACAGAGAGAGGGAGCTAGAGGGAGTAAGCCAGAGAGAGAGGGAGGTAGAGGGAGTAAGACAGAGAGAGAGGGAGTAAGACAGAGAGGAAGACAGAGGGAGCTAGAGGGAGCAAGACAGAGAGAGAGGGAGCTAGACAGAGAGAGGGAGTAAGAGAGAGAGAGGGAGCAAGCCAGAGTGAAAGGGAGCTAGAGGGAGGAAGACAGAGAGAGAGAGCTAGAGGGAGCAAAACAGAGAGAGAGGGGGCTAGAGGGAGTAAGAGAGAGAGAAGGAGCTAGAGGGAGTAAGAGAGAGGGGGCTAGAGGGAGTAAGACAGAGAGAGGAAGTTAGAGGGAGTAAGACAGAGAGAGGGAGCTAGAGGGAGCAAGACAGAGAGAGAGAGGGAGCTAGAGGGAGTAAAACAGAGAGAGGGAGCTAGAGGGAGCAAGACAGAGAGAGAGGGAGCTAGAGGGAGTAAAAGAGAGAGAAGGAGCTAGAGGGAGTAAGAGAGAGAGAGCAGGAGCTAGAGGGAGTAAGACAGAGAGAGGGAGCTAGAAGCAGCAAGAGGGGGAGAGAGGGAGCTAGAGGGGGCAAGACAGAGAGGGAGCTAGAGGGAGTAAGGGAGAGGGAGCTAGAGGGAGTAAGACAGAGAGAGAGAGGGAGCTAGAGGGAGTAAGACCGAGAGGGAGCTAGAGAGGGAGCTAGACAGAGAGAGGGAGCTAGAGGGAGTAAGACAGAGAGAGAGGGAGACAGAGGGAGCTAGAGAGGGAGCTAGAGGGAGCTAGACAGAGAGAGGGAGCTAGAGGGAGTAAGACCGTACCTAGCGCCGTACATTTCCGACAGAGGTGGTCCATGCGGTAAGTTGTGAGGGGGTGACACCATGAGTTACCCGCACCGGGTGACACCAACCCCAGTGACGCCACTGCTTCTTAGCCCCTTGATTATGCTAAAACAGGACCCTGCCACAGCCCCTGCTTGTTGCTTAAATGATAGTGCCTCATCAAACCTAATCCCTAGGTTACGGGCTGTAACAATGGTGTTCGGGGGAGCCTCTGCATCTAGTGGCCACCATAGTCTTGAGGAGAAGAAGTTCTGCTGTCTGAACGGTAGAATTTCGGTTTTGCCCGAATTGCACTTGATTGTTTCTCATCCAGTCAAAGGTGGCGGCGAGGCAGTCTCTAAGATTTTCCTCAGCCTTCACCGTTTCGCCATCTAGTACCAGGATGAGCTGAGTATCATCAGCATAAGATATTGTGCTGATGTGGAAGGATGTAATAAGCTCAATCAGGGGGGTCATGTATAGATTGAACAGTACGGGGCTTAAGCTTGAGCCTTGCGGCACCCCTGTCGTCAGCGCTTTCTCTTCCGAATGGTACTCCCCGAGCACCGTATCTTGCCTCCTGTGGCTGAGGAAATTCTTTAGCCATTCGAGCACAGCCCCTGCTATCCCTGATGCTACTAGGCGGCCAATCAATACGGAGTGTGACACCGTATCGAAACCCGCCGACAGATCAAGTAGGACCAGTAAAGCCTTCTTCCCCTAATCCATGGCAGTCCTCAAGCTCTCCAAGGTGTATAATAGAGCGGACTCCGTGGAGTGCTTGGCCCTAATCCCGGATTGATTCAGGTGCAGAATATCATTTTCCTCTAGGAACTTCGTCAGTTGTTTATTCACTGCTGCTTCCGTAAGTTTAAAAAGTACCGGGAGCAGCGAGATGGGACGAAGGTTTGAGAGCGTGGTAGAGTCTGCTAGAGGTTTTTTTTGCAGTGGTTTTACTGCGGCCATTTTCCAATCCAATGGGATCACTGCAGAGGACAGGGAGGAGTTAATGATAGTATTAATGATCGGATTCACTGTGTCCACTAGAGCGTGCAGCATCATAGGGGGGCAGGGGTCAAAAGGAGAGCGGGATTTGCTGGATAGTATCGCCTAGCGGGACTCTTCCAGGCTAACGGGAGCGAACTTGTTGAGATGAACCATATCAGTACCAGCTTCACTCACCTCTACCAGAGGGGAGATCAATGGTTGTGGAAAATCTTTAGTGAGGTCTGATATTTTCTGCTCAAAGTAGTTGGCAATCAAATTAAAGAGAGTAAGAGAGGGAGGGATTTCTTGTAAGAGAATTCTGGGATTCATGAAGCTGTTAACTATTCTGAAGATCTCCTTTTGTTGATTGTCAGAAGAGCTAATAGCCTCTAGGAAGTACTCTTTTTTTGCATTTTTAATCAATGCGTGATACTGCCTCCTAGCTTCTTTATAGCTAGTGAGTTCCACAGCTTCATAAAAACGACGCCATTTCCTTTCTAATATTCTGACCTCCATTTGTTTCTCCTTTAGGGAGAGAGAGAACCAAGGCGGGGACATTTTATTCCGCTTTTTGCCCGATTTGCTGGTCTCTGCTGGCCCGTAAATTCCAGCAATCCAGTTACAGAAGCTTTTATTATCTGTCTCCGTGTCGCCGGCCAGTAATGGTTTACTTTCCAGGGCAATCGGCTGGAGATTGGGATTGTACCTTATTTTTTCCAGTCATATTTTGTACGGCCGCCTGCTTTAATGTGGCCCGTCCTAATCACCTTTCCTTCAACTAAAAGATCAAAAGGCACATACATATGATCGGACCAGGTCTGGATACATGGTGGTCTTACTTTCAGAGATTTAAAATTTGTGCGAATACAATCTAGGATATGTCCAGCTTTATGGGTGGGATTCAATGTCAATAGGGTAAGCCCTAGGACATTCATGAGATCTTTAAAACATGTCTCACTTGAATCTGCGACAGAATGTAGGTGGAGGTTTAAATCGCCTAACAGCGTGAAATTGGCAAATTTGAGGATGAGATTGCTAAGTACTTCCCCAAGACTTTCAAGGAAGTCCTTTTGTTGTCCAGGTGGACGATAGATTAGGGCTCCTGTGAAAGTAACCGACTCATGTATCTGCAGACAGAAACCCAGGCTTTCTGCCAACTTGATATCTGAGAGTTCGAATAGTGTACATTTCACAGAGTCTCGGTGGATGATAGCAAGCCCTCCCCCACGCTATTCCTGCCTGTCTAATCTTTGAATAAGATAGCCTTGAGGTAAAGCTAATGTAATAACAGGATTACACCAAGCTTTCAGCCACGTCTCTGTGTTGAAGACCCAGTCTAGCTCGTTCTCAGAGATCAGGTCATAGATATGTGCCCATTCTTGCTCATAGATCTAGCGTTAATAAGTCCTCCTCGAAAGGAGGTAGGGCATCCAATAACCGGGGTATATTGCTCTGGGATAAGATACGTCATGCAATGACGACAGCAGATCGGCCCCAGCCAATTTTCCACATTTATGCACTCATGACAATAAGTGGCATGCATATTCAACGAGAGAATCTCCTCTCTAGCTAGAATCGGAGTGGGTATGGATTAGCCAGCATGGCTAGCCCTGGGCCCGGCCACGGCACGGACGGGCACAGACGGGCTTACCTTCGGCACGCCAACTGTGCGCCCGCCATGCACGTCCGCTGCGCAGAGGCATCACCACACGCTATTAAAGGGACGCCGCTCGCGTCAGCTGCCTGAGTCGCACCCCCACCGCCCCGCCTCCCAGGTGGGCGTGGAGGGAGAACGCAGCATTGCAAGGAAGAACTGGACACCGCACCTAATCAGCGCAGCCTCGGGTCAACACTACACAGTGCAGGTCTGATTTAAAATAATGCAAGGTTTGCAGAGGAGGAGTGAGTGAGACAAAGGGTATTTTAAAAAGCGCTACAGTACAGAGCAGCAGTGCTTCCTAACCCCCGGCTTCCGCCTCTGGGGAACAGAATAAGTCAGTTTAATAAAACAACACAACTCAAAATAAATGAAATAATAATGATTAAAAAGCGTAGCAGTGCTTCCTAGCCCCCGGCTTTCCGCCTCAGGGGTACAGAGTGGGGCGAATCACGACTTACTTGCTGCTTTTAAAGGAACGCCGCTCGCGTCAGCTGCCTGAGTCGCACCCCCACCGCCCCGCCTCTGAGGTGGGCGTGGAGGGAGAACGCAGCGTTGCGAGGAAGAACTGGACACCGCACCTAATCAGCGGAGCCTCGGGTCAGCACTACACAGTGCAGGTCTGATTTAAAAGAATGCAAGGTTTGCCAAGGAAGAGTGAGTGAGACAAAGGGTATTTTAAAAAGCGCTACAGTACAGCTCAGCAGTGCTTCCTAACCCCCGACTTCCGCCTCAGGGGAACAGATTAATAAAACAACACAACTCAAAATAAATGAAATAATAATGATAAATAGAGAGTAACCTCTCAAAACTAAAGGACGGGCTATTTAAACCAAACAATAAATGCTTCTTTTAGTCAACTTTGAACAATACCATCATTTATTCTTCACAAACATTCAAACCACACAATGTACATGCATAACCCCAGTATGGCAAGTTTGAATACCAAGATCTAGACACATATATATGACTTTAATTCTACTATATATAAACAAATGCTCAAAATCACATATAAATACATTAGAACCTATACTTAACATCACAAACAAGGAAGATTCTTCTAAGACAATTTAATCTGTTTTCAAAAATATACACCTCTATTTCATGTATCACTGAACATCTAGGATATCTAATTCATTTCGTATAAGGATATCCAATGTCTGTAGATCATATTGCAATATTTTGTTGAAGCTTTTCAGTGCAGTTGGCTAGTAAATTTTACCTTCTTCAGGACTAACAAATAAATATCTTCCATAAATTCCATAATCTACCAACAGTTACATTGCACACGGGAATCAGGGAATTTATTACAGGCTGTATGTGTACCAAACAATCAATGGTCCATTTTTCCAGCATCAAGAATTGGGTTCTTCACTTATTTCTTCATCACAAATTTGCAGGTAGTATATAAAAATTCTAATATGGAATGGAATTGGGCTCCGTTTTCAAAAATATTATGAGAACCTCGACTTCACCTGAGTTAGAACCATCAATGTCTAAAGGCCTTTCTCTAGTTGTGTACTAATCAATACATCATTGCCTTATAATGGCTCACCATTGCCTTATATCTTCCCACAATGATTGCAAATATACTTCTGACCTCTGAAGGTCCCGCCTGATATTACCTGGTATCAGTTTTAAAATCTTCACCACAAAAACCATGACTGCTTTAGAATCACTCTGTCTAGTCTCGCGGTACTTGCACTAGTGAGCAAATGGAAAGAAGACATAAAACAACAACAACTGGCAGAGGTAGGGATAGGCTTAATTGAACTGCTGGAAACCCTGAAATGAGACATAAACCTGTTGTAGAGAGGGTGGTCCCAAGTACAAAACAGCATGAAAGAGATGTATATGAACCTCACATCCTCTGGCATGAACCTTACAGATCTAAATGCACAAATAGGCATGCTTCAACTCAAGCTTGAAGACCATGAACACAATGCAAGACACAGCAATGTGAAAGTGGTACAAAGGGCAGCAGAACATTATCTGGCTGAATACTCCAAACTCCACCTGGTCTTCAAGGAAGGTGGAACACTTGGCTTTTATATGTTTCATAGAGTCTGACTTCAGGCGTCCACAGCAAAATACCAAAGCTGTTGTCAACGATAGCATGGAGGCCAAGTATAGTAATTTTCAATGAAGACAAGTTGTTGATTCTAGAGGATCTGGCCCAATTAATGCAGGCAACAAGAATGTAGTTCTCCCTGTTGTTGGAAGCCTAAGTTAGATAGAATATCAATTTTTGTGGACTTTCCCCCATGGAGTGCAATTTCAAGTGGATGATCACAATATTCAACTAACTGAAATGAAAGATAGTCTTAAAGTATGGAGCATGCAGGCTTTATCCCATAAACCCTCTGGCTCACATCAAAGCCTAGGACACCAATGAGAGGAAGTGGCACCAAACAGACAAAGCCAGAAACAAAGACCATGGGACACCGCGTGAGATTGCTTCACGAAGGAAGGCTTTGGTTCTTGATGTAAGGACTTCCCTAGCGCCTCAGCGCTACATATGCAAGGATTTCCCAAGCGCTCCACCTCAACATCTTGCCGCACCCGCTTCGGGGGTGCTGCTGCGCTGCTAAGGACTCTGTACATCGGCCCGCTGACACAGGGCGGCTGCATTCGCCAATCAGAGGAACCTGTGTGTCTTGCAAGGCATGAGGAGCTGCGGAGCAGGGACTCAATCTCCCAAGAGTCCCTGCTCGATTGACACCACCTGCTCCTGCGCTAGCAGCGAGACCCGCCCACTATCACCTGCATGGATTAAAACCTCCACGCCTCCTACTGACCTTTGGGACACCGCGTGAGATTGCTTCACGAAGGAAGGCTTTGGTTCTTGCTGTAAGGACTTCCCTAGCGCCTCAGCGCTACATCTGCAAGGATTTCTCTAGCGCTCCACCTCAACATCTTGCCGCACCCGCTTCGCGGGTGCCACTGCGCCGCTAAGGACTCTGTACATCGGCCCGCTGACACAGAGCGGCTGCATTCGCCAATCAGAGGAACCTGTGTGTCTTGCAAGGCGCGAGGAGCTGCGGAGCAGGGACTCAATCTCCCAAGAGTCCCTGCTCGATTGACACCACCTGCTCCTGCTCTAGCAGCGAGACCCGCCCACTATCACCTGCATGGATTAAAACCTCCACGCCTCCTACTGACCTTTGGGACACCGCGTGAGATTTCTTCACGAAGGAAGGCTTTGGTTCTTGCTGTAAGGACTTCCCTAGCACCTCAGCGCTACATCTGCAAGGATTTCTCTAGCGCTCCACCTCAACATCTTGCCGCACCCGCTTCGCGGGTGCCACTGCGCCACTAAGGACTCTGTACATCGGCCCGCTGACACAGAGCGGCTGCATTCGCCAATCAGAGGAACCTGTGTGTCTTGCAAGGCGCGAGGAGCTGCGGAGCAGGGAATAAATCTCCCAAGAGTCCCTGCTCGATTGACACCACCTGCTCCTGCGCTAGCAGCGAGACCCGCCCACTATCACCTGCACGCTCTATATACTAAGAACTGATTCCCGCTGCGCAGGAGCGCCGGGCGAATCCCGGGCAAAGGGTGGGCCCTCTTAGGCCCTCAGAGGCCGAAGGAGGCCGGGCTGGGCCCAATCTTTTTCATCTTCCACCTGGCTAACTGACGTTCAGGACGTACAGAGATTCCAATCATAGTCCTCGAAGTAAGCAGACTCTAACATGACTACCATTTGGTATTCTTGTTATAAATGCCCGGTTATACATTGGTCTTGTATCATCATTATTATTGTCAGAATTGTACTATGAGCCTAGCCGGTCCCCCTACTCATTATCTGCCTGTTGTCATAATGTCTTCTACTCAAAAAGAAAAATCACTTCCCCCAGGAGGAACCAATCGAGGTCCGCTCGATAACTACATTTTTAGGGTTGGTAATGATGTTGACAGGGAAACAATGCTCGCAGAGCGCCGGGCCGATAGACGCCGCTCAGTGGAGCTTATTAAGAACAAACGTTCGTCTATGGGCGCGTTGCTGCAGGCTGTCTCCCCAGTCCCTAATCCCACTTGTGAAAAGGAGGGTTTTGTTGCATCTCCTGAAGATAGCATTCCATTAATTTTTCAGGATAGATCTCCTACTTTGCCAGTAATCAGTCCTCCAACAATAAATGTTTCAACACTCTCTGCTAACTCAACCCCGGAGGTTGAAATATTGCTAGACACCCCACCACCAAAAAATAAATCCAACCAAAAGGTAAAAAAAGACCAATAAATCCACTCCCGCTGTGGGTCCGCCCCCGAAAAAAAGATGGAAAAGAGGTAGTGGTCAGAATAGAAACAAAAATAAAATCACTAATACTAGTTTTGGGAACAACAAAGGCACAGTGGATGACCCATCATTAACATCTGTAGTAGTTACACCACCGCATGTACCACTAAAAGATTCGTCTTCCACTGATTTAATGAGTAACATGGAACATCTAATCAAATCCCTCATACTGCCAGTAGCAGAGAGGTTGAAAAGAATAGGTTTGCAACTGGGAATTTTGGAACAAGTCATGGGGGAAATTAAAGAGGCCACAAAAGATCTAAAAAAGCTCACGCCTGCTCCCCTGAAACCTGACTCAGTTCCAAATATTACAAACAAAGATGTAATTAAAACTGTGAACCCACCGAAAACAAAAGCTGTAAAATTAGTTCCCCCTAAACCAGCAGTACCTAACTTAACTACAAAGCAGAAAGACAAGGAGGGTTTGGCAACTGAGAAATCGAATCCTACCCGCAGTGTTCCAAAAGCGAATGAGCCTACGAGGGAGATTCCACCGAAAAGGCTCACTGTGGAATTGCCGCCGGAAGCGGTTCCATTTGTGGTGGTTCTAACTGGAGTACCACCTTTGGAGGAGGGGACCAATGAAGCCGAATATCAATTAAGGAATAAAGTAATATTCTGGCTAAAACAGAACCGCCCTCTCCCTCCAAACTTAAATGGTAAAATTTTGTGTGTCAGATGCCTTCCTTGGATAGGACATAGGAAAAAAGACATAAAGGGAGACATAATAACAATAAACTTTAAAGATAAAAGAGCTGTTGGTCACATTATTAATTGGATCCCGCACAATGCTAGCAATACCATAAATACATGTGACCTTACATATTTTTACCCCAGAATTCCAACGGCCCCAGCATCCAATGTTCAATCATTGTTCCAGTCCACTGCAAACTATATAGAACCTCCATCCCGAAATCAGAATGATTGGTTAAGGCATCCACCTCTAGATCTAGAAGGTTACCCCAGGCCCCTAGTACATAGTGCTCAACCACTGTTCCAGCCCATTGGAAATCACAGAGACCCTTCGAACCAAAGACAGATTGATTGGTTTAGGCATCCGCCCCTGAATCTGGAAGATTATCCTAGGCATCCATTTTATCAACAACCCAAGTATCCCATCCCACTTTACAATCGTTACGCTGCTTTTTCAGGCATGTAGGGAATCGACTGACTTGATTCAGGGATGACAGTTAAAAACAGTTCTGTTAGTCCACAAAAGGTTCCCCCGATGACCATTGAGCAACAATTTTCAAATGGCATCTCGTCTGCCCAATGCCCTAAGCAAGCCTGTCTGAAAGACACAGCGATTGTTCCTGCCATTACGATCGCAGGTCAAAATTACCCCTCTCTAGTTTCCAATTCTAAACAGGATTGCTACTCCAGAATTGATAACAGATTAAAACCAGTTACTGGGGACATAAAGGGGCTGAGACTAAACATTGTATCTCTGTCTTATTTTGGAATGTGGCAGGGCAGCGGGCAAAAGTGACTAATGACAAATGGATAGATTTTATTCCAAATTTTGACATCTTAGCACTACAGTAGACGTAGGCATGTGATGTGATACATATGGAGGGATATAAGACCTATTTCTCGCCTGCCAAACCTTCTATTTCAGGCAGAGCGAAAGGAGACTTAACAATTTACGTCTCGAACCTCCTTTATATGACTAAAGTTGTATCTATCAAATTAGACCCAAATTTCCAGACCCTTTGGCTATGCCTTACCAACAAGGAACATTTTCTCGTGGTAAACTTGTACAACAATCTGACAGTTCTAGATGCATTGAATGTGGGAACACTGATTCGATCCACTCTATTAACTTGTATGAGAAAGACTGACAAGGATGTGACAATCATTTGGGGGGGGGGGGTTTAACCTGGGTCCATGTATCTCTGAGGGTAATGGTATTTGCGGCATAATAGATGAAGCCAGTAATCCAATTACACATTTCAGGCATTGTACTTTAGGCAATCTCCTTAATGAAATATTGTTTGATCTAGACCTAGTAATAGCAAACAACGCCAATAAGGAAGACTTGCTACTCACTCCAACATTCCACGGGAGGGGACATCAATCAGTCATAGACTATATTTTGGTCTCAAATGGTGTTATGTTGGCAGAAGCAGTGTTCACTTCGCATAAAATCCCATTAAGTGATCACACTCCAATAAAATGTCTTAGTACGGATGTATCTGATCAAGAAATCATTATTAATTTTGAGGCAATTCTAAAAACAATAAAAGAGGCACTCTGGATTGAAATTAAGCAAAAACCTAGGCAGAAAAAAGGTTGGTTCAACCACGCATGTACGGTGGCCTACTCTAATTTAAAAACTGCCCTTAGGAAGTCGGCTAGGATCCACCAAGAGGTAAAAAAACTGCGGAAGATATATAATCTAGCACTCAAATCGAGGAAGAGGGAACTAAAAAACCAACTTTGGGACCAACCGCACGAAAGCTGCAGCTATAGGAACTCGGCTGCTTTCTGGCAAGTGGTCAAATCCCCTTTTTTAAATGATAATACCAAGCTCCCGAAAATTGAGGTAGCAATAGAAGCGAAAGACTGGGTTCAACACTTTACCAAGATCTTTTCCCGTAGCCCGGACTCCCAAAATTCAGGGGGTCCCAGACCCAATGATCTACCCAGCTCTTACCCCATCGACCTGCAATTTACAACGCTAGAAGTTGCACAGGCTCTGAAAGTCAGCAAAAATGGGAAGGCGCCTGGTCCCGATGGCGTCCCAATTGATCTGTTCAAAGCCCAAATGGATCTATGGACCCCCCTTCTCACCAGAGTCCTGAATGCAACCTGTAATGTTGGTTTATTGGAATCTTAGTCACGTTCCGTATTAGTTCCCATATTTAAAAAAGGGGACAGAGGGTCTGTTTCCTGCTACCGCCCAATCTTGCTTTTAGACTCCCTTGGCAAAGTGGCAGGTCGAGCCATTTTAGAACTGTTACAAGATTTGGCGTAGGAAGGCAGAATTATCTCAGACCTACAATATGGTTTTCGTCAAGACCTAGGGACTATTGAGCAGGCCTTAAATCTCTCCCTCCTGATTGATAAATATGTTTCCATCAAAGGCGGAGACCTTTACATGGTCTATGTAGATTTATCATCCGCGTTTGATTGTGTCTCCCATTCTAAACTCTGGTCCTTGTTGATCGATATGGGGGCATCATCAAACGAAGTGAAGTTCCTGAGAGAACTCTACTCAAATGCCACAGCTAAAGTCCGCTATGGAATGGGAGGAGAGTTGACGGAGGACATTCCAATAGAAAGAGGGGTGAGGCAGGGATGTGTCCTGGCACCCTTCCTTTTCACTTTGTATACAAATGGGCTGGAAAGTGAGATATTGAAGGATTCCCAAGACCTCCCAATGGTGGAAAACCGCCCAATTCCCGCATTACTCTATGCGGACGATACAGTAATACTAGCCCGCACCCCCATTGAACTGGAAAAGAATCTGGATAGGTACTCAAGGTTTATGGCTGGTCTGGACTTGAAAATAAATATCAATAAAACCTTTGTTATGAGGGTGGGTTTGAGTCGTAAAAGCAAAATGAGGGGGATTTACCTCAACAAAGAAAAAATAGCGACCACTGATAAATATTCATATCTAGGCATAACAATGGACCATAAACTTTCATGGAGAGCAGCCGTGGATACACGTAAACTGCTCTTTCTAAGAACCACAGCTGCCTTAACCAATTTTGCCAGAAAGCTGGGAAAGAGAGCGCCCCTGGAAATGATAAAGATTTACAAAGCCAAATGTCTCTCCGTGGCTCTGTATGGGGCGGGTCTTTGAGGTTTCGTTGCTCTCGATAGCATTCAACGGGTAGAAAACTCCTTCCTAAGATATCTTTTAGGAGTACCTGGTAGCTCGGGTACTCTTGCTTGAGCTAGGTCTTCCATATGTTACGGACCTAGCAAAAACTGAACCATTGTTACTGTGGCATAGGATCTGGACCTCAGACAAGGCAACCTTTACCCAGCTTATTCTTTCTGATTGCTTGAAAATGGATGACGCTAATAACTCAAGGTGGCTGCGCTACGTAGCGAGATTTTTCCATGATCTGGGGTGGGACCAATATTATATAAATCCCTCCCTAATTCGTGAGGTACAGAGAAAGGCTCTAAAAAAGAAATGTTTGGCTCATTTAGAGGCTTTGAGATTAACAAGTGAGATTATTAAACCCTCTGTCACTCATGCCTTGCTTATACAAACGGAACCTACAATACAGCCGTCCCTCACCTATAACACCACGAGTTATGAACGACATCTGTTGGTAAGGTTCAGAATGAATTTCTTTTATAGATTGGTTACATTCCCTACTAGAAATAACTGGGCAAAAGCACTTCCCCCATGTCCCTGTGATGGTGTCTCGTTACAATCCACTCCCCATATCTTATTTTTTTGCACTTTTTATCATAACCTTAGGAAAAAATGGCTTATACCTATACTAAGGAGTACTGGTCTTATACAATACCGTCCAGCATTGTTTTTTTTACAACTGTTACAGGGTGAGCGGTTGGTTTTTCTAGTGGCGAGCTTCCTTAAATGCGTTGTCCGCCATCGTTTGCCCCTAGAATTGCTCACTGTAAAATATTGAAACCTGAATTTTAATAATATAACAAGTACTGCTTAGACATTTGTAAAAATTCAACTTGCAGGTTGCCAATCGATGAACATTTTATTTTGTAAATATTGTATTTTTAACTGTATTATAAATGGCTATATGATTGTATTTATTTATGAATAGATGTATGACTTGTAATGTATGCTTTTATGATTTGCAACCAAAATCGATATAAAGCAATATTGAATTGAATTGAAAGACCATGGAAGATATGGAATTCCAAGGAGGAGGAGGAGGAGGATTAAAGCGAAGTCTGGAGAATCAAAATCACAATCTTCTACACATCATAAGCACATAGAGCTCTAAAAGAAGTAAAAACCTATGAATTATAATTGTACTGATTTTCTTTTGAGGAATGACCACCCAACCTTAATGGTGAAAATACTGACTTGAAGAGCCTGGAGTGGACAACAGACCCATATTGAACATCGTCACATCAACTGCATGCTAAAATTAGGTTGTTGCTACGGGACTTAAACTCTTTATATCTATAATGTTAAATTTGTTTTTGCTGCTTGTGTTTTATTGCATTGTTCACATTGGGGACAATAAGGGGATGGGGGAGAGTGTTTCTATATTTGTTCACCAGTGAACGAGTCCAAGAGGAGAAGGCAGAGCTGGGTGAGAATGTTAAGGGGTTGAACACCCAGCTAAGAGAATTAATTCAGGAAACTGATATGCCTGCTCTGAGACTTTTTAACTAGGACATACACACAGAATAAATGGGTACTAATTATTTGAAGGAACAATACACACTACTTCTCCCATAGAAAACATGGGGTGATCCAAAGTGAGAGGAATAGAGGGACAAAGCTTGCTTTAGCATTTATGGCCATATTTGGTTGAAAGCTGTCATGAGTCTTAATATATGTTTGATGCTACATGGAGTGCTATGGAGCTTCATTTCAATAAAAAATCATTGCAAAAAATAAATGGAGTAGGTAGTTTTCTACATATACAGATGTTCTCAAATCAGTAAAGAGAGATTGGTTACACTGATACTCCAGATACAATGTTTTGCAAATAGCAAGTTTTATTATGTTTTACATATCGCAGGTTTAATTGATAAAATGAGTCCCCTAAAGTCATACAGCCCTATTATGAAATAGGCTTAAAATGAATTCAACAAATTTCCTAGGACAATGACTTAATTATAGAAATATCAGCTCTCCTCGCCACCTTGTGCATCCAATAAACTCACACCACCCTCTTGAGAGACTTCAAGCCAGAGCCGGACTGAAAACCCAAATCAGGCTTGGCAATTTTCTTGGACTAGCCCTGGAGAAGCATTGCCTGACCCCTAGAGGCTGGAAATACTTGCTTGCAGCTTCTGTTACTGGCTGCTGATATTGCAGCACCTCTGCAAAACCAGCCATTAGTAACAAAACCGGATCCCACCCCTGCAAGCCTGGCCCCCACCCTCCCTGGATAATGCCTGATGCCCGGTATGGCTAGTCCGGCCCTGCTTTATCCACTCAGACAACACAGACTTAAAAACACAAGATACACCCTCTTTAACCTCATAGATACACTCAATGTGGTACAGCATGCCACACAACCAACGCACTTCAAAGACTACATTCTTGACCTTGTTATGTTATGTGTATTTGCAAAGTGCACTATCACCCACAAGGGTATCCTGGCATTGTGACTGTCTCACCATCAATCCAAGCCAACTCACCCAAAACCCTGGACTGGTGCAACCACTTTGCCTTCCCTATCTCTCTGCTCAGCATCCTACCAGCAAACCAAGGTCAGCACAAGAGAGAAGCCCAAATCTTCAGATCATTTAAAGGCTTCTCCACAGACAACCTAATGCTTGAATTCATTTCCCATCCTACGAACTCCAATTATAAAACTCAGGTGCAAGCCAAAGCCTACAGTACTCTGACACTCGAAAGATGTTGCTGACAATAAATGTCCCATCTGCAGACAGAAAAGAAAATGGAAGGAAAACAAAACTCCAGAGAATCTTTTGATACTGAAGTCCATCTTCACAACACACAGAAAGCCAATCACATCAATCAAAGCAAAGCACTGTTCCAACATCATCATGAAGCCACAAACAGAAACAGAATGCTGTTCAATACAATGGAACACTGACTCAACCCCCAGCCAGACCCACCTATTCCTCATTCGACAAAAAACTTTAATACCATCAACCTCTTCTTCAGTGAAAAAAATACAGAAGATCCGTCAGCACATCAGTGACACCAAGCAACTCTTCCCTTAGAATTCTGTAATGGTAATCCTTCAAAGCTCTATCTATCCCAGATCTTGCCGATATAGTTAAGTCCCCCAAAGCCACTTCTTCTTCTTATTAAGATGATGTCTTACCAACATTCTTCATCAAATCTTTCTTTGGGGATGCTTTCTTACTCATACTTACCATTGTTAATGCCTCCCTCTCCCAAAAGGCCTTATTTATAATGCCTTGCAACAGTTTTGCGCTACCGCTGTGTCACTTTTTGTGATGCATCGGCGGTGTAAAACATGCCCCCTGTTGCACCCTATGCGTAAGGGTGGACACAGTGCTGTATCCATAGCCCTCCCCCTGCATTTCTGGAGCTGGGTCAGGCTTCCGACACAACTCCAGCAATGTGTAATGTTTGCGCCGACATGATGCGTCATACAGTAAATATGATGCATCCTTCATGTCGCAAGGAAAAGTGACGCCTCGCTGTTTTCGTGCAGCGATGTGTCACTGTTCATAAATGAGGCCCAAAGTATCTTCCCAGATGCTATAAATATAGGCCAGATCCTCCCATTCCTAAAGCAACCTACACTAGACCCTGATGGCCTCGCCAACTATCGTCCCATCACTCATATACCATTTATTGGAAAGATCATTGAAAAAGCAGTTTGTTTAACTCTAAGATCACATCAATGCTAATCATCTCCTACACTACTACCAGACTGGCTTCAGATTGTGCAGCAACATGGAGACTACTACCTTACTCATAACAGGCAATACCCTCTTGACCACAAATGAAGATGACCCCAGCCCCTGTATTGTTGGACTTCTGAGCTGCCTTTGACACAGACAACACAGAACACTCATAGACACTCTGTAGTCTTGAATTGGATTGACCTGCACTGTCCTTCACTAGTTCTCCTCCTACCTTTCCAAACAACACCAACTTGTTAACATGTGCACATTAGAGTCACAAAAGATCCCTATCACCTGGAGAGTCCCCCAGGTTTCCATGCTGTCTTCTGTTGTCTTCAACCTTTACATGGAACCTCTTGGCATTCAATTCACGGACAACAGTATTGAGTTTTAACAATATCCTTATGATGCACAGCTCTTTTTTTAAAGCCTCATCTGCTTCAGATAATGAACACCTCCAGAACTGCTTGCATATTATCCACACCTGGAAGTCCAGTGCCTACCAGAACTCAACCCATCCAACACAGAATTCCTGGTATTTGCCTTCCAACTTCACATTATACACCTTAGGGGCATCCTACAGAGTGTAGCATGTCTCAATGAAGGCTTGAAGAACTATGATTCTGCTGGAACTTCATTGGCTCCCCTTGCCGACCTGTACGCTCTTCAAAACCATTTATATCCTTTACAAAGTCATCACAACCAGTACCACGACTTATCACCATCTCTGGTTGTTCTCAGCACACCTACAACCAGGACACCATAGATTGGAGACGAAGAAGATTAAAAAAAGAAGACAGCAGGCTTTTTTCATCTACATACTCAGGATCTGGTCCAATACAGTAAAATTGCTTCCACTGCACATGAGTGCACTAGTGCAGTGAAAATAAACTTTACATTATTTGCTGAAGATCTAAAACAGGAGGTCGGCAGAGCAGGAAAAAGCGGTTGCTGGCATTTTTTCCTCCTAAAATTATCCACTGCTAGAATCCAAATTAGAAGCAGGCTGTCCATTGATTTACTGGCTATCCCATAAACTTAAAGCTATGAAAATAGTGCAGGAAGCAGGCTGTGGTTTATTTTTATTTTCAAGCGAGCAACATGTTTTACTCAAAGTAGGTGGGGTCACCATAACTCTGTTGATAGATACAAAATGTAACTACTCCAACAATGTGATTTGTAGGAAATCATTCGAGAGGACCTCTTCCAAGTAAGCCGAGATTTGGGAGTCGACCATGCCTTCATGGATTTTGGCAATAGTGGAGGTGCTACAGATATGTCTATAGTTGACAAACATGTGGGTGTCTTAGAGGACAGGTGTGTTTGTAGCTTGTTCAAGCTTCTTAGGAGCATTTTCAGTAAGTAGGGGTACACCTGCAAATAAGTTGACAATCAGTTCTAGACTAGATTGGCTGTGCGGGAATTTCTTTTCACTTCGAGGCTCTAATGGTGTAGACAAAGGCTTGTCTTTGTTATTGGTTTTGTGAATGCACTCTTTAGTCACTGGAGTGAAATAGTCTCAGGAGGTGGTTTGCAGTGGGTGGTTTGGGAGCCGGCGTATTAATATTCATTTGTAAACCTGGAGTTCATTTGAGAATTTTCAGGGCATAGAATACAAGATTAGAAGTGGGCCTCTTTTCTTCTTAATATGGCTGCTCGGTAAACTCTTTCGTTAATGAGATAGGCAGTTTTATTAAATGGGAAACAGGACGTTTTTCCATTGCCTTTCTAGTTTTCTGCACTGAGTTACAGCAGGTGAAGCTCTTAAGATAATCATTTGTTGTGCCTGAAATTGCCTGTTTGATTTTTTTTAGCAAGGATTGTAATGTTGTCCGAAGCAGCACCTGTCATAATTAAATAATGACAGATGATGAGTGAAATATTTTCTACTAGAGGACATTCTAAGTGAGGTAGTATTCGACTTTTCTCTCTCTGCAGGGCCATCCCCAAACATTTCGCATTAACCCTACTCTTTTCTGAATTTACTTTTGTTGGCCATAGGACTTTGTAACTTTACCACTGCTAACCAGTGCTAAAGTGCGTGTGCTCTCCTTAAAATATGGTAGAATTGGCGTACACCCAATTGGCCTATTTAATTTGTTGTAAGTACCTAGTAAGTAGGTGATGCCATATATGCCCAGGGCACCTGTATATTAAATGCTTATTGTGTGCCTGCAGCACTACATGTGACACCCATTTGTAGTCCTTTAAAATGCCTCTGGTCAGCCATTGCAGCCTGTGTATGCAGTCTTAAACTGCCATTTCGAAATGGCATAATAAACCTTTTGCCAGGGCCAAACATTCCTTTTTAATACATACAAGTCACCCTTAGGGTAGACCATGAACAGCTCAGAGGGCAGGGTACAGTGTATTTAAACAGTAGGATATGTACTTTTAAGTTTTGCGTCCTGGTAGAGAAAACTCTTTTTGTTTTTCACTATTGCAAGGCCTACCTCTCCTATAGGAAACATTGGTTTTCTTTAATATATTCAATCAATCACGTAATTTGTATAGCGCACTACTCACCCGGGAGGGTCTCAAGGCGCTGGGGGAGGGGAAAGTTACTGCTCGATCAGCCAGGTCTTGAGCTGCTTCCTGAAGGCGAGATGGTCTTGGTTTCGCCGGAGGTGGGTGGGGAGGGAGTTCCACGTCTTGGCTGCCATGTAGAAGAAGGATCTTCCTCCGGCGGTGGCTCTGCGGATGCGTGGTACGGTGGCGAGTGCGTGGCCGGTCGATCATAGCTGGCGGGTGGACCTGTAGAAGGTCATGCGGTCGTTGAGGTACTTGGGGCCCAGGTCGTGGAGAGCCTTGTGTGCGTGGGTGAGGAGTCTGAACGTGATTCTCTTGCTGACGGGGAGCCAGTGCAGATCTCTCAGGTGTCCGGTGATGTGGCTGTGTCGGGGGATGTCGAGGATGAGTCGGGCGGAGGCGTTCTGGATGCGTTGGAGTCTTTTTTGAAGTTTCGCTGTGGTTCCGGCGTAGAGGGTGTTCCCGTAGTCAAGTCGGCTGGTGACAAGTGCATGGGTGACGGTCTTCCTGGTTTCCGTGGGGATCCATCTGAAGATCTTGCGGAGCATGCGCAGGGTGTTGAAGCACGAGGATGAGACGGCGTTGACTTGTCTGGTCATTGACAGGGAGGAGTCCAGGATGAAGCCCAGGTTGCATGCGTGGTCCGTCGGTTTGGGAGCGGTGCCCAGGGTCGGGGGCCACCAGGAGTCATCCCAGGCGGAGGGCGATGATCCCAGGATGAGGACTTCCGTCTTGTCCGAGTTCAGTTTAAGGCGGCAGTTCCTCATCCAGTCGGCGACGTTTTTCATCCCTTCGTGTAGGTTGGCTCTGGCGGTGGTGGGGTCACTGGTGAGGGAGAGGATGAGCTGGGTGTCGTCGGCGTAGGAGATGATGTTGAGGTTGTGCTGGTGTGCGATGGCTGCGAGGGGGCTCATGTAGACATTGAAGAGGGTTGGGCTGAGTGAAGATCCTTGTGGTACGCCGCAGATGACTTCGGTGGCCTCGGATCTGAATGGAGGGAGGCGGACTCTCTGGGTTCTTCCGGTGAGGAACGAGATGATCCATTCCAGCGCTTTTTCTCGAATTCCGATGTTGCTGAGGCGCTTCACTAGAGTTCGGTGGTAGACGGTGTTGAATGCCGCAGAGAGGTCCAGGAGGATGAGGGCCGCTGTTTCCCCGTTGTCGATCAGGGTTCTGATGTTGTCGGTGGCTGCGATCAAGGCAGGCTCGGTGCTGTGATTGGCTCGAAACCCGGACTGCGAGGGGTCGAGGGATCCGTTCGTCTCTAGGAAGACGGCCAGCTGTTTGTTGACGGTCTTCTCGATGACCTTGGCTGGAAAAGGAAGGAGCGAGATGGGACGGTAGTTCTTGAGGTCGGTGGGGTCCACCATTGGTTTCTTCAGGAGGGCGGTCAGCTCGGCGTGCTTCCAGCTCTCCGGGAAGGTGGCGGTGTGGAAGGAGGAGTTGATGGTTTCTCGGAGATGGGGTGCGATGGTGGCGTCGGCTTTGTTGAAGACGTGGTGTGGGCACGGGTCGGTTGGTGACCCGGAGTGGATGGAGTTCATAGTGCGGGTGGTGTCTTCGGTGCTGATCGGGGTCCAGTTGAAGAGGATGGTGGTGGCGGGCATTTGTTCGGTGGTGGGGTGCGTGGTCTGTGCGTCGAAGATGTTGTGTATGTCGGCGATCTTGCGGTGGAAGAACGAGGAGAGAGAGTTGCAGAGGTCTTGCGAGGGAGTGATGTAGTTGTTTCCGGCACTGGGGTTGGAGAACTCTTTGACGATGCTGAAGAGTTCCTTGCTGTCGTGGGTGTTGTTGTCCAGTCGTTCTTTGAGTGCCGTCTTCTTGGTGGCGCGGATCAGCTGATGGTGTTTGCCGGTAGCGTGCTTGAGGGCGGTCCTGTTGTCTGTGGTGTGGTCGAGCCGCCAGGCTTTCTCGAGGGTGCGGCATTTCTTCTTGGATTCCTTAAGTTCGTCGGTGAACCAGGGGGTTTTCTTGCTGCCGTGTCTGCTGGGAGGGTTCTTTAGTGGTGCGAGGTCATCGGCGCAGGCGGTCAGCCACTTGGTGAGGTTGCTGGCTGCTTCGTTGGGGTCCGTTGTGCTGGTGGGAGTGTTCTGGCTGAGGGAGGCGGTGAGCTGCTCGGCGGTGATCTTGCTCCAGCATCGGCGGGGGACCTGTTGCGGGTGGTGGTGGGTCGTAGTTTTTTTTAAGCTGAAGTGGACACAGCTGTGGTCGGTCCAGTGGAGTCCGGTGGCGTGGCTGAAGGAGATGTGCTTGCTGGATGAGAAGATTGGGTCAAGCGTGTGGCTGGTGTGGGTGGGGGTGTTCATCAGTTGCTTGAGTCCAAGGTTGGCGAGGTTGTCCAGCAGGGCGGTGGATTGCGGTGGTGGTGTGGTTGTTGTTCTCCAGGTGAAATTTGAGGTCTCCTAGGAGGATGTAGTCGGCGGAGGGAAGGGCGTGCGGGCTGATGAAGTCTGCGATGTCTTCGCTGAATTGTGTGCGTGGTCCCGGTGGTCTGTAGATGAGTGTGCCGCGGAGGGTGGTCTTGGGGTCAGTGTATATCTGGAAGTGCAGGTGTTCGGCGGCGGTGAAGGTTTCGTCGGAGTTAGTTGAGATGCGGATGGTGTTCTTGTGTACGATGGCGATGCCTCCTCCCGTCTGGTTGACGCGGTCCTTCCGGGTGATCTTGTCTCCGTCCGGGATGGCTATGGCGATGTCGGGCGCTGATGAGGCGTTCATCCAGGTTTCGGTGAGGAAGACAACGTCCGGTGCTGTCGTGTCGAGCAGGTCCCAGAGTTCCACGGAGGGCCTGTGGATGGAGCGGGTGTTGAGCAGGATGCACTTCAGGTGGTTGCTGCTGGTGCAGGGTTTGGCGGTGTCATATGGATACTTCATTACATATATTGCGTTAAGTTAGCATGAGTGTATTACATGTTTAAACAGCCGGTTTGCCTTCGGCTTCAGTTTTGCACACGACACATACTTGTTGTTGTAGCTTTCACCCTAGAAGCGATGAGGTGGTTTATTTGAGAATAATATGTTATTTCTATGCTATCAGCTTTGCCTGGTACACTTGGTACAACTGTCTGCACACTGAGAGCTGCACACTCTAAGATTAACCTAACACAAGGTTGCTGGGAGGCCTGATCCTCGCACCACATTAGACATAACACAAATAATGTTGATGCCAACATTTTGGGCTCTACGCGGGTTTAAGATAGAGTTACACGGAATGAACGTAGACACTTGGTGCTGCGCATGAAGAGAGCTGGTAGCTGTTGATGTGAACTGCTCCTACTGACATTGAGAGGTATGGGGCCGCCCTGCTAAAGCCCGAATGAGACCTTCTTAGATATAAAATAATATGCTAGATAGGGTGCGCGAAATATAGGTGATATAGATTTCTATAGGTTTTGCATTATAACATGCTAGCACCTTTTGCTTACTATGGATTAGTGACTATGCTGCTGACTCTGATTTTTATAATCTGCATTTTGGTATTATACAAGATACTGCGTTTGAGAACTTTGCATTGAATAATAAATATTTCAAACTTGCACTTGTGTTCTTTGACTCTCAGTTTTGGTTTGAAATGATTATATAACGAAAGAGTGTTCATGTGTTCCACGATTCCTGAGGTATTCTAAAGATCATGTTCTGGTTTGTCTAAGACATGGATCATTCCATAATGATCCATGAGACACTGTAGCTAGCTAGGTAAGGGGATTTCTGACACTGAGATGAGTTTTGGATCATCCTAACTCACTGAGGTTCTAGATCTCTATGCACAGTTCTGTGGGAGAACGGAAACCCTGCTACAGCGGGGGCCGTACAGGTCCGGTAGCAGGAGAAACGGCAGGCTTGGCAGGTGAAGGGTCCGTGGGTGCGTCTCGGGGTGACTCGGTAGCTGGCAGGGTTCCGGCCGGTGTTGAGTGCGTTGAGTGTTGCAGCGTCGTAGGTCCGTCGGGGCGTCTTGCTTCGGCGGGGGCCAGGGGTCCTGGCACTGGGCGCGGTCCAGGCGCGGACGGGCGCAGACGGGCTTGCCTGTGGCGCGCCTTTGGCGCACAATCAGCGCGCCCACTGCGCGTGACCGCTGCGCGTCCGTGCGGTCGCCATTTAAGGTTAAGTGGGGAGGGCGGATCAGCTGGGAGGCGGGAGCGGGGAGGGCACAGACCACAAAGGGGGCGTGGCCTCGTGACCGGCGGCAGGAAGCGGGGAGCGGGGCGGGAAGGCACAGGGGGGGAAAAAATGATCACGGGTACAGAAAGGCACAATAGCAACAAACACAGACAATCCAAAATCACAGGCAATGACAAATCCTCTAAAAAAAACGGCGGAGCTGCGGGGGCAACGTGCAGCGCGGCAGGCACACGGAGCAGCGAGGCTGCGAGCAGCAGCGGGGGCACACACACACAGCTGGTGGCCGTGCGGCGCGGGGTGTATTGGATAAGTGATGAGTTTAATTTGGTAGCAGGTAGGTATGTTGAGTTTGATGTCTATGGAATTGTAATTCAAAGCCCTCTTTAATGGTAAAGTTACATTTTTTATCTCAATTCTGATAATGAAACTTCAAGAAAGTTGTCATGTGTTTTTTCCTAACCATTTGAAGCCTACAGCTTGATCTTGGGTAACATGACTAGGTGTAGCTGGCAGTTGGTCCTTGTGTATTGCTTCCAGACAGTGAGACAAAAGGAAGAAAGGTGTTGTCAGGATGGGCCACTCTGAGTTAACATGGGGCTGACCTATCACATACCACAGTTGCACAACACAAAGGCCCTGCCTGAGCACACTCACAAAATATTTGACACTGGTGTATTGTAAGCCTAGAAAAGCTAGGGCCAGGACATGAAAGAAAGGGATCCCTCAGGGTGTTGGAAATCTCTAGAAGCTTCCCAAACCTCACAGGAGGCACCAAGTATAAATTTTGGCACTCAATCCCCTACTCTTCAGTACACTTCTGGACCTGTGGAAGACTCTGCCAGGAAAAAGGACTGTTGTGCTGCTGAAAGGACTGTCACTCAGCTAGACTGCTGACCTGAATGACTGCTGAGCTGACCTGTTGCCCTCTTGCCTGGGTGAGAAGGACTGAGCCTGCAACCTGTACCCAAGACCACCAGAGGGACTCCAATGTCCAGTCTATTGTAACCAGCAACTGTACTCTGCAACTATGAGTTCTACCCTGCCAAGTGGTGCCATCACAGTCCTGGATATTTGAAATTTGGCCTGAAGGCACTCTGCCATCTATTTCTGTGGACCCAGCTGAACTGATGCATCTCCTCTGCTACGTGGCACAATTCTGTGCAGAACCGACATATCGCCTATCCTGCGAGGATTATGTCAGCCCTAGGACTCTGCATTGCCCTCACAGCCGGCAGCCTCATCCAAACCACTGATGCACAATGTTTACCCGATGCAGGCCCTCACATTGCAAACCTGTCACTGACGGCAGTCACAGCCACGATGCAGATCTTCGCAACGTATCACCCGCAGCCTCTTCGGAACTAGCTGGTGCATGATGCAGCCTTGACACAGGACTTTCCACAGAAAGCTTCCCTCATTGAGGGCCTCATTGACAACGATGCCGGAAAAACTAAAAACTGGTCCCAGGATGCTTGTTTCCAGTCCAGGGATGACCTTGCCTGGCAGTTCTGGCTGGACCGTTCCCATAGAGAGCAGGGTCAAGACTGATTTGCATATGACTGGGTATAAACTGGAATCGCATGGCGAGCAAAACACAATGGGTTTAGGCCCATATCCCTGTCCTGGGGTGAATGTTTGACAATGTTCAACATTCTGTCCATCAATTGTTCTTTTTGCATTTGTCACCCCGAGTCAGGTGGGTATGCCCAGACATGGGTCCTGTGCTCTCCATGACACTGGAGTCAAGCTAGCCTCGCTGATGAGGGGTGAAACCCCAAAACCGGTCCCACAATGCTTGTTTCCAGTCCAGAAAGTGGCTAAATCTGTCTTTTAACTTAAACAAAGGGATTACATTGTTGAGAAAAACATTGTCTATACACAGAAGGCTATCATCATACCGCGTATGCTTTGTCCTAAAAGATGAACCTGAACCATTTCATGTTGATTTATTTTTATTATATAATTGTTCTAATTTTAAACAGTATTTTTTTACAAAATAAAAATCGGTTTTGTGATTACAGAGCGGCATGACAGACCGCGGTTTCAAGACTGCATGATTATGTTCAAGGGAGACTGTATTTTTTCAGCTCAGCTTTCCAACAGATGTTAGCCAACATACTTTGATGCACTAACGGGATTTATAGGGATTTATTGAAGGGAGGAAGCTAAAAATAAATAATAATTTCAATTTCCTGATTTACTCCACATTCAAGAATGGTTTTCTAAAATATTTTCTATTTCTATGAGGTATCACAAGAATGGTTTTGATTGAAATGTGGCCATTTCTCTTGGATTTTTTTCCACAGCAGCCTCACGTAGTCAATTACACAGTGCAACGCTGGCAGTTCAGGTTGGACTATTCCCATAGGGAGCAGGGTCAAGACTGATTTGCATATGGCTGGGTTTAAATTGGAATGGCACAGGGAGCAAAAAACAATGGGTTTAGGCGCAGATCTCTGTACTGGGGTGAATGTTTGACATTGTTCAACATTCTGTCCATCAATTGTTCTTCTTGCATGTGTCACCGCAAGTGGGATGGATATGCCCAGATTTATATACTCCACCATGCTGATTTTCGTTATGCAGCTCTTCGAACACACTAAAGGTGAAGAGGGGAATGCTTGCAATAGTTATAACCACTTGTAAACACGCCTGAACTTACAGACCAGGGCCTCCTTGAACCAGAACACAAGCAACCTAAAACCTAAAGCTGATTTTGCCCTGACTGAGGCTGTCAGTCAGGTGTTGTTTGCTTCCAGTGGCACAGTAAGCACGGGACCCATGTCTGGGCAAACCCTTGGCCACTTAGGGTGTTACATCATACACACAAAAGGCGATGGAAAGGATGCATGCAGTCTAACCTATAGCAATAGGCTACGGGTAGCATTCCAATCCATTGTTATTTTGCCCATTACGCAACCTTAGATTGGAGGCAGCCATGAGACCCTTCTCCAATAGGAACAGTCCAGCCTGAACTGGATTACCAGTAGGTAGTTGTAAACATGCCTTTAGTCACATTGCCTGACACTCCAAATAGCGAATGGTTGTCCCTTGGGTTGGTCCAAAATCTTAATGGCATTGGAAACAAAGCCAATGTCTAAATGATGCTGACCAGTTCCCCACTCTTTGTCTGCTGTCCTGTAGGCTGATCCATATTGAGGAATATGGGGCACAGTTATAAAGGTTCTGCATCGCCCTTGAACCACACAAGGCCACCTTGCATGGCCCTGCATGGCTTAATAAATCGAGAGTAGTGCAACGCAGCGCAAATCGCTGTGTTACGTTACTCTGCCCCAGCGAGGCCTTCCATGGGTAGAGCCTGGGTGTTCCCATGTATCCATCCATGGATTTTGGTGCATTCCCAGATTTACCAGCAAAGGTAAACCTGGAAATGGGTCAGAATGCCACGCCTTCTCTATTTTGCTCTTTCTATGTGTGCTGTGTTCTGCAGCACACACAGAAAGAGGAAAAGGCCTCACGGGATTGTTTTGTGCAGGAAGGTGCCCCTTCCTGTACAAAAACAATCCTTCTTTCAACTCAGGCAACCTTGCACCATGATGCAAAGGTGACTGCTTTGGTGCTAGGCAGCACATTGTGCGCCAGTGCCGGGAAATGGCTGGAATGCACCATATATTGTTAAGTACAGCGCATTCCTGCCCTGTCCCTATCACGCAGTGAAGCAAGGTGACTTCCTGCGCGATTATTTGGTAAATGCGCCCTTCTGTTCTCAGTAAGCAATGGCTGAAGGAGGTTAAGCCTGTCTTTGTATTACTATTTTTATTGGTAGGTTTCTACTATTTACCAAAGAGCCGACTATATAGCTAAATCTGTCTTTTAACTTAAACAAAGGGATTAAATTGTTGAGAAAAACATTGTCTATACACAGGCTATCATCATACCGCGAATGCATTGTCCTAAAAGATGAACCTGAACCATTTCATATTGATTTATTTTTATTATATAATTGTTCTAATTTTACACAGTATTTTTTTACAAAATGAAAATCGGTTTTGTGATTACAGAGCGGCATGACAGACTGCGGTTTCAAGGCTGCATGATTATGTTCAAGGGAGACTGTATTTTTTCAGCTCAGCTTTCCAACAGATGTTAGCCAACATACTTTGATGCACTAACGGGATTTATAGGGATTTATTGAAGGGAGGAAGCTAAAAATAGATAATAATTTCAATTTCCTGATTCACTCCGCATTCAAGAATGGTTTTCTAAAATATTTTCTATTTCTATTAGGTATCACAAGAATGGTTTTGATTGAAATGTGGCCATTTCTCTTGAATTTTTTTCCACAGCAGCCTCACGTAGTCAATTACACAGTGCAACGCAACCCTGTCTGCTACCTTTTAAGGACCTTATAAGCCACATCAGAGTTCCGAATAAATTTCTCCACCGAAAATGTGTTTTTGTATGGAACCCGTTGGTGTTTCAATAAGTCCAATGTTATACAGCTGGAGTTACATCTTTACAATAAGTGACTCAAATGCCAAGGGTTGTGTTGTTAAACTCTTTCAAGATATGAAATTCATTTGATCAGCAGAGAAGGTAAAAACAGAAAATATAATAACTGCTTAAACTCAATACATTGAGAACAAATACACTATGTGTTGCTTATGTGTGAAAGATTTTTCAATCAGAAAATCTTCATGGGTTAGCATTATTGTAGTCAGCCAACCAAATACATTTCATATTTTGAAAAGGTTTAACAATCCATCCTTGCAATAGAGTCACCCACTGCCTGACTTCAGTGTGCGTGACGGCATCTTGCCTGTGCACATGTGTACGTCTGACAAAAAAGCAGCTCAAAGTCAGAGCTGGTGGGTCAACGTCATGCGAGTGAATGGGAGAGCAAATTAGATGTGTTTTGTGTTACTTCTATTTACTGTGCATATTTTTCGTGTTACTAGCCCCATTTCCAACCGGAGGCACACACAAATGTATTAATAACACAGGCACAGAGTTTCTGTTTTTATAGGTGCCCACTCCTTTTTAAGACATTTTAAGGACTTTACATATATTTGCAAATGTTGGCCAGGGGCGCAACTAGATCCACACTTTGGTGAGGCTGCCACTTTGCAAAGGAGGCGGAGCCAAATCGAAAGTCTGACCTGGGGAAGGTCACATCACTGTTGCTGTACCACTAATGGACGTTTACAGCTGGTTGACAGTCAAAATATCGAGTTGATAATATCGATGTACCATATTATCGAGTCCTAAAAGTCGATGGTAAGAAATATCGACTACCAAAATTTCGTCGTACAAAATATCGATTTATGTGTGTGTCAAAATTATCGAAGACATTAATTTCGACATATGTAATATCGAAGCTTAAAATATCGACAGGCTAAAATATCGACATTTAAAAGTGATATTTTAAAGTATGTTAAGTAATGATATAGCAAAATGTTGTCTATATATAAGGTAATTTATACATATAATTTCAATAATTTTAGTTATAAGTGTAGGAGCGGGATGTAGAGTTTATAGGGGATAAGGGTGGGTAGTGTTTTAAAAAAGTATAGTGTAATTAGAGAATAATAAATTTCGAATTTCAATTAAAATTTCAAAATTTCGAAAATTGAAACAAATATTTGTAAAATGCGAAATGTTATAGAAATGTATCGAGTATTGTTAATTTTTTTGTACTTTGCTTTTGTGTATGTAGTAAAAAGTATTGTAAATATATATTTTTTATTAAATATATTTGAAATAATTGTAAAATAATTTTAGGAGCGGGATGTAGAGTTTATAGGGGATAAGGGTGGGTAGTGTATTAAAAAAGTATAGTGTTATTAGAGAATATTAAATTTCGAATTTTAATTAAAATTTCAAAATTTCGAAATTTGAAATACATTTTTGTAAAAGGCGAAATTTTATAGAAATTTATGGAGTATTGTTAAATTTTTTGTACTTTGCTTTTGTGTATGTAGTAAAAATTATTGTAAATATATATTTATTATTAAATATTTTTGAAATAATTGTATAATAATTTTAGGAGCGGGATGTAGAGTTTATAGGGGATAAGGGTGGGTAGTGTTTAAAAAAAGTATACTGTAATTAGAGAATAATAAATTTCGAATTTTAATTAAAAATTCTAAATTTCGAAAATTGTAATAAATATTTGTAAAAGGCGAAATTTTATAGAACATTATGTTATATTGTTTATTAATTTATTTGTGCTTTAGTGTATGTAGTAAAAAGTATTATTATTATATTTATTTTTAGATCTTTAATAAATAAATGTATATTAATATTAGGACCGGGATGTACAGTTTATAGTTGATAAGGGTGCGTAGTGTTTTAAAAAAGTATAGTGTAATTATAGATTGAAATAATTCTATTTAAAATCTAAATTTCAAATAATCGTCTTTTCTACGAATTATTAGTAATTAGTGAAATTGTATAGCAGTTTATGGATTATGGTTTAATGCTTTAATTAAATGGTGAGTGCAGTTGGTATACTCATTTATTAAGGTTGACTCTTTAGCACTTACTGTAATAAAATGGTGATTCGAGTTGGAATAGTTCATTAAATAGGTTCTGTGTCCAGCACTTACTCTAATTAATTGATGATTGTAGTTGGAATAGTAAATTAAATATGTTCTGTGTCCAGCACTTACCCTAATTAAATTGTTATTGGAGTTCGAATATTAAATTACATAGGTTTTGTGTCCAGCAAGGTATACAACCTTTAGAACGCAACTTTTACAAGTAACTACCATTACAACGCAACTTTTAATACGCTAAAACCTTTACACTGCATGTATTTACAACGTATTTTTTAACAACGCAGGTACCTTTACAACGCATTCCATTACAATGTAAGTATTGCTAAGTAAATAATTAGATTGTAAATGTTATATGTTTGAGGTAAAGGGGTATTTTTAGGTTTCAGGGTCAGTTTTTAGTTTTTGGGTAAAGGGGTATTTTGAGGGTTCAGGGTCAGTTTTTAGTTTTTGGGTAAAGGGGTATTTTGAGGGTTCAGGGTCAGTTTTTTGTTTTTGGGTAAAGGGGTATTTCTGGGGTTCAGGGTCAGTTTTTAGTTTTTGGGTAAAGGGGTATTTTTTGGGTTCAGGGTCATTTTTAGTTTTTAGGTAAAAGGGTATTTTTAGGGTTCAGGGTCAGTTTTTAGTTTTTGGGTAAAGGGGTATTTTTTGGGTTCAGGGTCAGTTTTTGGGTAAAGGGATATTTTCAGGGTTCAGGGTCAGTTTTTAGTTTTTGGGTAAAGGTGTATTTGTAGGTTTCAGTGTCAGTTTTTAGTTTTTGGGTAAAGGGGTATTTTGAGGGTTCAGGGTCAGTTTTTAGTTTTTGGGTAAAGGGGTATTTCTGGGGTTGAGTGTCAGTTTTTAGTTTTTGGGTAAAGGGGTATTTTTAGGGTTCAGGGTCAGTTTTTAGTTTTTGGGTAAAAGGGTATTTTTAGGGTTTAGGGTCAGTTTTTAGTTTTTGGGTAAAGGGGTATTTTTTGGGTTCAGGGTCAGTTTTCAGTTTTTGGGTAAAGGGATATTTTCAGGGTTCAGGGTCAGTTTTTAGTTTTTGGGTAAAGGTGTATTTGTAGGTTTCAGGGTCAGTTTTTAGTTTTTGGGAAAAGGGGTATTTTGAGGGTTCAGGGTCAGTTTTTAGTTTTTGGGTAAAGGGGTATTTCTGGGGTTCAGGGTCAGTTTTTAGTTTTTGGGTAAAGGGGTATTTTTGGGGTTCAGGGTCAGTTTTTAGTTTTTGGGTAAATGGGTATTTTTAGGGTTCAGGGTCAGTTTTTAGTTTTTGGGTAAAGGGGTATGTTTAGGGTTCAGGGTCAGTTTTTAGTTTTTGGGTAAAGGGGTATTTTTAGGGTTCAGGGTCAGTTTTTAGTTTTTGGGTAAAGGGGTATTTTTTGGGTTCAGGGTCAGTTTTTAGTTTTTAGGTAAAAGGGTATTTTTAGAGTTCAGGGTCAGTTTTTAGTTTTTGGGTAAAGGGGTATTTTTAGGGTTCAGGGTCAGTTTTTAGTTTTTGAGTAAAGGGGTATTTTTAAGGTTCAGGGTTAGTTTTTTGTTTTTGGTATATACAAATAGATAGAACATTACATTTATATTACATTTGCAAAAAGACATAAACATGATTTTTTAATAGGTTATATAAAAATATTAGACAAGTTTTTTTTAAAAACAATTTTATTTATTCAACATTTGAAAAATACGATCAGATATACATTTTATCAAGCTATATTTCGTATCATTATGAAGAAATAGAAGGACAATGTTCTTTGAATAATCACATTTTTGAGTAGTTTTCTTGAAAAGTACTTTTCATTTGTAGAGAAAATATGGTTAGTTAACATTATGCAATGTATGATACTATACATACATAATAAAAATATTGTTTATTAATAAAACTTAAAACATGTGTAATGAAAAACATAAATCATTAATTTAAATACAATATAGTGTTATACAGATGATGATATTAACATATGAACAATTTTAAAAGTATAATATAATATTAAGATCTTGATTAGAACATTTAGATCATCATCAATGATTGTTTTAAGAATACAATATTGTTATGTATAATTATTATTATTAATAAATAAGTTTTAATAATAATAATTTTCACATATTAGTCATATTGTAAAAAAGTTAATCAGAAAAACAAATACAATATTACACATTTAGCGATATTATAATTTTAATACATATTACATTAAATATTTCAACATATTTATAGTTAATGTAATAAATATTAAAAGTATGTAAAATATTAATAATATATAGAAAAACATTATTTTTAACTCACAATGTAGTATACAATTTTTAGTACATTATACATAATTTCTAAACATATATATAACTATAATGGACATTTATAGTAGTACTTTTCACAGTCAGACATAATTTAGTTCTTTTATTTTGTAACCACTCTTTGTCTTTTTGCGTTATTTTGGGAAAGGGAAAGTCGCGGTTGGAAGCAGTTTCACGTTTGAGTAGGTACGATTCTAGTTTTAACATTTTAAAGTATTGTAACTAAAAATTAAAGGTAGTCCTTTGATATTTAGGGGTTGGTAATTAAAGTATGACTATTTACATATAATGGAGTGGACTCAATACGTATTTCCGTTATCGAGTTTTTGTAGCATTTAAAGTAGTTGGAGTTAATGAGTCTGTTGTATGATTTAATTAAAAATTTAAATAATAGGATTGTTATGTTTATATATTATGCTATATTCGTTAGTGTTATGTCGGTGGGATTGTTTTGAATTTTTTTTTCTCGTATTTTGAAACTGCTATTTCCGTTTCCGATTACTATTTTTTTTTTGGGAAAAGGAAGTGTGTTTCAGTTGTTAGAACGGAGATGTATAACATTCTCCCGTAATTTTTTGAGTTCCCTGAAATCTTTATCACAGTTTAAGATTATAGTCGTCATTTTCAATGGCATTTCAAGAGTCGTTTTATTTGGATGATGGATACTTTTAGCAAAGTTAATTGAAAATTATTTCATGATTTGTTGTATTAGGTCTTTCAGATTTAGACAGTATATTGTTGGTAAAGGATTAATATTTATGATGTTGTATTTCAAGGTAACTTATTCATTTATATTATTTTATTTGGATGGAAACAGTATACTTATTACAACTAGTTTAATGTTTTGGCTATCATTTTTAGACATTCCAGTCCTCTTGTTGTAGGATAGAGTTGGACTTGCTGTTGAAGATATAGATACATTTGAGCAGTTTGTCTAGAGAGTTTTGGTTTTAGTTGTATGACAGATTGCTCCATACGTAGTTCCTGAAAGCTTTGCTCTTTTTGTATACTTGTGAGTAGCTTGTGTAATGTGGGTGTTGTACGTCCAGTAGAAGAGAGGAAGGCATTGTGCCAACCTTCAACAGCATAGTTCGTTTTAGCCTCTTGGTTCAGTGTTGAAAGATATACATTCCACCAGGGAATTAAAAATTTTGGCTGGCGTCTGTGGCCTGACCTATGTAGTCTCCCTACCCAGTTGTCCTCAAAGTAATCTAAAAGTGGGGCAAGTCTTTGCTCATTTTGGGTGTAGAAAGGACTTTCAATTAATAGATTGTAATGTTCTGCCACATCAGTTACTGGTACATATGCCAGAGCAATGAGATGTTTAATTTGGTATGCAAAAGTTATATTTGTTGCATACTCAACACTAAGGGAAGATTTTTGTAAATGTCTCCAGAGACATTGATTGAAATGAAAATAACATCCTTGAATGGATGTGTGTGGGTAAGTTTTCAAAATAGAATTAATCATAGCTTGTTCGAAGTCTATGATTATTTTAATTGGGAAGTAGTCAGAAGTTTGTTCTTTTATTTTTTGCAAAATTTCTGTATAAGTTGTGGCTTGTTTATTCGGTAATAAACAGTATATGAATGGGACACAGGTATTATGATATTGCCCCTGAATTGTGTATAATTGGTAGAAAGGTTTTGGGCATATAGAAAAAGTTCCATCCATCATCCAAGTAGCACTTTCTTGCAATTTCTTAATGTTGTTATTTGTTGCAGACATGATTATTCTTTTGTCTTTGCTATGATTATCATGAAAAATAAATGGTTCGTCATTATGAGTGATTACAAGGTCAGGTGGAATTATGACTTCCTCGAAAGTTTGGGGAATTGGTATATTGGGTATATTTGCTTTTTTTGTCCTTGCTATTGTTCTTTTAATGGAAGCAATAGATGGTAACTGAGTTCTTGCTTCTCTGGGAACTTTAGGTAGTAATTCTTTCAAAATTACGCTGCTAGGTAGGTCTGATGTGCTACTTAAATGTTTGATATTCTCCAGAGTGGATCTCACTTCGATTTCTGAAATGTTAGGTGGGTGATTATGTTCAGTAGTATTAATAACACTTGTTTCCCTGGTTGTAGCTCGCCCATAGCATTTATTGGAGTAATATTTCGTACATTTCCAATTCACTTTAAGGTCTTTTTGTTTCTCCTGGGTATAAGTGTAGCCCATATAGCATAACAAAAATTTGCCTTTCTGAGATGTAATAAATCTTGCATCATCAGTCATTCTTGAGTTCTGGTATCTAGAAAAGTTAATATAAAAATATTATGAAGATGTGTAATTTAAAAAACATTATCAATTAAGCAGGTACTATTTCTAGTATTTTACTTACCAGCAGTAAAGTTGTATGTATTGAAAGTAGGTGTAGTTTCAGTCAGATGTTGTAGTCCTATTGCCACGGTCTGTTGAAAAAAAGTGAAGTATGTTATAGGATATGTTTAAATGTGTATTTTCGTTACAGTTTTGGTAGTTTCTAACGTTACTAAAAATACTTTACTTTATTTGGATTTTAAAAGAGACATTTGCAAAATAATAGTAACAGAAGTATAAAAAGAGGCAATTTTTGTTACAGTATATTCTATAGAGTTTATAAAGACTTGTTATGTTTGATTTTTGTACTTACCAAGAGATTTAGACTTGTAGCAGAATGTTTGTTCTTTGATGTGAATTATCTGTTTGAAGTTGCTTTGAGGTCTATTTGGAGAGAATGTTTAAGAAAATTACTAAAGAGTTTATATGTTGCATAAAGCATAGACACTTGTTATAAAACATTGTTACTTATTTGGTGAAAAGAACCTGGGATGACATGTATTATGAATTAAAGCAGAAGAAACATATTTAAGAACATGAATAGATAATTTTTAATAAAGCATTGTAACTTATTTCGTCCTAAAAAACCGGGGATCACAATATGTATTATGAGTTACAGCACAAGAAACACATTAGAGAGCATGATTTTAGGAAGTTACTTGTTTAATTACTGTAAGTAAATAATTAAAATATGTAGATACCTTTTTTATAGTCAAAGTGTCGAATATCTTGAAGTAGAAGTAGAAATAAATTTTGCTGTAGACTCTGTTTTAAGGAAAAGTACATAGAGAAACCACATTTTAGTTTAAAAATCTTGGTATATAAGTAATAGTTAATACAACATTAGAAATTATTAACAGAGCTATATTATTACTTACTTGTAGTATTAGGACGAAATTTCTGGCACAGAAGAATATAGATGTTGCTCCCAAAATTGGCAGTATGTGGTCACGAAGAATATTCCCTGCAACTTGTATGTTTGTTTGTGACTGGTTTATATAGGGTATGTGTAATTAGGTTTGCTTTCTGATTGGTCACATATGTTAAGACGAGTTACTATTGGTTAGTTTGAATTTTTTTAAGTAAATAAATTATGACATATCTGATTATATTGTTTATATAGAGGAAGAGAAATGATGTATTTATGTTTTAAAAAAACTTTGTAATAATTATAGTATATTTATAATGAGTATAATCTATAAACAAATGTATGTTTACAATGAGTGTATATAAAAATATCGTTAGCGAGATAAAAATAAATTTATTAAAAGTAAATTTTACTTAATAATACTTAAATAAATTAGTGAAGTATTTTCAAATGTGTGTATTATTAAGAGAATAGACGCATTGGTGTTATATATCAAAAAAAGAGTATTTTTAAGCTATCGATATATTTATATAGACGACAATAGTGCTATCGATATTTTAGTTATCGATATTTTTGTAGTGTGCTATATGTAGTATTGAGTGTCGATATTATGGTAGTCGAAAATAATGTTAGCGATATTTGTGTAGTCAATATTTTTGTGCTTCGATATTTTGTGATCGATAATTTTGTAGTTTTCATGTTAAGTATAGGGTGTCGATATTAGTGATATCGATGTTTGAGACTCGATGTTATAGTAGGTCGATTTTTGTGAAATCGAAATTCTGTCAGTGATTCTTACAGCTATCTTTCAAGGAATGTTAGTAAAAGAAATGATAAATATTGCATTTAAAACGCATTAAACACCTTTACCTAGTAGGGTGTGATATTTCTAGTTCCAACTCTAGGTTCTTGAACCATTAATGGCTATTGGTGCATCTTATACTAGTCTTGGTCCGAGGCAGTGGTCCTAACTAATGAGGGCTTCAAAATACTTTTGCAATTCATTTGGTCTTCATCCACTTCCCCACTCCTCTAAGGCATTTTGGAAACTTGTGACAAATACCGCAGTTTACCTTTAGGAACGGTTCGAATTAACACAAGCAATGAATGAATTAACAAGTGCTTTCACACTAAGGTATTAAAGAAGAGGCAGAGACTACACTAATGCGGGGAAAGTCAAGTTTTACAATTTATTTCTGAAAGTAGAGCAGAATAGTGTCACACTGCAGCAAGGATGGGAGAGAGTTCCACTCCTTCGCAGTCAGAAAGGTGAAGGTGCTGCTTTCTTCTCTTCACTTGCTGGTTCTGCTTCCTTACATCTATGTGTCTCCTTTCTTTTTCCCTCTCCACCCCAACCTCTTAACAATTTTTGCTTTTTCTCCCCAATTATATCCATCTCTCTTTCTCATGCTCTACTCACCTTTCATCTCTCTACCAGCATTTAACCATCTCTCGCTGATTCTAATCATCTAACACCCACATATCCATTGCACCTGCACCAGCCTTCACTTGTTGGTTCTGCCCTCTTACATCCACTTCTCTCATTTCCCTTTAACTCTTTCCTCAGCCTCTTATGTTCTCGTACTGGTTTATTCTCTTATACAACTGCCTTCCACTTCCCACTCTGCACCCCACCTATTAATTTCTCTTGCTGGGTATGCCTCTCCTATTTTCTCCTCTACCGTCAATACTCTGCTCAATTTTCATATCTCTTACCATATCTCTAGCCTCTTACCTTCTCTTGGTGGTTCTGATCCTAGTGTGGCCAATTTTCCAGTAATAATTTTCAGGACACTTTGTGAGTGAAGAGACACTTTGTGCGATCAAGGACATAAAAAGACTTTTATTACGGAACAGGAGACTCCGAGTAGCATAATGTTTAAAAAGCAGTCAAAAACCTTGCTTTTTAATTAGTCATCCAGCCAGGGTTTACGCCATCCATTCTCCTCCGAATTGTCTCCCACGCCAGGACACTTCTGAGTCTCTGTGCACGTTACAAATGGTGGATAACATAACATAACATAGAGCATTGCAGCTTTTGGGGTTTCATTTTAAATTCTCCTTCTGAGGCCAACTAAGAAGAAGTAATGTGACAGGAGACTGAGCTCATTTAGTGTGATTGCTATATCATGCTGTATTTAAGTTCTAATCCCTTTACCACCTCCTAGAGTAAGCCTCTTCTGCTAACAGTTGCCACTTTTGAAAGATGTGAAAATGAAGAACTCTTGTATCCAAACAAAATGAAATAGTCTGAAACTTTGATACATCAAAGGAAAATCTCAGTATCTTCTACCTATAGTCGTCAGTAATCACCTGCTGCCACAGGATAGTGAGTACTATAGCTTGACAGTCTGTCTAACAGGGTGGTCAAGTAACTGGGGTGGGCAGACAACAAAACGAGATGTCCAAAGGGAATGTTTTTGCCATGAAACTAAGATACTTGATATCTAATCTCAGCCTTACCACTTCACATATATATGCTGGAAATAAACACTGTATTCTCAAGTTGGGCACTTTGCAGGACTTAAAACACAGTGGCATTTCCCTGGCGAGGTCAGCTTCTTGACTTTGCCATCAGAATCGCGGAATTATAACAATTAAGTTACCATGAAGAGGAAAAGTAGTGGTTTTCACTCACTCTCAAATGTACGGAAAGTAGCTTTTCTGTTATAAAAATAAAAGACATTGGCTTCTTGGTAGTGCAGTCAGTATTTTTGTATGCACAATGTAATGTAATGTAATGTATGTATACTTGTAAAGCGCACTGTTACCTCGTTACGTGGTGTCCTGGCGGTGTATACCGCTGGGGAACCCGTCCTGGCTTTCCCTGTGAGAGGGCACCCCCAAGGTGAAGCCAGGCATCCCCGGCGCTGCTGGGGCCGTTGTGGAGATTAAGCAAGCTATTGCCCAGAGTTGCAGAGTGGGACCCATGGTTAGCGTAGGCACCTAGGCGAGAATTATCGAGTCCGCGGACATTGACCCAAGACCCATGGGGTACATGATCTGAGATGGGGACATACCACAAGCTGATAGTTGATAATTCTCCATCAAAGATGCAGGAAAGGCTACTCCGCAGATGACAAAGTGACAATTATTCACAAGAGTAGTCGTTTGAATGAAAATATTTTACGGGTATCAGAAATCGGAGTGCTGCCTGTCTCTTTAGGTTACTACTGGTGGAGTCAACTGTACTCGAAGAGGATGACTGGATGGTTGCAAATATTGAATCATTATCTTGTGGTACCATTACTGAGGAGAGGAAAATTAGGCCCTTTTAAATCCTGAGCTGGCAAGTATGAGGAATTACATAACCCAGAACTGGAAAAAGGAATTTGTTGATGATGGCTTGTTGGGTAACTTCATGTTAATATGGTCAGAAATGTTGATAGTGAATGTTCTGGACTATAATAGTTAAAAATGATGTTGCCCATGTCCTTGTGATAAAGAATGATATCATTGCCTCATGAAGGACATAGAAGAGTGCCATCCATAAAGATAAAATCACGCATATAGACCACAATTTGGAGAGATATAATGAATTGTAAGAGTTATATGTAGTTTGATACGTCTCACATAGTAAAAGGGTCTCCAATAGTTCAATTGAAATTCCTGACAGTCCATGGAAGAGAATCGGGCTAGATATTTGTGGGCCATTTTGTTTTAGAGATCTAAAAAACAAATAAGTGATCATAATTATTGATTATATTTCAAAATTGCCTGAGTAAGAAGGGTGAATCAGATAAGGTTTGAGAATATTATTTCGATCATAGTGGTATATTCTTGAGAAAGGCATGCCAGAGATGATTACCACAAATAATGGTCCACAATCTGTTTCCACAAAAATGTATTAATTGCGAAGAGGCATAGTATTGTACACCATATAACTGCTTTATATCATTCTCAGGAGACTTGAGTAGTTGAGAGATTCAATAGACTTCTTGGCGATTATTTACAGATGGCGGTGGAAAGATGAACTAAAGAGCATTTGATGGAATTATAAGCCCACTCCCCATACAACAACTAGAGCCTTCTTTTGTTTTTGTTTTTTGCAGAGAAATGAAAATAAAAATAGATGTTGGCATAGGCAGAGTTTTCTCACCAGGCTGAATCTCCACTCTGCTCACTTGCAGTTGTAGGTTTTCCTGGCAGCTCTTCTCTGATATCTGATGATGGGTAGAAAGGGATTATTGTCACTCTGAGTCAGTGTCTATTGAATCTTAGGTCTGACTTTTAAGGCAACGTTGGGGCTTCCATGCAGTCAATGTCAGTACCAGCAGAAGGACAAGACAGCAGTGCTTGAGCAGGGCATTACTCCTAGTCACATTATAAAGTTCAGCATTAGCTCCAAATTCAGGTAGGCCCATGCTGATCTCATTAACATTAAAGTCTTACAAGGCAGTGGGATTCTCGAGCTTCCATTTCCAACCCACAGCAGATGAATAGCTTCCAACTGACATTCACATCCTGTGCTTGAAATGCAACCACTGAACTCGGACCAGGTTTTTCCACTTCTGGACAGGGCATGTTTGTCCTTCCCCCTTTATATGGTGCACACAGGTGACTATCTGCCACCACATAAAGAGGTAGTTTCATGAAGGGTAGTCTAGTATGTATGTACGCTCGACTTACCCTAGGGCATCTCGGCGCATGCATTGGGAACCCGTCCTGGCTTTTCCCTGTGAGATAACCTGTACTGGGCATCCCCAAGGTGAAAGCCAGGCATCCCGCTGCGGGGCCGTTGTGGAGATTAAGCAAGCTTAATGCCCAGAGCGGCATAGAGTGAACCCGTGCTTAGAGTGGGCACCGAAGCGAGAATTATCGAGTCCATGGACAATTGGGCTAAAGACCCTGCCGTGTCGGGAATTGAACCCTGGTCCCGGGTCTGACCTCTGCTTCAGGGAATGCCTCCTCTAACCAGTGAGCCACACTTCTCCACCTCGATTTACAAAAGGGGGTGGTGATGAACAGAGTGTCTGAATTGAGCAGACCACTCTTACCCAGTCCAAAGATCAGGGCTTGATCCATCACCGTTATTTATCTCACTGCCCCATCCCAGCTCAGAACCTGGCTATATGCAAATCAGTCTGTCCCTGGCCCAGTGCATCATGGGAACAGGGCAGACTAAACTACCAAGCCAATTCTTTACCAGAAAGGAGACAAGCTACCGGGGACCGGTTTCTGGCATTTCAGCCTCTTCGGCCCGGCTTGCTTGAATCCTGATGGAGCAGTGAGAAAGGGACTCATGTCTGAGTATACCCTGCCACACCTATACAGGATTCAAGCAAGCCGGGCCGAAGAGGCTGAAATGCCAGAAACCGGTCCCCGGTAGCTTGTTTCCTTCCCAGTGTAAGAATTGGCTTTTGTAGTTTGGTTTGCCCTGTTCCCATCATGCACTGGGACAGGAACAGACTAATTTGCATACAGCCAGGTTCTGAAACTGGGATGGTGCAGTGAGCTAAAAAACGGTGTTGGATCTAGCCCTGATCTCTTGACTGGGTGAGAGTATTCTGTTTAATTCAGAGACTCTGTCCCTCACCACCCCTTGTTGTAAACACTTCTCCACCTAGCATGAGTCATGTCTATTTTCTCCAGACGCTCCCTGGGGAAGAACAATTAAAGGATGTGGTACCCTTAAAAGCTCCATCTTGAACTCTCTGGTTATACAAAAAGATGCAAACGACCAGCTAGCTATAGGTATCCCTAGCAACTGCTGTACTAGAGATGATCACAATCGCTCTATAATCATAATTACCTTTTATTAAGAAGATGGACAATAAGGTGGATCCTTGTGTCCAAATGTCACCGGACAGAACTTGCACAGGGGACCAGTAAGAATCCTTCCTGAATTCTGTACCCAGAGTACAATTTCCTAGCTCAACAAGGAAAGCTGCGACATGACAGAGTTCCCAGTAGTTTAGAGCGAGTAGAAAGAAGTGTAAAGGGACTTAAGTTAGACAATGCACCATGATTCAAGGCGGGATATTTTTAGAGGTGACACAGTTGCCTTTCCAAGGACAGACGAAAAGCAGTAATGCTAAATAATTATTTAAACGACGAAGTGCTAAAGCCACCCTATCAGACAGCGTTCTGAGATGCAGGGCCGGCTTTAGCGCAGGTTGCACCCGGTGCGACAATCACTTTTGGCGCCCCCCTCCCATGACTGCCTTCTCGGATTCTCTCACTACCACCTGCAAAAGTGCCCCATATCTCTCCTATCATAAAATATTGCTAAACACAGTGCCCCCTGAGATCACAGCGCCCCCTTCAACAGGTCAGCACCCAGTGTGACTGCACCAGTCGCACTGCCCTATAGCCGGCCCTGCTGAGATATTTCGTAGGACAGGCTTAACGCTTTAACAAGATCCTGACGCTAGAACACTGTACGCAGCCTCCAGTACCCTGGCGTAGTGAAAGCCAGTGAGCTGAGGCAAAGGTCATTGTAGGTTAAAAGGAAGCCAGCTGAAGTAACAATTGCTGCAGAGCGAGACAGAAGGGGGAGAAGGGGCGTAGCCCAAGCCCCTGCCAGCGCGAGGCTCGGGGTTGGGGTGGGGGGGGGACACAACCCTTCAGGGTGCCCCCAATCCATCCGAAGGCCCCATTCAGGTCAAGTCGAATTAATAACTCTAAGACATCCATGGTATACTCAGGGGCCTCTCTTCATATTCCTTGGGTGGGGGGTGTTGGTGGTGACTGGCTCCTGCTCTGTGTGGCACTACACTGGGGCAGGATTGCTCAATTGAAAACATTTTAGGAAAAAATCAAAGATCTTCACAGAGCAGACGTGGCAGAGAAACTACATAACCCGTGCATTAGGGATTATTTACATAGTATTTCGTGGGTTTAAAAAAGCATTACACAAACCTTTCTTAATAAAAAAAACAACAAAAAAACAATGAACAGATAACATTGCACCCTTGATACACGACCGTTATTTGACATAGGGTCATGACGCCAAAAATACCAGGTACAAGAAGTTTAACTCGTTTAGAATATCATGCACTACCTCGTTTCACTTTGAGAAAAGCCTCTTATACCGTACGTCATTTTTCTCTGTATCATGTGCCCTTAATGATTAATTATGAAATTTCACTTCCATATGCTCCCCTTTAATGACAATCCTCAAAGGAGCTTAAGGGAAAACACATCACAAGCCTCAACATCACCATAAGGAGCAAATATTGCAAAAACATGTCTTTAATGTTGAGTAAAAAATAGCTGTATTTTTCCTTACTGTTGGTTCGACTATCACTCAGTTCCCCTGGCAACCACTGGCTGTAAGAACATAGGGTCCCCGCATCTGAGATAATAACATTTTCAAAAGCGTCAGTTTATAATACTTCTGGAGTCTAATTTCTAGTGAGTTTAACAGCTTTAATGGGCAACCGTGAGCAATATTCCCATTTCCCAGAATTCCGGTGAAATCATGCTGTGTTTTCTCGCCCTCCATTTTGCTGGGGCTTATATCTAGATGGCTACACGGTAGTAATCTCAAAATAGGGCTAGTTATTAGAGCATGCAGGCTCATTTGCAAATTAATGGGTATCATCTGTCACATAAAACTGGTGTTTGAAATTTACATCAGTTAATTCTTCAAGGAGGTTCCCTGTTCAACATTTCTCATCCTCGAGGGAGCCAAGGATTTGTTTGAAGTAGGAACAGCTCACTTTGAATAATGGAAAATTGACTTTAAAATGAATCATCTCCAATCAGATTCTTTTTATGGGAACTGTTACGCGAGGAAATTTGAATAGGATTGTCCTCGTTAGAAAGGAACCCTGCAATGAAACAGGACACAAAGCCCTAGTCATGCAAGTAAAATATATGTGTTATGATCAGCTGAATAATCTTCAATAGTTCTCATATTGATTTATTCATGGTTATCTGATTTTATGGCAAGATGGATGCTCACCTAATGGTTTTATAATGCAGCTTTATTGGATTACCAGCCAGGTTAACCAACGAAAACTACACTTCCCAGAAAATCAGAGAAGTGAAGTAACAAGTAAAATAATATACAAGCATTGGCATTGCAAATTGGTTTGGCTTTAAGGAACAACGCTGGTAGAGACGTGCGCACACAAATGCTGTTTGCGTGTGTTGGCGCCTTAAAGCCAAGGGCCTTATTGCGGCACTTTTTCCCATGTTAAAAGTGACGCACCGGCGGCGCAAGTCCTTCATAAATAAGGCCCCAAGCCTATTGGCTTTCCTAACGAGCGTTTCGTTTTGTGATGGGGTGTTTGGTAGAAAAAACATGCATGATTTGGTTAAAATATAAATAGCTGTTATTCAAAGGCGTGTCTCAGGCAGTCAACATGTGTTCTGCATATTTTGTCAAAGAGAATGACTGTTTTAAACAAGTAACAAACACGTCTTTGCCTGTGGAAGAATATTACATTGCCTCTTTATTGCAGTAGCATAATGGCAGCATGCAAATGAGGTGATATTGAAATAAAACATTTAACATGTTAAAAAATGTTCAGTTGCTATATTACAAATGTCCTTTTGAACATTATGCATAATCCAAACCTTGTTAATACAAATGGCAGACGTCAAATTCGATGGAAGCAAAGCTTCAAGTTGTTTTTTGTTATGTAATGTACTTTTCAGTCCTTGACCTCTCTGTGCTAGTTCATGAGACAGCCTTAGAGGGGCCCACATTGAACAAGCATTGGCATAGCCAATAGGTCGCGCCATTGAGACCTTATAAGTGTTTAGCCATGCAACACTTGATGTTGTTGCACCAAGGATATTGTGCTGCATAACTATTTACTTATAAGGTCCCAAAAGCGAGACCTATTGGCTATGCCAATGCTTGCTTCAATTACTTACCGATACAACTTAGAGAATAAAAAGGCACTTGTAGCTCGATGGCGCTGCTGTGTCTACACAATGACTTGGCCACTATGGAGAAGTAATAATAATATTTCTGAAGAAATTCAATTTGCAGCATAAAAGTGCTGGTTCTTCAAGACTTTATGGTGCTTTCTGAAATCTGCTGTGACATGAATAAATGAATGAATGAATAATGTTTATAGGACACAAACAAACACCAGAAAGCTTCATGGCCCAAGAATTTAAAAGTATGGTCAGCAAGACTTAGTAGAAAATATCTGTTGTCTTTTTTCATGGCTTTCAAGTCAATGTATTTGTGTAGACAAAGCATCTTATGGAGGGGGCAGCTGCCAAAAAGGATTGTCCACCTTGCTGAGATTTCCTAAAGTGTGGTACACTAAAGAGAGACAGACATCCTGAGTGTAGGGGTCTCCTTTCGGAGTGTCTCAGGAGAAGTTTCTGAACAGCAGAGCGGCAGGGGGAGTCTTAGGCATGTGCAAAGCTGTGCACCTGCACAGGGCCGCCAAACCCCAGGGGCTGCCACGCCAATATATATCCTTAATATAATAATCCTCTGAGGATGGATACATATTTGCGTGGCAGCCCCTGGCAGGGATTTGGCAGCCTCCGGCTCTGTTCCACTTCTAAACACCCTGACCCCCCCTCTTTACTGGCCTCCGCGCCTGTGTTCCTCCGGGGGCCCCCTACCTATGCTCCCTGCCGAAGGCCGCCTAGAGCCTAGAGCCGCCCCTGAGAGCGGCCAATCCTGTAAACAACATTATGCACAAAGCTAAGCTCCATGTATTGAATCCGACTTGAGAGAGACAACCGATAAGGAGGGCAATGGGTCTGAGTGACCCACTTGAACTTTCTCAAGATGATGACAAGCCAGTCTGCCATTTGTGTACACTTTGCAGTTTAATAATTGATAAAGCCGAAAGAGCTGGATAGCAGGCATTGGCAAAGTCTATCTGAATTCAATTAGAGAGTCTGCCGTGCAGGTTTCAAGATGGGCAGGTATAAAAGGGAGGATTTTTTTTTAAATCAGCACCTGATGATAATAAATTGAAAATGCTGCTTGGGCTAACAGGTTAAGTTCTTTACCTATTCAGAAGCCTAGGATTTTAATCATGATGACTTGTGTTGGTCCGCGGGTGACCTGTCCAAGTTACAGAACCAAGTCTTGGCTGAACAAAGCTTGGGCAAGGTGAAATTCATGCATAAAGTGATGACAGACAGACATTCATGCGTTCCTGAGTTTCCCCTGCTGGTTTTTGAAAATATTTTTATAGACATTTTGTTAAAGATACAAAACACTTCAACAACATAACAGGCCAGTATGTTGATACAGCAATACGGAATGTAGCATAGTCACAGTCCATGTATTAATACACAATTCAATATTTGGTCGCATCTCACTTGTGCTCACGGCTCATGAGAACATTAACATAATAAACCCAAATGCTCTCTGACAGCGGTATAAGAAGATAAGAGATTAAAACACAAAATAATACAGTATTCCACAGGGTTTGTGCAGATCGTACCAGTCATATGCAATTACCACCATTGTTTCTGTGGAATTAAGAGTGGGGACCCAGTTTCCCCTGCTGGTTTGTTGAATATCAATAACCTGGGATCCATCCACGTATAACATCATGTGAAACTCAATGGCTTTAATGATTTTGATGAAAGGAAGGAGAAAGATATTGACGAGGATAAGGGAGAAAGTAGACACCTGAGGGCCTCTAGCCCCGTGTGGGAGTGGCTCTGAATGTAAAGGAGGTAAAGTAAACGCTTGAGTTCTCTCAGAAAGAATGAACCACTGGCTTGCTACTTTCTACTGACACCTCTTCAGGTCGCTGGATCAGGATGGAGAGATCAACTTTACCACATTCAGCAGAAAGATCCCAGCAAAATGAAGCAGATGTGAGTGCTTCTGTCCAGTCCCCTTATAAGTGCAGTCAATACAGCCAATAGAGCTATCACCATCCCCAGACCTATTTGACTAAGAAACGTCCTTGGTAAGGATTCCTTGTTGGTCGAGTTGTGAAAGCGCAGAGTCTGTCCTCTGAACCACTGTACACTAAGAGAAGCAAAGATCTGTTCGGGAGTGTGAAATTGATGGCTAATCTGGTGGTAAAGGAGAGGAAATGTGGTTGGGTTCTCCAGTACACTGTTCAAGGCCTTGTGGACAAGTTTAGGGTTTTTGAATTTGACCCGCTGCTTAGCAATCCACAGTGAGCGGTATCTGTTAAGTAAAAAAATTTAGGAGGCCCCCTTAACTGTCAAATCTGGGACAGGGGAGAGTAGGTAGTAAGGCAAGGAAGTCCCACAGTTGGCCCTGATTGGGCAGTATGACCTTACGGATGCCCGAACTTGTGTTTTTACAAATACCAATCACACATTGTTGTATGCAAAACCTAATGGTTATAAAGGTAGCTAGTAAGGCGGCCAACACCTAGATGCAAACGAATCAGAAAAATATTCAGTACTCTTACATTTTTAGTTTAATCAAATTCTAAAAAGGACAGGACGTGTAGGTTTGTAGAAAAATATAACAGTATATATTTATTTCAGAGGTCATTCGCAAAGACACAGGTAATTAAAAACAATTTATACAGTAGCTAGATTAAAAACAAGATAAAAAATACAGTGGTATGTACTTCAAGGCAAAAGTTCATTCATAAACACTATAAACATAACAATTTATTGCAAGAACAGGGGTCGACGCGGCGTTTCGGTTTTTTGAAGAAACGATTAAAAACCTTCTTCAGGACCAAGTTCTAAAAAGAAACATATAATTACTTTTTTGCGTATGACAAGTATCAAGTGTATATACAAAGCATTTTTCTTCCTACTTTTTTTAAACATAAAACACGTCCTGACTGTTATAGACACAGAACACTGTTGTTTCTATTCATGATTAGCCATGACCTGATTACAAAACTAAGGCAACCTGTTGGTATTTGTAAAAGAACATGTTGATTCCAAGGTAGGGCATATCGCTAGTGGGTGTAGGAGATAGGTATTACAATATCTCTCCAAGGGTAGTGGCAATGTTTACATGAAAATATTTCACTAATTCCAATAGATCATGGTGCTCTCAATTTTCACTATTAATTATTCATCTGGTTGTGGGTGGCTCATGTCTCATACCCTAGTTGAATATTGGAATAAGGTGTGATTACCTTAATTATTTAAAACTCTCAGCCCGATGAATCCGGGGAGACTGTTGTCCCAAGTATACCTTTTGGGTTTCAACTGGACTGTATGCTGCCAGGTCTGCAGGTAGTTATAAATCCTGTAGGGAAGTGAAGTTAAAAAAGCCTATGTTAGACTAGGCAACCTGTCTGGAGTGCAGGGCTTGATGGTAAATCATAGCTACCTTCTGATTTCTTTAGTGGAGATGTCGCGTTAGTAGTAGAAGCCACCGATATGTATATTTCAACAAGGGCTAAAAAAATTTATAGAATGTACTCAGCCTCTATTTTGCATAGTTTCATTCAAAATTCCAGAAACAGAAGGGGGCTGTGTTATAATTTTGCCATATATAGCTTACCCAGATTTTTAATTACTGGCTCCCCAGGTCAACACCAACTTTTTCCTTTAGGCGCTGTACTGGTGTGTGCTGCCTTATATTGGGGCACTTCTCCTTGCACTGTGAAGGAAAAAGGGAGGGGTAGTATGTAAAATGTTACTGAAGCCCTACTGACTGTTCTGCAGTTATAGCTTTTTAATGATTTTGAAGTCAGCATGTTATTGCATTTCATGCTAATTGCAGCTGTATGGATACAGTCTGTCATTCTATTGTAGTAGGTGCGTTTTTATATAGCCTTGCGTGTTTAGAGAAACATGTGCTGTCTCCTCCCCTCAATGACTCTGATATATGTAAACACTGAGCGCTATTCGAATGCCGTTTTCTATCTCTTAAATTCATGTGACCGGGCATGCACCTTTCCATAGTTACATTGCAATGCTCGGTATCTAGATAGAACCGTGTCGTATAAGAACTTAATAGTTCAATAATCCACCAGACCGGTGTTCGTGTTTCCTTAGCAAGGTGCAGCTGTTCTTAAGCCAAGTCACTCAACTCAGGGCATCCATTGTTTTTAGACCAATGTGGTGTCCTCTTCAGTTACATCAGTTTGCCCAGACTTATTTTTCAGCATAAATATTAACAAAAGGAGTGTTGGGTGCACTTCTCAGGTTTCAGTTTATAATTATTATTCATCCTTTCTCTAGTATAAAAAAAAAAACTTAGCCACTCGTGTTTCATGAAAATGATCACTCCTTCGTGGCCTGACGGTGTTATATGAACAGGCCAATTGTGTTATCATGAGGGACTTCCTCCAATCCTGTAGTATCATTAAATTCCCTTTAAATTCAGAGCACAGTCCATTATCCATTCGACTCATAACTGGCTCATTGCAGACTTACAAATTGAATGGAAGTTTGACATGACACCGTCAGACCCTGAGGAAGTGAACATTTTTACGAAACATGTGTTGGCCAAGACATTTTAATACAAGTCAAAGGATTAATAAACATTAAGAACTGAATCTGAAAAGTGTGACCCTAAAGCATTTGATTGCCATATTCTCTTAAGTCATATAGCATAGTTATGGATGAGTAAGGAGCAACGTTTTGGACTCTCTGAAGCTTTCGAATCATCTTGGCAGATAGGCCCCATAGCTGTTATCAATGTGTGAAGGGTCACTGCAGTGGCGTGTGCTGTTTCATTATTAAATAGTGTATGCGGGTAAACATCTACAAACAATTGTTATTGCCAAGAGGAGGTGCCTGGGTAGTAATGCCTCTCTGATCCCTCTTTGTAACTCGTAGCTAAAGGGCAGGAAGGGGTAAGGGGCACAGCCTGATTTAATAAATGTTACATTTTCACAGCCTCTCCTCCCACAGACAGACAACTCGACTACCTCAAGCACACCCCCAGCTTCCTTTCCAATGAACGCCCACTTTCTCCGTGCCTTGGCATCCCCCCAGTACACAGTGGATAAAACTCTGATTTGGGCCCTCAAGATGAAATGCACAACTTGGCAGGCAAAGTCTGCCCACGCTCGTGTACACTGCTTAAAGCGAGCACAGCCCACGGCTCCTGGGGTGTCTGTGGAACAGATGCGCGCCCGCCATCCCGGGCTTCCTGACAAGCAAACTGCGCATTTTGTCCGATTAAAAAATGTTTTACGTCGAGAAATAGAGCTGAAAACTTGCCTTATTAGAATCCGCTTTATAAGTCCGTGAGCGTCAACCAAGAGAAAATTGACCCCTTTGTTTTCATACTTGGTGATGTTCCTATTTTTTGGGGGGGGGTGGGAGGAGAGCAAGTGAATCAACAGCTAAAAAGCTTCTGTCAGTCAGCTGCCAGGACGCGAAAACCCATAGTTCTTCGCTGAAAATGTGCATATATGTCTCTGCACAAATGCAGGGTAGGAGATGCTGCTGGGGGAAAAATGACTGTGAAAGCGACACAACTGTGAAAGTGAAAGGCCATGCTAATCAAAAAAACATATGGCCCCTGCATGCCTGCGCCTGTTTCCCTTGTGGGAGAGAGCAGGGGCACCATCTGTTTGCTACAAATAGATAACTACAAACAGATGTTACCAAAGCTAGCTCGCACCAGGGAACGCATTGAAATTGAAAGCCATGCAAAGCGTGCACGTTTTTGGGCAAAAAAGCTGATCAATTCCAAGAGGTCCCCTCTTATTCAGCGCATGCGCGCTGCATAGGCGAGACCTAAAAATGCGTCATTTTGCAAGCATATGCATGGGTGATATGGAAAAAATAGTAGCACAGACACACCTATACCACATTTACGCACGCACATTCCTCACCCTGCACTCAAAAAACATAACGCTCTCTGGTACACACACACACACACAGGCACACCTTTCAGTCTAAATCACTTAGATGTACTATTTACCCTAGACTCATATAGACACATCCCTCAATTCACAAAAAATACTTTTCACCTTGATCCGTCCCTGTGTATCTTTGAATTTAGGGTGAGCAGACAGACCGAAGTTATTATTTTTCAACTAAATTTAGCAAGTAAAGTAATCCTGGGATAAATATCTCCAGGCACATACCTCCTGGAGGCTCTTTGTAGACATTTAGCCCTACTTTCCTGTTGAATTTGTGTCTGCTTCTTGCCCTGTTTTCCTGCTCCTACCATTTAAAAACCTGTTGTTATATACACATTTCCTTCAATTCAAATCTCTCTGCTGGTTGTTTCAGTTCTCACTTTGTTGCGGAGTACTGCAGCGTCCTGTGAATTAGCGATTACAGTACCCTTTTGGTTCCAGATGGACTCCATCAAACTATTATGTAAGTGTTCTGCGCCTCTTCGCAACACTAAGCTATGAATCATATTGAACGATAATGCTAAAGGCAGAAACAACCAGGTACAGAAAAGCACTGGAAGAAGCTACAGACAAGGGAGAGAAATTGCTGGCAGTGAAAATAGCCAAATACAGAACAGTTGAGAACAATACCATCATGTTCTTCCCTGATTTCACTATGAAAGTACAAAGGCAACAAAGATGCTTCCTCAAAGTTAAAAAAGCCCTCAGAGAAAAGCACTGAAATATGCAATGTTATTTCCTGCAAAACTCATAGTTGAGGCAGAAGGCAAAACGTGGTTGTTCACAGAGCCTGAAGCGGCCTGGGAGTGGCTGGACGGTTGACCGAAAATCGGAGAACCGGGGAATCCAGACAGGCTCAGAAGACAAAAGGTGAACGCCCAGAAGCGGACCGTGTCCTGCCAAGAAGAGCAGAATCTCACCAATTAAGACACACTTTTGGGCACATAGCTTACTGCACCACACACTGTGTCACCAAAACATCTTCTAATAGACCCAAGAGGAAGCGTACTCTAGTTTATGCCTTCAACTTTGATTATTCAAACAGCTGGAAGGTTCAGAAAAGTTCATCAGTGAAAGTTGCTGGACGATGTTGGGCGGATGGGTCCTGGAACGGGTGACTTCTATGGCAACACCGGCTGAGTATACCAATGTCGAGCCTGTTTATATTTACTCCAGGTGCACTGATAAATATCGAAAATGGGGTTGGGAGGGTGGGTCTAGGATCGTCGTCTCCCCCGAAACAGGGAAGGGAGGGCAACAGGCACTCTGCAATGTTCGAGTGGTGGGTACTTCAAAGTACGTCATACAGGAGGGAGGGATGGGGGTGTTTGTAAGTTTTAGGGTTATTTTCTTCATTTTTTGCTACGTACACATCCAGGGAATTGGCTAACAAAGCATGCTTTTGTTGCGATTGGTTCCCCTCCCCCTCGGTGTGGGGACAACACAGCTCATAAATCTAGTATCCACTATGAATACAGAACTGTCAACAGCACAGAGAGGGACAGCCCTAGATAATCGCGCTCCAGTATCCATAGGGGAGCAGATACCAGTGATGACCAACACTTCCGCACTCCATGGCAGCATTTATGCTGCTCTCCTGGAACGTAAATGGGTATGGTGACAAACTTAATAGAGGGGTGGCTCTCCAGTATAATAAGCTGCATGTGATGGATGCTGTTCTGCTGCAGGAAACCCATTCGGCCAGAACCACATATAGGGCACTTGACAGGTGGGGATATAAATCAGTGGTGCATTCAGGCTTCACCACTGGGTCCACGGGGGTGGGGATATTTTTGCGGATAAGTTTTCCTTTCATACTGACACACTCAAGCACAGACAAGTATGGTTGCTTTGTGGTTCTCTCAGGCACCTGGGATGGCAGATGTGTAAACATTATGTCGGTTTACATTCCTCAGGCACTTCACAGGGTGGGGCTACCTGATATGAGCAAAATGATATTAGATCTACTGGAAGGGGAATTAGTGATCGGCGGCGACTTCAATATGTCCCTATGTGAGCAACTAGATAGATTCCCACCCAAAAATAATCCCCGCTGCAAAACTATTATGGCTGATGACCTGGCGTCTCTGGGCCTGGCCGACGTGTGGCATGAGATACATCTATAAACATGCCAGTACACTTTTTACTCTGTAGCACATACTAGCAGAACACGAATAGACCATATTCTGATGCTGGCTGACAAAGATCATTATCTCAGGGAAATTAGCCATCTTGCTAAGGGCAACTCGGACCACACCCCCAATATCAGCTCGATATGTGGCTGGCACAGCCCGCACTCGCAGTACAATCTTGATGAACCCCTGGTGCCTCCAAATTCCGTACATTAAATTGAATCTTATTGAAGCCACAGATAACAATTTTCCAAAAATGTGGGTTTGATCCAATCGTCTCGAGTCATCTGGGAGGCCTATAAAACAGTGATAAATGGGCAGGCTTTCACCTTGGAGGTGGGACAAAAGAAAGAGAAATGCAAAAAACTAGAAGAACTGAAGCACAATATTCTAGACAGGGAGCAAGCTACTGTAAATTCACAAAATGATACAGTTGCCCATGTCTTAGAGCTCAAGCGGCAGGAATATAGGGTGCTAACTACTGAGGCTGCTCAAGACAAACACCGGGCACAGAATATGTGAGCTCGGAAACCATGCATGTAAGCTGCTTGCATGGCTAGAGAGACAAGACAGGGCAGATTGATGGATAGCGGCCATACATGGACAGGATGGGGTATGGATTAGGGATCTGCCAGCAGTAGTAGAGATATTTGCAGCTGATTTTAAGAAGTTCAATTCCCCCTTGGCCCCATACACAATCGATGACTCGCGGGAACTACTAAATTATATTCAGATCCCGACATTCACCATCAAGGACCAACAATTACTCGACAAAGACCTCACGTTTGAGGAAATAATAGCGGCTATACACCGTATACAGGCTTGAAAAGCCATGGGACCGAATGGCCTTCTGGTAGAACTCCTCAAACTAACTGTCAAAAATGTGGCTCCCCACCTGCTCAATATGTATCTTGAGAGCAATAGTAGGGTGATACTGCCCAGAGATCAACACTCGGCCTCCTTAGTCATTATCCATAAGAAGGGGAAGCCGGCTGAGGATTTCTTCTCATATTGCCCCATATCTTTACTCAATATTAAGGTAAAAATCCTGGGCAAAATACTGGCAACTCATTTACTACCAATAATGACTAAACTAGTACACCTGGACCAGTCCGGATTTATGCCAAGCCAGAATACAGCTCTAAACATGTGAAGAGTGAATTGCGTCCTCGCTAGGAAAGATACTATTCAAGAAAAAGCTGCTATACTGTCCCTGGATGCCCTTGATACAATAGAATGGCCTTACATGTTTGCCGTTCTGGAACGCATGGGCCTCAGGGTAAAATTAATTGAATGGATCCAGCTATTATATACCGGCCCACTCGCGCAAGTAGTGGTGAACGGCCACAAATCATGGACATTCGCTCTGTACCATGGGACAGCGCATGGCTGCCCTTTGTCGCCCGTTATATTTGCACTGATTTTAGAGCCCTTGGAGAGCTGGATACCAGGAGATCTGCTGATATGTGGATTAATTGACAGTCGGATGGGAGGATAGAATCTCACTTTATGCAGGCAATATTTCATTATATGTAGCATCCCTTCACTCGTTCATTGACAGGATCCTTCATGTCTGTTCCCACTTTGGGAGGTAATCTGGCTATACCATCAACTGCTCCAATTCAGTAATATACTTGCTACAGGGGCCCACCCCAGTCCTCCCGGCGGAAAGTGAAGTGAACAGAGAGACGGACAGATGGCCGACCCAACAATCTTTCATGAACAGAATTTTGTAGGCCCTTTCATGCATTTGCAAGGTGACGTCCAACACTGGCGAGCACTACCAATATCCCTGCTCGTGCACGCAGCATTATACAAAATGATGGCACTACCCCATTTCTTATATGCCCTACAAAATACGCCTTACAGCGTCCCTGAAACATACTTTACCTCAATAGATGGGGAAGTCAGAACTCTACTATGCGATGGGGAATCACCCCGTATTGCGGCATCTAAGCTGGTCTGGGGGTGGTATGATAGAGGGATAGCGCTACCAAATATTCAAGTCTATTACTAGGCGGCACAGCTGGCGATAATTAATAAATGGGTGTTTGGCACTCAGAAGACCCGGCCTACCGAATGACCAGGTGGTTGTTAGGCAATTGGAGATTTAGAAAGGCTTTGTATACGAAACCCGGTAGGCAGCAACTCACAAGCCCAACGGCCCTTACAGTGGCCCTGTGGCACGCCATCATGAGAAAACTAGGCTGGTGTAATCAATTCACACTGAGCACACCCCTGTGGCATACTGAGACATTGGGCAAGCTAATCAGATTTCGAGGATTTGAGAAAATGGGATAACTTTGGACTGTCAACATTGTGGGATCTTGACAAAAAAGGGAAAATAAATACATTTGCTGTGCTACAACAAGAATACGAGCTATCTACTGGGCAGGTATTTAGATACACACAAATACAGCAGGCTTTAAAGTCAGTGCTTCGAGGGGGGGGTGCCGGATGCCTCACCTCTGGAGGACAGGTTACTCACGGAACACATGGCCCGTAAAATGATTGCACTCACCTATCGCAAAATAATCAACAACACTACTGACCCACCACAAAAGCTGCATAAGTGCTGGCAGGTAGACCTGGGCACCTGGAGGAGGAGGACTGGTGCGATGCGTTATCCTCCCCGAAGGGAAGTCGCCATATCATCATGCCTGAGGTTAATCCAGTTAAAGATCCTGCACAGAACACACATCTCATGCACATCATTGGTTAAGATGGGCAGAAGTGTTGATACTGAGTGTAGAAGGAGATGTGGGGGGATTGGCACCTTCTACCACACACTCTGGGAATGCCAGTCATCCAGACATACTGGACCAACATAGTTGTGGGTGTGTGTGGGGTTAGTGGCACTACCCTGCCTGTGACACCCAAACTGTGTTTACTCGATTCCGATTCGGGAAAAACCGCTCCGAATAGCCGTTCGGAGCGTTTTTCCCGTACAAATCGTACCCTGCAACGTCCCCCGTACGTACGACAAAGTACGATTCGTACCAGGAGCCGTACTCCGTATGAGTCGTACAAGACACCGTACGACTCTAATCTCCGTACGATTCTCCCTCGGAACCCACTGTACGCGACATCTGTACGGTTCACAGCTGGTTTTTACGACCCAGCAAGTACGATACGTGTCGGGTACGCACCGTACGACCCTTTTTCTACGGGAGCTGAAAACAGCCGTAAAAGCAGAGTTTGTGCCGAAACAGGTACGGAACGCCCCCCCCGGGCACGGTGCGTACCCCCATGATCAAAGGGGTACGCACCGTACCCCTGCGATCATGGGGTGTACGAGCCGTACCCCCATTGTACGATCGGTGTACGATCGGTGTATGATCTGTACCCCCATTGTACGATCGGTGTACGAGCCTTACCCCATGTACAATGGGGGTACGGCTCGTACACCGATCGTACAATGGGGGTACGGCTCGTACACCGATCGTACATGGGTTACGGCTCGTACACCAATCGTACAATGAGGGTATGGCTCATACACCCCATGATCGCAGGGGTACGGTGCGTACTCCTGCGATCATGGGGTGTACGAACCCTACGGTGCGTAAGTGTTTGTGTGCTTTTCCGTACAACTCGCCCCACCTGACGTGGACCGTACGAATTGCGTCCTCATACTCCGGCCCGGATCGTACTCGTCGGGTCGTACGGCATGTGTACGAGTCGTACGGTTCACGGTTTCAGCCTTGCAATACGTACGGATCGCGACCATTCAGGCGGAATCACGGAATACAGATCGTACTTCGTGACTCGAACGGACGGGTACGATTCGTACGGAGAGGGCTCTGGATACAAATCGTACGGACGGTTTTTTTCCCGAATCGGATTCGACCCCTCAATGTGTGGGAGGCCTCCGACATGAACCCCACTGATGAACTCTGGGCTACTCTGGGATTTATGGTTGCTAAACGGAACATTGCCCGGAGATGGGGGGTGCCGGAGCCGCCAACCGGGGAGGAATGGGAGTGAGATATGGATTAGTGTATGTTTGCAGAAAAAGCGGTCTACAAAAGCAGGGGGTGCCCACAGAAATGGGACCTGGTATGGGGAAAATGGAACACACACAGGGGCAATGTTTGTGCTTCCCCCTCAGTTCCGGGAGAGGGACCACAGTGGTTATTACATCTGACAGATACAATTGATAATGAACATGGAGGAGGGGGAGAAATTGATGTGTAATCAGCTGGGAACGAAATGCATGGATGTCTTATTTGTAATGAGCTGTACTGATTTATGTATGCACACTGTTATGAAAAATAAAAAAGATTTTTAAAAAAGAGAGCTCTCACCTGACAGTTTCACATAATGTTCAACTAAGTTCTCAGCCCTGGAAACCATTTCCCGATAAATAAAATGGCACCTGCAACTTTTTTGTGAAGGTGCGGCCTGCCAATTAGAATCGTGCTTTGGCGTGCTGGTACGTGGATTCCCTGCGGGTTGATCTGTGGAGGATCTGCATCTCTAGATATACAAATTTGTTTTTCGGTTAATATCCCTAAAACAGATTTACATCACATCAGAAAAAGCTCACTTTCTGGACCAAGAGCTAGCTTTTTGCCAAATTTGATGTAATTTCATTCAGCTGTTCGGGCTAAAGTCGTGCTCCAAATCTCAATGGGAAATAACATGGGGAAAAACATTTTGGGACCCCCCTATTTTCTAGGCTCCCACTTGGCGGATCACCCCAAAACTTTTCCAGACAGCAGCTAAAAAGTGCGTCACATTTAAAAAAACATATTTCGTGAAGATTCTTCAACTGTCGTCAAAGATATAGACAAGCCAAAAAATCCTTTTCCTGCGGTAACTAGGTCCTAATTATATCTACCTACTGGTGACCTGCACTTAACCCTCTGGCAGCTTGGCACAAAAGGAGTCAGGCTTAGTTTAGAGGCAATGTCTAAAGTATTTATTCCAGTTCAGGGGATGTGTGAGGAGCACTCCTATCTAAATTAATTTTTCTATCTAATCAAGCGGTGCTGCAACTATTCAGGTATGTCACGCCTGTGGTTGAAACACTAGTTATGATGGGATAGACTCTCATCGCACAGTTCACCTGGTGTTGTCCTACATCTTAAATAATTATACAATATCAATATAAAATCTGTATACAGTTGTCAATCAGTTATTTAATATCATAATCTGATTCTCTATAAATCAATCAAATAATAATGCATTCCATAATCTTTTTACAATTGTGATTAACAATTTGTCACAATATTTTCAATAATACAATATACTCTATATTGACATTTTATGACCAATCATGATTCATAACATTTAGCTATTTTCCATTCCTGCCCAATGCATTTCGGCACAAATAGTGTCCCTGATGAAGGCACTATTTTGTGCCGAAATTCATTGCTTATTGGATTTATTGAGGTAAAACTGTGTATGGATGTAGGTAACCACATCCTCTTCCTTGACAGCACCACTCTACTTTTGTCTGTGGTTACCCATCATAGTTTCTGTTTAACACAGTAAGGAGCATCCGCCAGTTTGAAGGGGATAAAAATGAATAGGGATAAGGAGGCACAAGAATTATTTAGCAACCTAACACCAGGGGGATCTATTAGCGCAGCCACCAACATAAACAAGACTACTAAAGATGAAGGACTAAGAGATAAATTTAGAAGACTAGAATCTTTGAAGAGACAGGAACTTAACAAATGGTGGGATGCTGCAACACTAAAGCAGTACTTGACCCTAAATAGGATACCCAGGGGCTTAAGATCTCAAATAATGCCCACATACGAAGACCTGGAACCAGATTTATTAGTGAACTGGGAAAAAGAACTTACTAACTCTTCAAGAAATCTGATGGCCATTCTAATTGAGAATGCGGAGAGAAAAATAACTAAACTTTTACTTGAAATCCAAAAAGTGGAAGATGAAATTAAAGAACTCAACCTTCCAGAGGCAACTATTAAAAATTATACAATCTTAGATACTTATTTGAATGACTTACAAGCAGATATTAAAAACAGGAAGGCAAGAAAGCTTAGACGCGATGAGAATGACTATAAATCAGGACACGTCTTTACCTTTGCCAAACGCTTTGACTATTTAATGAATCAAGGTCAAAGACCAAAACAGATTATTCCCACAGTTAGTGACACAGACGCTTCATCAAGCAACCTTTCCAGTAGCGAGAATGAGGAGGCGGATGGTGCCCAAGCTGTAGTGAATATAGAAAATAATTTTTTAGAGGAGGTGAAAAGACTAAGAATAGGGAACAGAGATACAGGAACCAGAAACCGTGGGCAGGGTATCGTAAGACAAGGAGAGGTACCAGAGGCAAGGGGATAACAGGGAGTAAGAAGAGGTATGAGAACAAGGTCTTGGAAGAATTCCTAGAGACTGAGGAAGCTGGCAGTAATGAAATAGAGATAATTAATCTATCTTCATTTGATTTGACTAAGGATACGGTCACCTTGTTGAAGAAAGGATTGGGCTTTTGTCCAAATATATCACCAGATTGGTTTATGCCGAAAACAGATATTTACAAATTTGTGAGACTGTTGAAAATCAAAAAAAAAATTGTACATGTTCCAAGGAACGATAAATGTACTACTGAAATAAAACATATGAGTGAATTGACTATAGAAGGGATTAATGCAACAAAATTACTATTGTCTTTAACTGAAAGTGAAGAAGATCCTATTACGATATCACACTTACTAGAAGATCTAGAGGTGAATAGATTTCATAGTGAGAGCAGTGGTCTCAAGTTAAAATCTAAATGGACCCCACAAATTTAATCTGGTAACACCGTAGATGCATTTTACAGATCAGTGGAGCTGGATATTGACAAATTGATTAAGCAACAGAGAAGAAGTGGCCCGTATAGGAAATGTGATAACCTAAATGTAGGAGAGAGGAAGGCACTTAAAATACTGAAGGATAATGATGATATTACTATCCGCGTAGCGGACAAGGGTGGTAATATTGTTGTTATGGATACCACCAAATACAAGGCAGAGGTCCTCTCACAGTTAAATGATGTGAGATATTATGAACCTTTGAGGGGTAATCCACTTGAGAGACTGAAACTAATGATCAATGATAGATTGAAACTTTGGTATGATCAAACACTTTTAGATATTGATGAATTTAATTATTTGACAATATCCTGTCCACGTGCAACGTGTTTATACACTCTACTTAAAGTTCATAAAGACACAGAGAACCCACCTGGTAGGCCCATAATTTCGGGGATTGGTGGCCCGACTGAAAGACTCTCAGAGTTTATTGATACTTTTTTGAGACCATATGTTTGCAATCTTCCCTCTCATATTCAGGATACCAAACATGTACTTAATATCATGACGGACGTGGTGTGGGAGACTGGGATGTATCTAGTTACCTTAGATGTGGTTTCAGCTGTATTCAAATATTCAGCACCATTTGGGAATTGCTGCTTTAGAAACCTTTCTCAACAGGAGACCAGCAGAATTATTAGAACATACCAAGATGATTTTGAATATGACGGAATTGGTATTAGAAAACAATGTATGTATTTATGACAACCAATGGTACAGACAATGTCTCGGTACGGCGATGTGTTGCAGATTCGCTCCGTCTTTTGCCAACCTCTTTATGGGGTGGTTTGAGGCGGAGTGGATCTGGGGCCGTCGCGGTCTGAAATGGGTGGATTTTATTTATTATTGGGGTCGTTTTATAGATGATTGCTTGATGATTTGGACCGGGACCCCTAATGATTTACAGGAATTCTTTGCTTATTTAAATAGTAATGATGTTAATTTTATTAACTCTTGGACTTTGATTAGTCGTGGACTCCTGAATAAGTAGACTAAATGAGAACTTTCACATGCATGGGGTGATGCAAGCAGATGATGTGAGTTTCCCTTTTTTTCTTTTTCTCTTTCTTTTCAGATTTTCATCTAGTCTGCACTAGGGCCTTCTGAACGTACTATCCTTTCACAACTTGGATATTTGGTGAATCGCAGTAGTCGAAGAAAATTTTGTATTTATGAATTCATTTGTTCATTTTGGGTTGCAGCCCTGAGGAAGTCATTTGTGAACATACAATCACGACACATCATTGAGAAGATATAGCTGTTGATTGGATTGAATTGTATTACCAAGCAATAAAACTCTGTTGGAATATCATTCTGGGATATCAGAATTTGGATTTGGACTTTGAAGCCTGCGCGAATCTTGATTTGAAATTCTGGAACTTTACATTATTTGATTACATTAATTGAGTGCTCGGGAGGGTAATTGTTTGCTCATTGTTGGTTTTATTGAGGTAAAACCGTGTGTGGATGTAGGTAACCACATCCTCTTCCTTGGCAGCACCACTCTACTTTGGAAATCTACAGACCCTGGATTTGCTGAGCGCCCTTTTTGTCTGTGGTTACCCATCATAGGCCTCTGAACACTTCTCTGCAACGCAGACCCCTGGTGCATACTGGAGGTACTGTCAAAGCTCACCTGAGTATCCGGTTAGTTCTGCTGGATATTGAAGACAGTCCGATACCACCCTGAAACTGCTTGCTCCAGCACACTAGTTATTCACAGTGCGCAAAAAACCAGAAGCTCCAGGGGAGGGCGAAGTGGATAAAATAATAAAAAGAGAAACAACACAGTTCCTGCGTCTTTTCCACTGGAGATGAGTTGAAACGATCTGTGATTCGATCAGACTTCTTAGGGAACATGTGCCTAATAAAACATGAACAAGAACAGGTAAGTACAACCTAGCCCTAATAGTGTGCCTGACTTTTCCTTCTCTAAATAGTGTGCTGATATACCTCTCTATTCCTGGTCTCTAGCCTCCAGGTAAATGATTCTCTATGTTCTGGGATGTTTCTTCTATTCAGTGAAACTTCTAAAAAAGAAATAAATACTGTGATTAGGATTGCATACATTGATTCCTAAAGTTAGACTTATGATTCTTTTTGTGACACACTCACTTGTTTACTTGCCCAGAAGTTCTGCAAAAAATGGGTTCTGTACTTTTCCTTCAAAGCACTAACGACCTTTTTAAAAATAAAGCCTTATTTACCAAAAGTCTTGCAACCACTGTTCTTTCAGTTTCGAGTTTCAAAGTCCAAAAGAAACAATGTTCTTTTCACAAAGTTTCAAAAATTCGTGGGCAATACCTGGAAACAATGTCCGTTTTTATTTTCATCTGAGCCTTAATAAAATTCTTGAGAGCGCTGTCTAAAGATCTTGTCTTTAAGAAAGGGGATTTCACTTACTTGATACTTGAAGAGGTTGTTTTTCTATCTAACCTTGTTCTTTTATATTGCAGGTTGGTTCACAAGTGATTGGGAGAAGGGACAGGATTCTTTGAAGCTGATTGCCGGAAGACGGATGAGCCTATGACCACGCCTTCTTGAAGCCAACACAGAATCTGAAGGGTACAGGAGCACGAATGCAGACGAAGAGGATCCAGTCTCAGGTAAGCGGGAAATAGACGAGCACAAGCACTGGGTGAGAATCGGTGAGGCCTTTTATAGCCGGGGCTGTGTGTGGTTCTCTCGCGCTGCACGTGGATCATGAGATGCGTGCAGCGCTTCGGTTTTTATGTAAACTAGGTTTTAACATGAGAGGGTTTTGCACATTTGTCTAGAGTGTGTTACAAAGAGAAAAGCCTTGGTAAAAGCAATAATAATCAAACCTAGAAAAGAGGAATCATCAGTCACATAAAAGCTAACAACTAAATTCTAACTAATGAGTTAGCACAAAGTACCTTAACACAGTGTGTGCAAATAAAAGCTACTATACTGAGAGGGACAAGCTCTCTGTGTCTCACTAACCCTAACAGTTACCGGGTGGGTTAGTTGGCCCCAAGGGGACCTCAGGATTCAAGGGGACCTAATCCCCCAACATAAAATGTGCCACAGAGCGTGTTTGCACACGTCACCTCAGGCCCCGCCCCCTTCCTTCACCATTGTACAAATATTCCTCTAAAGTCAGCCGAACTACGAATTCCGATTTACTCACCTGTTATCAGGAGAGAACCCAGTGCTGCATCTTTTAGCCCAGCACTGACCCTGAAAAGTAATTCTAAGCGTACTTACCAGTAACTTGTATTTCCTTCCATATGAATCCATTGTGTGGTTTTCAGCAGAGAAGTTTCTAAGTGTTGAATTTTGAAACGTACAAATATCCCTCTAAAATCAGCCGAACTGCGAATTCCGATTTACTCACCTGTTATCAGGAGAGAACCCAGTGCTGCATCTTTTAGCCCAGCACTGACCCTGAAAAGTAATTCTAAGCGTACTTACCAGTAACTTGTATTTCCTTCCATAGGAATTCATTGTGTGGTTTTCAGCAGAAAAATTTCTAAGTGTTGAATTTTGAAACGTACAAATATTCCTCTAAAATCAGCCGAGCTGCGAATTCCGATTTACTCACCTGTTATCAGGAGAGACATCAGTGCTGCATCTTTGAGCCCAGTACTGATCATGAAAAGTAATTGTAACCGTACTTACCAGTTACTTGAATTTCCTTCCATAGGCTAACATTGACTGGTTTCACTTGAAAATTCTTCTAAGTGTGGAGTTTTTGAACTTTAAAAAATTCCTATAAAATCAGCAGAACTACAAATTCTGATTTACTCACCTGTTATCAGGAGAGGTAATCAGACATAATATCGAAATTTTTATATCGATATGACATAATATCGAAGATTTAATATCGTAGGTAAATAAAATATCGAAATAAAGAAATATTGAATACAAAAATATCGTAATTAGTATGTATATCAATATATCGAAAGTAAGTATATCGTGAAACAAAATATCGACACTAAAAAATATCGTATTATAGTAAATATTATTTACAAAAATTATGTATGCCACAATGTTATAATAATTATTAAAAGTTATATAGAAAAAAAATAATAAAAAATATTATAAATATTAAAAATACATATATATTTTTAGGAGCGGGTTATTGGGTTTATAGGGTATAAGGGTGGGGAGTGTTTTAAAATATAGATTAAAAAATAATATAAAATTAGAAAAATAAAAAAAAATACAATTATTTGTACTGATTATAAATTAAAAAAAATAATAAATTGAAAGTACAAATTTTAAAATATTATATAAAAATATTGTAAATAAATATAATAATAGATTTATTAAAAATACATATATAATTTTAGGAGTGGGTTATTGGGTTTATAGGGGATAAGGGTGGGGAGTGTTTTAAAATATAAATAAATCTTTTGAATACATAATAAATTTGTATATAAAAATATATAAATTAATATACTTACCAAAAGTATTAAAATATCGAAATATGAATTTTCACAATTTAATTTTTTTTTAAATAATTTAAAAATGTTCTGGAGTATTTACACTATATATCAAAAAAGTTATTATATTATCAATATTACATATAAAAGTACATATATTTAAAAGGAATTATTTATTATGTTAAAAATATATTTTTTTAAATAATTTTTTATTTTATTTATTATTAGTTGTTATTTAAAATGTAGGGGAATAGGCTAGTGAGTATGTAGAATAATAAATAGTATAAAATATAAAAATAAAAATTGGAAAAAATATTTTTTTAAAAAACAAAAAATTTTAAATTAGAATTTATTTTTTTAAAGATAACATTTAAAATTGCTTTATAAAATTTGATTTAAATATTTAAAATAATCTTGGCTATATATGGGATTATTGTGGTTGTTTTTGATAAAATTTATATTTATGACCAATATTTTTCGTACAGCATTTGCTAATATTTTATGTAGACTGGAGTGGGAATAGTAAATTATATATAATTAGTGCCCAGCACCTACTTCAATGTGATGTAGACTGGAGTTGGAATAGTAAATTATATTTAATTAGTGTCCAGCACCTACTTCAATTCAATGTAGACTGGAGTGGGAATAGTAAATTATATTTAATTAGTGTCCAGCACCTACTACAATTTAATGTAGACTGGAGTTGGAATAGTAAATTATAGTTTATTAGTGTCCAGCACCTACTTCAATTTAATGTAGACTGGAGTGGGAATAGTAAATTATATTTAATTAGTGTCCAGCACCTACTTCAATTTAATGTAGATTGGAGTGGGAATAGTAAATTATATTTAATTAGTGTCCAGCAACTACTTCAATTTAATGTAGAATGTAGTGGGAATAGTAACTTTTATTTAATTAGTGTCCAGCACCTACTTCAATTTAATGTAGACTGGAGTGGGAATAGTAAATTATATTTATTTAGTGTCCAGCACCTACTTCAATTTAATGTAGACTGGAGTGGGAATAGTAAATTATATATAATTAGTGTCCAGCACTTACTTCCATTTAATGTAGATTGGAGTGGGAATAGTAAATTATATTTAATTAGTGTCCAGCACCTACTTCAATTTAATGTAGACTGGAGTTCGAATAGTAAATTATATTTTATTAGTGTCCAGCACCTACTTCAATTTAATGTAGACTGGAGTTGGAATATTAAATTATATTTAATTAGTTTCCAGCACCTACCTCAATTTAATGTAGACTGGAGTGGGAATAGTAAATTATATTTAATTAGTGCCCAGCACCTACTTCAATTTAATGTAGACTGGAGTGGGAATAGTAAATTATATTTAATTAGTGTCCAGCACCCACTTCAATTTAATGTAGACTGGAGTGGGAATAGTAAATTATGTTTAATTAGTGTCCAGCACCTACTTTAATTTAATGTAGACTGGAGTGGGAATAGTAAATTGTATTTCATTAGTGCCCAGCACCTACTTCAAATTTGGAAATAATGGATTTTTGAGATTATAGTAGTAAAAAGACAGAAAATTATTAATATATTTTCAACAACAAACATTTATTAGGTATTGTATATTTAGCAGAGATAATATTTTCAACATTATTTTATTTACATTTATGAAACATGTATATTTGTCCAAATACGTTTTATACAAAATCACTATTTTTTTTAAGAAGAAGAAAATATAATATGCTTATATGTAATATGTAATATCACTTATTTATAATATTACATATGTTGTTAGTAAATACAATATAAAAATTAATATTAATATTTAAAATATTAATATTAATTTTTTAAACAATAAATTTTTATACTAAAGTTTTTTCGATATATGTATATTTTTCAAACAGAAATAGGATATCACAACATTGTGTAACACTTTTTAACATTTCTAATAATTTTTAAATAAATATTATTTAATTCATAATATTTATTTGTACAGTTTTAATACATATATCAAACTTATTTAATACCAGCAAGAAAAAAACATTTTATAAAAAATTGTAGGAATTTTGTAATTATTTTAGGTGAATTTACAAAGATTTTATAATATGTTTCTTAGATTGGACTATATTGTTACTTTTGGGTTCTTTCTTTTGTAACTGGGTTAGGTCGTTTTGTGTCATTTGGATGAAGAGCAGCTCGCGGTTGGGAAAGACTTCACGTCACTTAAGGTAAGGTTTGTTTTATATGTTTTATGTGTGTTTTAATGTAGTTCTGAGAGTAGTCTGCTGCTATTTACAGTTGTTAGATGTGAGTGAGTTGTATTTTAGTTTTCGAGAACGATTATTTACGTGTGGTAGCTACTCGTACTTTTATCTTGTTTTAGGCTTGTTTAGAGAGTTACTATATCCATGTTTTAAGTATATGTAGTAGAAATATAATGTTAATACTAATGTTAGTGGTTGTTTATGTGTTGTTTTATGTGGGTTGGAATGTCTGTTTTATATGTTTCTGTTCTAGGTGTTCGCAATATTGGAAGTTGCGTTTTTTTTTAAGGAAGTGTTTGTTGGTTTTATTAACTAATGGATTGCAAACACTTCTTTAAAGTTTTCGGTTTTCCTGGAGCGTTTCTTCTATTTTTAACTATTTTTCGGGATTTTTATGGTTATTCGACGGATCTTCATTGGATGTATTGTCGAATTTTGTTACAGTTGTATTTTTTCATTTTATTTTGGGTTAACTTTTCACTAACTGGATTATTTTGGTGGAGAAGGATGTTACTGGATTTGCTAAATGATTGGTAAGTTATTTATTTCTTATTTTTTGTGGGTGAGTAATGTAAATATTATTATTGCATTGTTTTATAGTTCTTTTTTTTAGGTAATGTGTGCATATATATGTAATTAATTATTATATATATTGCATACATTAAAGAGTTGCAAAAATAAAGATTCAAATGGTATTTTGAATGTTTAGGTTTCATATTTAGGGACTGGTTTGGTGTTGAGATTTATTCAGAGTAGTGTTTTGGCAATTATGTTTAAGTATTCAATGCCTTTTGTACTAGGATATAACTTTACTTGTTCTTCTAGGTATTTGTGCATTTGCTTGTTTTGTTTTGATGTTTTAGGGACTAGTTCAGTTATGGATTGCTCCATTCTGAATTCCTGGTAGCTTTGTTCTTTTTGTAGGCATTTAATAAAATGTTCAAAACTTGGTTTTGTTCTGCCAGTTGATTGTATAAAGGCATTGTGCCAACCTTCTACTGCGTTGTTACTTTTAGATTCACCATTTAAGGTGCTTCTGTAAACGTTCCACCAGGGTATTAGGAATTTAGGGTTTCTTCTGTGGCCAGATCTATGGAGTCTGCCTACCCAGTTGTCTTCAAGTAGTCCAAAAATGGACTCAACTTTGCTTCATTTTACTTTATAGAAGGTGCTGTCTATTAGAATTTTGTAGTGTTCTGCTACATCTGTTTCCGGAACATAAGCCAGTGCTATGAGTTTTTTAATTTGGTATGCAAAAGATGAGTTAGTTGCATATTCTACACTTAAGGTAGTTTTTTGTAGATGTCTCCATAGACACTGGTTTAAATGGTAGTAGCAGCCTTGAATGCAGGTATGGGGGTGGATTTTTAGGATGGTTGAAAGCATTGCTTGCTCAAAATCTAGGATTATTTTTTCAGGAGAATAGTCATTTGTTTTTTGTTTAATTTTATTTAATAATTCCATATATGTGGAATTATTTTTATTTGGTAGTAGTGCATACAGTAGTGGTATGTTGCAGTTTTGGTATAGGCCATGTACAGTGTATAATTGGAAAAAAGGTTTGGGACAGATGTTAAAAGTCCCATCCATCATCCAATATTGGCTTTGCTGAAGTTTTAATAGGTTCATATTTGTTCCAAAAATTATAAGTCTTTTATCATTGTTTTCATTGTCGTAAATGATAAATGGTTGTTTGTTTAATGTTATAATTTGGTTGGCATTTAAACTGATATCACTATATGTTCTTGGAGGTGGTGTGGTAGTAGTAGTAGCTCTTTTTGTTCGTGCTTTAGTTCTTTTTAGTGCAAGAATATTTGGCATCTGTGTTGTGGCAGTTTTAGGGATTTTTGGAATTTCTTCTTTTAATACGACGTTGGTTTGTTTTTGGGAACCTGTGCTTGCCTCTTTTATATTTTCTAATGCTGTTCTAACTTCAATTTCTGTTATGTTTGGTGGATGGTTGTGTTCCCTAGTATAAAGTACAGTTGCTTCTCTCCTTTTTGCCCTTCCATAACACTTGTTAGAATAATATTTGCAACATTTCCAATTTACTTTCATTCCATATTGTTTTTCTTGGGTATAAGTGTAACCCATGTAGCAGAGTAATAGCTTTCCTTTCTGTCTGGTTACAAATTCTGCTCCTTCAGTCATTTTGTTGTTTGTAAATCTACAAGAGAGATATTTAATAGTTAATTAAAAGGAAATGTTTTTTTTTAATCAAAACTAAGTGAACAATAGTCTTGTATATACTTACTTGTTTTTGAAATCTGTGAAATATTTTGATATGCTTTATTCTTTCGTTGTGGACTGTGTTTTCTGATGTTGTTTGATCTGTTAGGAAAAAAGTAAATTACAATGTTATTACTTGAATTTGTGTATATTTAGAGTTTCAGTGCCAATTTTTGCGATAAAAGTGGCTACTAATAAGTGTAGGATTGTTATAAAAATTGTGAAGATACTTACTTATTTAGTTTTAGGTAGGGTTTTGGAGTAGAGTTGTCTGTTCTTTCTTAGTAGAGTATATTGTAGTGTTATCTGAAAAAAATAAGTAGATATGTGTTAGAAAAGTCACCATGTTAGTAGGTTTTAAACATTTTACCAGTTACTTTAGTGCTTTAATATACTTACTTAGTGAGTTGTATCTTTGGTATTCGGATTTTGGAGATCTGTATTTAGTCAGTATAGTTTTGTGTAGTGTTAGCTGAGAAAAAAAGTAGATAATAGTTAATAATTAGAACAAGTGCTATTTTTTGTCGTTTTTACCAGTTAATTTAGTGTTTGGATATACTTACTTTGTTAGTTTTATTTTAGATATTTGAGTTTTGTTCTCTGTTCTTTTTTAGTGTAGTTTTCTGTAGTTGGATCTGGATAAATAAAGTCGATATGTGTTACAAATGTTAACGTGTGTTTTTGTTTAGAATATTTTATAAGTTACTTAACTGTTAGAATATACTTACTTAGTTTGTTGTATCTTTGGTTTTTGGATATTGTTCGATGTTTTTTGTCTGTAGACTTTTCTGTAGTGGTAGTAGAGGAAAAAAAGTAGGTATGTATAATTAATTAAAACATGTGCTCATTTGTTGGGATTGTTCCAGTTAATTTAGTGTAAAACTATACTTACTTTGTTAGTTCTATCTTTGTTTAAGAGTTGTGTAGTCTTGTTTTAGTTAGTAGATTTTTCTGTAGTGTTAGGAGAGAAATAAAAAAGGTTAGGATATACTCATTATAACTAGTATTTTATTTGAAAGCTTCAAACATTTACTTAATATAGAGATTATATTTACATTTTTAGTAGTTTCTGTGTTTTCAGAAATCGGTTGTCTGGGTTTTATTTGTAGAGTGTTCTGTAGTTAATAGGGAAAAGGAGAAGAGGATATTCAGCAAGGAATTAACATTGTAGCAGTTAATTACATTTAGTTCATTAGAGTTACTTACTTGAAATCTCTTATTGTATCCTGTTAATATTGATGTTCTTATCGGTGTGCTGCTATTCATCCAGAGATGTATCTCCTTTCGTTTGTTTTAGCAAGTGGTTTGTGTTTAGTTGGTAGTTGTTTATATAGAGGATTGTAATTAGTAATTACTTTGCTATTGGTTATACTACTAATTCTGTGTGTTGATTGGTTAGTTTGTATTTTTGAATTTCAGTTGTGAGTTTCATGTTGTTAAATAAGGCAAATGCAATTTACTTATATATAGAAGAAAAGGGAAATAATTATATATAAATGTTTTGGTTATATAATAGAGAATAATTATTTGTTTTACATTTTTTTTAAAATATAAAAACATGTATATTTAAATAAGAAGTGTGTATTTTATAGCCAATAACATTATATTTTGTAAAAATAAAGTGTATATCTATATATATATAAATTGTCGATATATTTATTTACACGATATTATTGTTGACGATATTAGTGATTTCGATATTTTAGTTCTTGTGTATGTATTTTACTGTGATCGATATTTCTTACCATCGATATATATGTAGTCGATATTATTGATATCGGTGTTTTTGTATGTCGATATTGTGTATCCGATATATTTGTATGTTTACAGTTAAGTATAGGATGTCGATATTAGTGTATTCAATATATTTGTGCCGATATTTGTGTATCACGATATTGTGTCTTTCGATAATATGTCAGATATTCATCAGGAGAGACCTCAGTGCAGCTTCTTTGAGCCCAGTACTGATCCTGAAAAGTAATTCTAACCATACTTACCAGTAACTTGTATTTCCTTCCATAGGAATCCATTGTCTGGTTCTCACCAGAAAAGTTTCTAAGTGTCTATTTTCACAAACTAAAAATATTCCTTAAAAATTGCCTGTATGACTTAAACACATTCTTTCGACTGTTTACAGGAGATGCACCTGTGCTGGATACAGGATCCACCACTGATTAAGAAAAAGTAATGTTAACACTACATTCCTGATAACTGAATTTCCTCCAATAGGATAACATTGGTGATTCTTTGTGAAAAAGTTTGTCTACTTTTAAAATACAATAATATTCCTTAAAAATCACTACTGTAACCAAAACGCTTTTACTCAACTGTTTACAGGTGATGTCTCAGGACTGAATTTAGGATCCAGTCCGGGGGTTTGAAAAGTCATCCAAAAAGTAACTAATTGCATTTAACTAGAAATTCACATTGACCTCAATGTTGCATTGTGTCTGAAATTGTGTTGTGCATTACAACAACTGTAACTACTGTACTTAGAAGTCTATTGCCTATTTGCAAAGTATTTAAACTAAAGTAATTCATTCTGAGAAAGTATATTTTATAATGTAATGTATAATGTAATTATAATGTAATTTAAAAAATAAAATATCTAAAAATAAACTGTTTAAAAAATGTAGAAAATCAGTATAAAAATAAATACAAATAACAATTAATACATTTAAAATTTTTCATTTACAAAACCTTTCAAATTCACTGAAAAAACCATAGGTTTCAGACATGTTATAGTTAGGAATTAGCATTAAAAAACCTTAGAAATTCACTGAAGAAACCATAGGTTTCAGACAAGGTATAGTTAGGAATTACCATTTAAAAAACATTAGAAATCCACTGAAAAAAACATAGGTTTTAGGGGTGTTATAGTTAGTTGGACATTTCACTCATACAAACCCATTGAAATTCCCCTGTTATAGTTAGTTGTACTAAGTATAACTTGCGCGCCTGCAACCCACTGCTGATGATGTCACATATTACATCATTCATGACATGGTCAGTGACATCACTGTTGACATCACTAATGACATCTCAAATGACATCACTGATGACATCATCCACATGACAATCTGATACATCTTATCATATACTAGTATAACTTTTCAACACTCATTATAAAATATGAAATACCATATTTGAAACCATTGACACACCAATACAAGTTTCTAAAAACCCACTCAGTGATTCCTACATCTACATACACATCTAAACACTTACCTATAGATTCACTCATACATGCTAACATACATGCTCCGCTCATAAAAAGATAGGCCTGTCCTCTGCCCTGACTACGGAATCTCTGCGTTTAGAATATTGCTATTAGTAAAATTAAACTTGAAGTTTGTAAATACCAAAAAAATAGTAAACTTACACAAAAGTGTACTACAAATGTATAGTTACTACAAAAGTATATTTTATGGATATTGCAATGTATTAAACTGACTCAAAAGTGTAACCTTACGGAGCGGAGCCAAGTAGCCCATCATGGTGGACATGCTCTGGAATTGCCGCTGCGGTGATAGCTCCAACCCGGTGAGCTCTGGGGAACTCTGGGGAAGACGAGCGGTCCGGTTCCCGGGCCCTGTGGCCTGCGAGCGGCCTGCTGCAGTCTGGACTGCTGTGGCCAGACGGGCGTGATTGGCCAGAGACCGGCAGACCTCGGATCATTGATTGATAAGGTGTGAGGCCGCCCCTGAAGAGTCCAGTAGCCCAGGATGGCTGAGATGAGGCCGGAGCTGATGTCGCAGCAGGGGTGAGTGCACCGCGGAGGCCGGGACTGCAGGTGGCTGCAGGCTGGAGTGCTATCTACAGCCTCAAGTGGGGTGCAGAGCTAAGGCCTGGGGAACTGGAGTGGAGCATTCTGGAAGACGTCCCCGCAGCTGCACCGGCCGTGAGTGAGACCCAGGCAGGAAGCATGAGGTCACAGAGTGAGACCTATCATTGCCTGATCTTCTGGAACTGCTCATCGGGGGGGATTGGTGGCAGTGGCTTACCTGTGACGAGGTGTGGGTCTGTGATGCCATCGGGCCCAAATAGAGTTGGCGTTAACTGTTTGGGTGGAGGTCTCTGGGCCTAGGTGCTACAATTGTCAGGGCCCAATTGTGTTGTTGCACATTCCTCGTGAAAGGCTTCACCCAAGAGCCATTGTAAGGGTAAATGTAGAGGAAAATTGAAGAATAGTGCCCTCATGATTTGTCAACAAAAGTTCAAAGAGAAAATTCAAGCGTTCTTTGAAAGTTTCAAGTACGTGGTTTTTATTTTTATTTTTTGGTTACTTCTGTGGAAAAAGGACAGCCGACTCTTGTTCCAGGACTGCAGAAACCACATACCAGCTTTTCACAGCATCATGAATGCAACCTGTCTGCACAACTAACTTTTGCTTTGAAAAAGCCCACAGCCAATAGGCCACTAGGGCGAAACAACTGTCGGCTGTCCTTTTTCCGCAGAAGTAACCAAAAAAAAACCAACGCACTTGAAACTTTCAAAGAACGCTTGAATTTTCTCTTTGAACTTTTGTTGACAAATCGTGAGGGCACTATTCTTCAATTTTCCTCTCCAAATAGAGTTGGCGGCTTATGTCTGGAGCAACACTGGGACCTACAGTTTGAGCCGCTTGGAGCAGTGAGACACTGCCGTGGCCCCTACCGGTGACATCCAGGACGGCTTTCCCGGGGAATCCCTGATCAATCAAGGTGAGGCATCTATTAGGGGAGAGGGGGCGTATTTCCGGTCGCAGAGATGGCCAAACTAGGGTCAGGTGCGGTTCCGGCCAGGTGGGGGCCCCTCTTGACCTATACTCTTCGCTTAGGGCCCTGGCCTGGGGGGATACTGCCCCCCCCTTCTGGACCCAGCTGTTTGTGATGGGCTGAGGGCCCTGTGGGTGTGGTGCTCAGACAAATTCGGGAGTGGCTCAGACCTTGGAGCTGGGCCCACGTTGCCCCCAAATTGTGACGTGGAGCAGTGAACTCTATAATGAGAGCTACCGGGGGGCTGCTTGGGTGCTTGGGCTGGGACAGCTGCATCCCTGTGAAATACTACACAGCCCCATGCGGTTCTGTTCTGCAGTGCAGGAATAGTGGCTCCTGCTGGAGTGGCCGACCGGGAGTGCTGGGGTATCAAGTGTACAGTAGGAGCTTGCTATACAGATCTTCATGACACTGACGGCCCACCATGCCTAAAGGTAAAGCATCAGGATCCTGCCTGAAGCAGAGCACCCTGGACCCCTTCATATCCACAGCGGCACAACATGCAGATAATCCCAATGCCGCACCTATTTTACCAGATAATGTCGACCTCCTGGAAGCCATCACTCGGTATAGGCTGATCCTAGAGACGCAGATTGGCGCAGTGGGCACTAGAGTCACCCTCCTGCACCAGGACCTCCTCAACGCGGCCGACTGCATAACCGAAACAGAGACTAGGGTCTCCAGGATTGAAGACGCAGTATCCACATTACAACATAAAGTTAATTCCCTGGAACAGCTGAACAAGGGCCTGGCCTTGTGGGTGGAAGATTCAGAGAGACGTGCAAGAAGAAATAATCTCCGCTATGTGGGCTTCCCTGAAAACTGCGAAGGGTACGTTGCAGGGAAGTTCCTAACTAACTGGATTCCAAACAGCCTCCTTTCCTCATGCTTTGTGGTTGAACGTGCTCATAGGCACCGCCAGCCAAAGCCCCTGCCTGGAGCGGGACCGCGGTCCATGATCGCACGAATCCTGAATTTCCATGATCGTGATGTGATTCTACAGCAGGTACGGCTTAAAGCAGACCTTACATATGACTCCCACCGAATCATGATCTTTCCGGACCATACTAAAATGGTCCAATAACAATGTCAGTATTTCACCGCTGCCAAGGCACGTCTGCGAGACCTACAAATTCCCAACATGCTCTATACCCGGCCGACTTGACAGTGGTCTTTAACTCTCGCACCACGTTTTTTGACACTCCGGTGGAGGCTTTCACTTGGACGGACAAACGATGACCCGCTAAACAGCAAACTCCACCACATAGGGACCCTGTCTCCTCAACAGAAGATCCAAGCCACACACAGCCGAAACCCAAAGACAAAAGAGGCCACAGATCAAGATATACATGGCTATCCAAAAACAATGAACAAGATCCAGAGACCATGCCGCCCTCTAAGAAATAATGTTGTTATGTTTATGGTTTGGCCCCCAGGGAGGTTAGCCTGGTACTCCTCTTATCTCTACACTGATGTTAAGGTTTAGCATGGCCCGACTGCATGGGTTGGCTCCAATCCCCCCCAGTAGGACTTGGGACACTTTAGGGACTATGGGTATCCATTAGTAAGGCTGTACCCCATTCCCCTGTTGGGCGGTGCGATGCAATACTTCCCGTAACAGATCCTTCTGCTGTTTTGAGGTATTATGGTCAGATGGGGGGGGTGTTTTCTATTCTTTCAGTTAGGAGCTGCATAGCTACAAAAGCCTTAGAATTATGTAGTCCAGGTTTGTTTTAAACAATGATTAACCTCATCATGACACAATGGCGGCAGAACCTATAGTACACTCCTCGGGGCAGCAGCTTTACATAGTGAGCTGGAATACTAGAGGCATGCGGGATAAGATTCCGCGGGTGCAGTCCTTCGACAGGCCAAGCACATTGGGGTTGATGTTCTCTTCTTGCAGGAGACACATATGCTTGCCACTAAGGCCCCCTGTCTAACCCGATAAGGATTCATACATGCTTTTCATGCAGAATTTATTAGGGCTTCTAGAGGTGTTGCCATCTCGATTCATCGTTGGGTTGCATTGGATGGTGGCTGGGGAGAACATTCTATTAGGCAGTGTTTACCCCCCCCCCCGGTCCCTTGGTCAGAGCTTTCTAGGCCACCTGGTTGGGATTTGGGATGCTCTGCCAGAGGGATTTTCAGTGATTGGTGGTGATTAAAAGAATGTCATGTCCCCAGTCATTGATAGATGGCGCCCAGCAGGCGTGATCATCGGGACCCCGATACTAAACTACAGACCCTAGCCAACATTGTGGGATGGGTTGATTCATGGTGGGTACATAATCCCACGAAGGCTAGTACACCTACTTTTCCCACTCCCACACTTCATACTCTAGGCTAGACTATATGTTTGTTCCAGGCACATTCGTTCATAGGGTGCCGGTAGCGGCAATTCTACCTAGGTGCTTCTGAGACCATTCTCCTGTAGCCATTCATCTTCTGATAGGTCCATGACGGTCCCCTTTCAGGTGGTGGCTTTCAACCTGGAATTTACAAAACCCAACGTACCGTGCTCAAATCCATTGCGCGCTCTCAGAATACATCTTCCATAATTAAGGGTCAGTGACTTCGGCATGTACTTTCTGGGAGGCTAAGAAGCCCACGCTGCGCGGGGTCGATATTAGTTTTTGTACCACTGAACGCAGACAATGCAGACAGTCACTCATTCAGTTAGAAGCGCAAATTAGGACCAAGGTATGCCAAGCCCGTGGTGAAGACGGGCCATGGTGCGCTGGCAGCTGCGCCTGTTTCAGCTGCAGTATCATAACATATTGATGGACGAGGCACAGGTGGCATGGCTCACTACGCAAAGCAGAATATATCAGTGGGGTGCTAAGTCTGGGAAACTCCTGTATAGATTATGTCAACAAGCACAGGCGCATCCTCCACTTCCGGGACTTTTTGTAGGGGCCCTTGTGACGGACCCAGCAGTGCTTGCAGTTAGCTTAACGAGCTACTATCGGTCTCTATATACTGCCTGTGAGATTCTCGATGCCTCTGAGATTGAGCAGTTCTTTGTAAATCTCCCTCCGCGTGCCCTTTCTGGGGAGGCTCAGAACTCGCTTGAGGCTCCGATAACTCTGGAGGAACTAACCACTACAATGGCTGACTTTCACTCTGGAAATGTGCCAGGCATCAACGGCCTCCACTGCGAATTCTATAAAGCCTACATGGCCCTATTGGGCCTACATTGCCTTGTGGCTATACTAGAAGCCGCCCAGACTGCATTCATTCCCACAGACTAGAGGCATGAAGAAATTGTCGTCCATAAACCGGGGTGTCCGCCGGAACTCCATGCTTCCTGTCAACCAATCTCTTTATTGAATATAGAAGCAAAGCTCATAGCCAAAGTGCTTGCCACCAGACTACTGGCGCACCTCCCTGACCTGGTCCACCCAGATCAGGCCAGATTCATGCCTCGACATGCCATACGTCACAACATTCATCAAGTTCATAATGCGATAGCCGCCGTGGACCGTCTTGATCGCCCTGCGGTTCTTCATTCGGCCGACATCGACTGCGCCTTGAATACGGTCAGTTGGACTTATTTGTTTATCCTTTTGAAACAATCCCAACTTTGGCCCCAAATTTTTGTCATATATTTGCATGCCATACCATGGGCTAACCGCCTCCGTACATATATCGGCAGGGTGTCCTCCCCATTACCAATTAGTTGAGGCACCAGACTAGGATGCCCACTGTCTCTATTATTGTTTGCTTTGGCCATCGAGCTGCTGGCGGTGTGGGTTTGCACCAATGCCCTGATTAGGGGCTTTGAGTGGTCAGCTGGGGTCTCCGACAGAATCTCACTCTACACGGATGACGTTGTCTTCTTCCTGTCTTACCCTCAGAGATTGGGCCCTCGTATTCTACAGAATATGCAAATTTTTGGTGAGACCCCGGGGCTTTTAATGAACGTTAATAAGTCTACACTATGGCCTCTCCACAGGTCCGTGTCTGATTACACATGGGCCTCGGACCTCTCTCAGGTTTGGGAGGGCACGAAATATCTGGGGTTCTTTATAACCGATCAGCAGGAGATATTTAGAGCACGCAACTTTGATGCAGTCTTCGCTAGGGTCAAAGTGGAGCTAAAGTGGTGAGCGGGTTTGCCCTTATCCTTGTATGGCCTTTGGCCATTTTAAAAATGATATCCCTTTCTCTGCTTTTAAGTAAACTACAAAACACCCCTACCCTATTCCACAGACATGGTTCAGACAACTAAATACTATGCTTAATGAGTTTCCTTGGGGTGGAGGAGCAATCAGAACAGCGCTCCGTACACGTTTCCTCTCTACCTACTGTGGGGGCATTGCAACCGCCAACATTCATTCTTACTACGCTGCTTCTCACTTACAAGTGCTTAGTGATTGGTGGTATTACCCCGAGACGAACTGGCCTGCGGGCTGGAATTATGGCTACTAGGCGGTCCGTCACCCTATAAATACTTGTACGGCCATACTATCCCCCAAGCCCTTCCCCCCGGGTACCGAAGTCATTCTGGCACTATGGCGACAATCTATTTGCCGTAAATGTTGGCTGAACCATCTGACAGGCACGGCCCGGTATGGTGTAATCATCTTCTTCCTCAGCTGCAACAGCTACAAGGGTTCCAGGGTTGGGACAAATTGGTACTTCACACTAGCAGCCGTTCTCCGTGGTCTTTCTCTCAAATCCTTCCCGGACCTTCAAAAAGAATATTCCATCCAACGTACCCAGTTCTACAAATATCTACAATTCCATCATGCTGTTACACCCTATCTCAGGGATCTTACCGCCCTCCACGAATTTAGTCCACTGGAAGGGAAGTTCAATATGGGCGACCTGGTTGATCACAAAATATCTAACATTTATCAAACACTAGTCACCCGTAGTGCATCAACACTGTAATCCCTGAGGGAAGCCTGGCAAACGGATCTGGGTCCTATTGACAACGATGATTGGAGGGAGGCGTTGGACCCCCCCCCCCCCCTCCCCCAGGGGCTCCTGTCTCATGATTGCGACTAATACAGTTGAAAAACCGACATAGAATATATTTTACAGATCAAAGCTTCACAGAGCAGGTGCTGTTGCCTCCCCAGAGTGTCAACATTGCGGAGTGGAGGAGGCCACCTTTATTCATACAGTGTGGACATGCCCAGTCCTGGACAGGTTTTGGAGGGGTGTCAACAGATGTCTGGCTGAGGTGCTGGGTTGGGTTACACCAAGTACACCACGGCTTGCACTACTACACATTGCAGAGGACATTGGGGGCAATAGATATAAACAGCATTTATTGTTCCTAGGTTTGACTGTAGCCAAACGCGACATAGCCCTCTTATGGAAAGCACCATCCCCACTCCTATTAGGGGTATGGAAGCTTGGATTAGACTTCTGCATGGGGTTAGAGGAACCGCTCGTCAAAGATCGTGGCTGCCCCCACAAACACACAAGCATATGGCAGCCCTAGGCAGATTTCAGAGAAATTATTCTGCCCCCCCCACCACAGCCCACACTACTCGACTTGGCGGTTCAGCTCCACAATTCAAAATGGCTCATACACACTGATACCGAATTGATGATGGGACTGTAACATCTGAATAGCAGTCGGAGACCTGGCCATTTCATAAGGACAATATTCCTACCTCCTGTAACACAGCCAATTTTTTCGTTATATCTTGTTTTAATTCTTTCTCCTTCTTTTTGTCCTCCCTTTTCACATAAAATGCATAATATTGCTCATGTATGTCAATACTATATTTCAGTTTATACACATACGTCATTGCTTTTGTCCATATTGTGGGCAAGGAAAATGTCAATTAAGTTTTTTTTTTTTTTTTTAAAGTGTAACCTTACTCAAAAGTGGAGTTTATGAATAACGAAAAGTAGTAAACGTATTCAAAAGTGTAATGTAAGGTACGTTTGTGAATCATGCCCTGGGACTCTTATCCGAAAATTATGTCGTGATGTACTTTAGTTTCAAAGTTTGCACGAGGCATAGTTAAAGGTAGTTTCCTAGAGAGTTTCGATTTAATGTCCTAATTTGTACTTCCCACCAATTCTCACTAATACCTATAAACATGACAACGAATGTAAGCTCTTTTGTGTACATATTTGCATTTGACCGGACTGTCTTGTAAAATGTTGTCAGTAAATCAACTTTCAGGATCAGTCGAGCGTGACTCAATTACTTGAATTTCTTCCGCAAAGCCACAGTGGACAATAATGTTTGTTATCCAGAGGATGAACTTTCCGGTAGGACATTCAGAGCATTTTTTTTAAAGAAAGAATATCCCTATTGTTCGCAGGTCAGTCGGCGAGGTACCCAAGATCCGCTTTTGACTTTGCTCGACTCTGTCTTCCACAAAAGTCCTTTGTTTGAGTGCAGTCGCTTAAGTAACAGGAGAACGTGAACCTGATGCGAACCTACTTTAATACATACTGATTGCTCACATGAGTAAGAGGAAGTAGGAGAAGCTGAGAGGGAGAAAGTGCAGTCTGGATTGGTAAACACCACGGAGTAAACAGCAGGCATTTCTTAATTGTGTCTCTGTGAGCAGCAATACCGCTCAGCGCCAACAATATGTTTTGTGTTATCCTTTCTTATTACAGCAACTGGCAGCAACAGCTGTTGCACTGCGGCCCACAGGTGGTGCCTGATTTTGTAAAAGATTAAGTGCCAGGCCCCAAAGTTTTGCTCAGAAGCCCGCGGCCGGTGCTCTTAAATTTTGGGGTTTCCGAATACCACGGCTGCCTAGTCTTGGTGCACCTCAGACACCATGCACTCTGTTTCTTGTTCTTTTTGCTGTCTTTTTTGTCACTGTTTTCTGTTTTTACCCCACTACTTCTCTCCCCTTTTTTCTTTCTCTCTCTCTTGATCTGTGTCAAAAAATAAGGGCAGTCACAAAAAAACGGGAGTCGATGGGCCTCACCTGCAACCACCGGCTCCAATTAAGCACTTGCCCCAGGTAGCTCTGCATGCAGTGCACCACGTAGAATTGGTTGAAGATGTAAATGGATTTCTTAGAACCACACAGCAGCCAGCCTAGTTTGCTGGTGATACTTTAACTAGAGAACATATTAATGTCCACTGTGCTCTCTAACAAAAGCAGATTAAAGTTGATTTCAGTAAAAATAAAAAAAATACCAGAAAAATTATAAAATATGCGCAGATCTTTGAATAAGAACGTGTACTGCGTTTATTACCAAAATTGATACATAACACAAGACAGAGGACCTGATTTAGGCCCCCATCACGATGGCAGGCGCACTTTGCCCGCCCGCCGTCCCATCGTGAAAAGGGACCGCCCCCACATCCTGTATTTTTAACAGTGTGGCGGGCGGTGCTAAAAGCACCGCACGCCGCAATGGTAATAATACATGTGGTGCATTTTAAAGCACAACGTGACAGGCACCGCGCGGTGCTTGCCACGCTTTTTTTCAAATGCTGGGGAGTACCATAGGTACCCCCCATGTGCACCCCTCACCCACCCGGAGTCCCTGGGAGCCCGCAATGGGCCCCCAAAGTAGACTCCGCATGCCTTTGCCGCCACGGAAAGCCATTGGAAAATGCCCATACTAATATGGCTGTCGGTGTCTGATAGACACTACCACCATAGAGAACCCTTTTCCGCCAGGTCTCAAGGCGACCGGGCGGAAAAGCGGCGGACGGTCTTTCCGTCTGCCGTAGACCCCCCAGCCATGATAATATGGCGGGGGTTATTCTGGCAAGGATGGCAGGCGGATCCCCCCGCCAGGCCGGCAGTGGCTACCACCGGCCATCCTAATGGGGGCCTTAGGGTTCGGAGGACGAGCTTACTCCATCACAAACAAGACGGATATCCTGTCTGCCATATTATCCTGCGAAACTCTGAATCAGGGCCAGAATGATTCATTAGCTAAGTACACAGTAAACCACAGCGATGAGCAAGGACACTACAAAAGTCTGGCAGCTATATAATAGTCAGTGATTACATTATTGGTTGAAAAATTCAAGGATTTCATGTTATGCAAAATGTGTGAAATTCATAACTTTTTGTATACCACAAATTAACATAATTATTTGCTTGTAGGTGAGTTATTATAGCAAAATTGTGTGGCCGAGTGAACGTATCTTACTTGTGCTTTTTTTATTCAAGAATTGCCCATAAGCAAAAAATTCACACAAGATGCCTGCAACCCACATTTTAAGCCATCTGCCTAATGTTGCAGTTTTCTTATAACTTTGCAATAAAAAGTAAGCATTTTCATACATCTCTAATACATATCAGAAGAATACTCAGCTAATTTCAAAAGTTCTGAAAGAGAAGAGGAATACAAATGTTTTAAACATCTATATTCCTATTCATTAATTTTAGAAGTATGTTTAGTCGTACTAAAGCAGTGCTATTCACACACATTTTTATTATTATTTCTATATATAGCTTTTAACATTTTTTATACTTAGTAAATAAATACAACATTTTTCAGTAGGTGGAATATTTTTCTAAAAACAAATCTTAAAATATTTTTTTAATTAATTAAATTAATTAGTTAATTAATATATTTTTATTTAATTAATTAAATATTTAAATGAATGATTTATTTATAATTTAGTTAAAAGTAATATAACATTGTATTACATTTGTTCTAGGTGTAGAACAAATATACACATATAACACATTAATTAATTAATTAATTAATTAATTAATTAATTAATACAAATACACACATTAATTTGCATTTATAATTATCATAAAGTTATTTTAATATATTTTTAATATTTCCTAAATGTGTAACGTTTTCCTAATACTTTACAATAGGTTGGTGGAGATCTCCACTATGGTGGCAGAGACCTCTAACTCTACCTCTGCCTCACAGGCAGAGATCTCCAACAAGTGTGCAGAATCTTAAAATACAGTCGTAAAGTTACTACTAGTAACTTCACAATCTTAAATTAGACCCCATTCCATGGTCTCGTGGTGGAGATATATACTGCTACTCAGTTGAGTAAATATACACTTGGTAATGGTGAATAGCCAAAAGTAGTAAATTTACTTAAAAGTCAAAGAGTAAATTTAGACTTGTAGATTTACTCACATGTAAGTTTACCTTTGTGAATAGGCCCCCTAACATTTATAAGCATTAAGGGTCAATCAGACCTCTTTTCCAAGCTGACCTCCAGGGAAAAGATGAAGCCAGCAAGGGATAAGTATTCTGAGTCAAGGCGCAAGGTACAGAAGAAGAGTACAAGTGTACAGTCAAACATATTTGTTTTAATGAGTGAGTATGTTGTGACTCACTACCAAGGATAACATCCTTACAGAGAGAAGGGCACGTTGTAGCAACGCAATCAGCTGACAGCTGAGAGGAAAGAACATACCTTGCAAGTCAGACCAACATAATAAGCCCTATATTACAAGATGCAAAGGTAAAAATATATGCAGCAAACAAACAGGATTTATTGCCTCTATTATTTCCGATCAAAAAGTAACAATATTGTCAAGGAGCTTTTTTATGCCCTTTGTGACCTTTTCCTCCTAACCATGATCCTCTTAGGAAAACCTGACACCTTTTAATATGTATATTAAATCCCAGATAGCACAGCGGCTACTGGAAACATTTGTTTGTTCTCAGGCAACCAAGAAAGAAAGTCGAAAGATCTACAGAGTGCCTAGTCTCGAACACATCATCTGAGAAACAGAAAAGGGAAGCTGTACATTGACCACCTTATATTTGATTTCCATAAGTAGTTCAGTAGTCAATTGTTCATACACTCCATTGTTCTGAAGATTGAGTATAGGAAGACAATACAGTTGAGATTTATCAACTGATTGTGTTGTCCTTGCATCACACAGGGTGACACAAGGGCAACGCAATCCTTAAGTCAGATTTGCCACCATACAATGCTACCTTGTGCGTCTCTTCATGGCTTGGTGAATCTGAAGAAAAGCAAGACAGTGCAAGTCGCTGTATTGCATTATTCTGCACAGGAAAGGTGTTACATGGGTGGAGAGTGGGTATTTCCTCACATCCACCCATGTGTTTTGGTGCATTCCGGGATTTCCCAAGACAAGTAAACCTGGGAATGAGTCAAAATTGTGCGATAGAGATGCGAAGAGGAGAAATATCTTTATTTCTCCTTGCTGTTTCCTCTTTCTAAGTGTGATGCATTCTGCAGCATACTTAGAAAGAGGAAAAAACCTTTAAGGATTGTTTTGTGTGAGACTGTATCCATCTGGGCGCACCATAGCACAAGGACGCCTGAACTGGTGCTAGGCAGCACCTAGTGAACCAGCACAGTGAACAAGCAGGAATGCGCCATATCTTGGTAAATATAGCGCATTCCTTCCCTCTGCATTTGATTCAGCACAGCAAGATGTCTTGCTTCGTTGTACTGCATCAAATATTGATAAATCAAAGCCTTAGTGTCGCCGATCTGGTAGACTTGTGGAGCTTGTAGAATGTTTATTGATTGTGATTAGGTCCTCAATCAATCAATCAATCAATCAAGGAATTCTATAGCACACTACTCAAATGTGAGGGTCTCAAGGCACTGGGGGGGTGAATGTCCAGGTTATCCGAAGAGCCAGGTCTTGATGCTCTTCCTGAAGGTGTGCAGAGTAGGGCAGCATCGGATGTTGACTGGGAGCTCGTGCCAGACCTTGGCAGCGATGTAGGAGAAAGCTCTTCCACCTGCTCTGGTTCTGCAGATGCGCAGGGTTTCTGCTAGGGCGAGGCCGGCAGAGTGGAGGGTTCTTTTTGGTACATGGAAAAAGACTCTTTCACTGCGGTATTTGGGTCCGAGGTTGTGGAGTGATTTGTAGGCGTGGATGAGTAGCTTGAAGGTTACTCTCCACTCAATGAGGAGAGCCAGTGGAGGTCTCTCAGGTGTTGGGTCATATGCTCATGTCGTGGGGTGCCTAATATGAGTCTGGCCGCGCTGTTATGGATGGTCTGGAGTTTATGTAGCAGGGATATGTTGATTCCAGCGCAGCAGGAGTTTCCGTAGTCGAGTCTGCTGGTTATGAGTGTGTGGGTGACGGTTTTTCTGGCTTTGGGTGGGATCCACTAAAGGTCTTGCGGAGGATGCGGATGGAGTTGAAGCAGGTGGAGGCGAAGGCATTGATCTGGCGAGTTATGGTGAGGGAGGAGTTGAGGATGATGGGGAGGTTCTTGGCGTAATCAGTGGGGGTGGGTGGGTTTCCGAGGGCAGGGGTCCACCAGGTGTTGTCCCATGCAGTGGGGGAGGGTCCAAGGATGAGTTGAGCTCTAGGAAGCTGCCACTCAACCAGGCTGCAATGTCTTTTATTCCTTCCTTCAAGCTGAGTCTGGTGTCATCGGGGTTCTTCGTGAGGGAGAGGTTGAGTTTGGTGTCGTCGGCGTAGGATACTATGCTGAGTCCATGCTGTCTGACGATTGCGATGAGGAGGGCCATGTTGATGATGAAGAGTGTGGGGCTGAGCGATGATCCTTGGAGTACTCAGCAGGTGATTTCTGGGGGTTCAGAGAGGAAGGGTGGGAGTCTTATCCTTTGGGTTCTGCCGACGAGAAAGGAGTGAATCCAGTCGAGGGTGGTTACCCGTATGCCAGGGTAGTGGAGTCTGGCTGTGAGAGTGTGATGGGAGACGGTGAGAAGGCTGCAGAGAAGTCTAGCAGGATGAGGGCAGCAGTGTGGCCCTGGCCGAGGAGCGTGCGGATGCCATCGGTGTCAGCAAGGAGGGCAGTCTTGGTGCTGTGGTTGCTGCGGAATCAGGACTGGGAAGAGTCGAGAATGGCGTTCTTTTTGATGAAGGTGGTTAGCTGGTCCTCAAGAACAATATTCCTAAAATGAGGTGGGCCAGACTGGTAATAGCATGGCACTGGCTTCAGCGCTAGTGAGGGAGGCTTCTCTACGATTACAGGTCTCTTTGGCGCCCATAGAGAAATGCGTTCTTTTGATATAAAGCTCTCTCACAATTATGCTAAAATTTTTGGAGTTCCTTGGCTAAAGAGATGCAATCCATTTACCAATTGGGACACTAGAACAATATTGTTACTATTACAGTCTTCTCATGACATTTCTTATGCTTCAGGAGATTATTGGCTACATATTCAAGATATAAGAGATCCTGTAACAACTTTCAAAGAATTTTTGGTTAATCTTTCACCTGTGCCTTCCAATAGCATGCAAATGCCACCGTTTTTGAAATCATAGCATCTATTTGCTTCCTTTTCACAGGCAATATAATTACGCTATACTAACTGAGTCTAAGATTATGGTACAGTGGAAACTCATCAAATGTTAAACACAAGTGGGGCTGCTCCTAGTAAAGTGACCTAAAGGTGCTTAGAACTGAATAGTCAATGTGAACATCCCACAAAAAGGAAGGACTGGCCTCACACACCACCTAGTGCCAGGCTTCATCATTGGCCGTCCTCACCCTCTAAAAACTTGGTTTGATAGAGGGCAGGCATACACCAACGACAGGGGTGCACTTCTAAACTAAGTGGGGGCTGTGAGTAGTGAATGTGATTTAGAAACCATTACAATTGTCAAAATACATTTTAATAGGCTATGCAACTATATGGTATTGAAAAAGGTGTATGGTGACCTAGGGAATTGATCACCCCATCACCGTAATATATATGGTCAACATGTTTCTGCCTTGTGTCCCATATGTGTGCGTGGCATTCATCAGGACCTGTCCAACAGTCGGCTCCTTCTTTATCAACTAATGATAAAGGTTATCCACTTGGTGGGGAGTCAGTTATCACTCGCACTATTAGGGGGCTCCAAGTCAAACCTCTAGAAGCGAGGATCTCTTTCAAGACGCTCTGCCTGACCCACAGTGCACTCTCTGGAAAGGGTGCAGGTGGGGTCAGGAAACTGTTGCTGCCCTATGCTTCAAGTAGATCCTTACGTTCCTCCTCTAAGAACCTGCTGGTTTTACCTCGGTTCCGAAAGAGTAGATGGGGCGGGAGGGTTTTCTCTTTAATTGCCCCTAAGCTATGGAATACTCTTCCATGTGACATCAAATCTCAGGTTTCCGTCCCCGCTTTTTGTAAAGCATTGAAAACCTGGTTGTTCGCAAAGGCGTACCCGTAGATACTCTTCATTTGTTTATAATGTTTTCTGTTAGGCGCCTTGACGCCTTCGGGCTTAGTCGCGCATTATAAGACTCATTTCATTTCATTTCATTTCAACTGACCTCATACCTTCATGAAATTTGGATCCGGGAGTGGCTTGGTCTTTGCTGAGCTTGAGGAGCAGTTGGGTGTCAATGGCATAGGACATGATGATGAGGTTGTGTGCACATGTGATGGTGGAGAGGGGGGGTCATGGAGACATTGAAGATCATCACGCTGAGAGATGAGCCCTGGGGCATGGGCCAGATGACCCCAAAATGCTACCTGCTGAAGGGGGGAGGTGGACTCCCTGGGCCTTGCTGGTGAGGTACTAGGCAATTTACTCCTGGGCCCTCCGCTGGATCCCCGTGCTGGAGATGTGTGATTTGACAGTGTGGTAGCACATGGTGTAGAATGCCGTTGAGAGGTCGAGGGAGTGAGGGTGGTGGTCTCATCATTGTTGAGCAGGGTCCAAAATGTTGTTGGTGGCGGCAATGAGGTCAGTTGCAGTGGGCTGATTACTGTGGAAGATGGACTGGGGCTAGTTGCCTGGAGGTCTTTGCTTGGAGGGAGTTAGTCAGTTTCTCGCTGACTGTCTTTGAGATGACATTTGCCGGGTAGGGAAGCAGGGTGATATTCCAGGAGATCCTACGGTATTGCCGTCCATTGTTTAAGAAGGGCCTGGGTCTCTGCAAGCCTCCAGCTACCATGGAATGTGGCGTACTCAAAGGAGACATTCATAACGTGCCGGAGGTGGGCTTCAAGGATGGGGTATGCTGTGATTGAGATGTTGTGTGGGAAGGGTCCTGATGGAGAGCCGGAGTGGATGGTGTACATGAGCCGGGTGGTGTCTATGCTGCTGACGGAGCTGAGGGGGGGTATGTCCCATGGATGATAGTGGTGTCTGCCTCTGTGTAGGGAGGCTGTCGTGTATGTTCACAAGCTTGCAGTGGTAGAATGTTGTGAGGGATTCCCCTGGCCTTGCAAGGGTGGGATGTCTTTTGGATGGAGAGCTGGGTTTAGATAGTTCACTCACGATGCTGATGAGCTCCTGGATGTTGTGTGTGTTGGTGCCTATGCCCTACCTGAAGGATGTCCTCTTGTCCGTGCTGATGATATGGTGATGTCTGTGTGTGGTGGGTATCAGGGCTGAAAGGTAACTGATGGTTGATTGTTTCGCAAAGTATGCATGAGAGTCCGGCTAGATCTGTATGAGTCCAGTAGGTTTGCCTTGTCCCAGGTGGCTTAACTTTTGCTGTGATTCACAGGAAATTCCGCCAATGTGGCAGGAGTGTAGGATCAGTCGCTGATCCAGTGTGTGAAGTTGCAGGTAGTGGCGGTGGCTTTGGTTAGAGTATCCTGGGCGAGGGTGCCACACAGCTCATTTGTGGTGACTTAGATCAAGCATCTTTGGGGGATCTGTAGCGGAGTGTGGGGCAGTGTGTAGCTTGTCGGAGAACTGGATGCAAATGATGATGTACCAATGAAGGATGGTGGTGTGGTTGTCCTCCAGCCAGAAGTTGCTGTCCCTCAGCGACATGTAGTCTGTGGAGAAGAGGGCCTGCATGCTGATGTATTTGTTGATGGCTTAGCGGAATTATGGGTGGAGGGCTGGAGATCTGTAGATGACTGTTAGTCTGAGGGTGGTCAGGGTGTTGGTGTGAAACCTGAAGTGCAGGTGCTTGAAAATGCTGAGCGTGTCCTTGGTGTTGTATGTGACTCTGAGGGTGTACTTCTGAATGAATTGCAATTCATCCTCCTGCATTGATAGTGCAGTCCCTGCAGGTGATCATGTATCCATCTGTGATGGCAATGTTGAAGTTGTGTGCTGAGGATGTGTTCAACCAGGTTACTGTAATGAAGGCAATGTGTGGGACTGTTGTGTTGAGGAGGTAACAGAGTCCAATGGCGTGCTGGTGGACGGAGCGGGTGTGTAGTAGGAGGCACATGACCTGGTTGTATGGACATGGTCTGGTAGGCGGGGCACCGTTGTGTATGCAGTTGGAGTTGCACACCCAGCATGCAAAGCTGTCGTGTGTGTGCTCAGGGGTTGCCTGATAGCAGGTAGTTAATTGTCTGGTGTTCATTGCTTGGAGGGTGGCTGGAGCAGGAGTCTGTTGTGTTACGTGGGACATGTAAGCACAAGAGGGTCTTTCACTGTGCACGTTGCAGGCACTGACGGGCGCTGACGGTCCTGCCTTTGTCACGGCGTTGGTGCAACAGTGGCACAGACAAACTGCTTCCTGCATCAAGAATGGGTGGAGGGAGGGAGGAGCATCTGGGAGGCGTATGGGTTGCAGAATCAGGGCACTCAGTGGTGCATTGCCGCAGGGGAGGCAGCAGCAGGAATGTTGAACACCTGATGGCGGCAGGGGTGATAAACTACGCAAAAACTAGCACACAAAGACAAGGAGGTAAGAAAGCCACAGTGTAACAGGTGTATGGAAAGGAAGGAATGTCTGGTTACTCATGAGTCACTCAAAGAAAAAGGATGAACAATAACCAAAAATGACGGGCACAGGATACAGCTCCAAAAGACCAAGCTGCGCACAGGACACACAGCGTCAGCAGGTGTTGCTTGCCCGTTGTGGGTAGCAAGCAGCACAAATACATACACAACCAAGTACTTCATACACAATAGGGATCATTAGCCATGAAGAACTACATGCATGTTGCCAAAGTACACATACTCCTATATGCACTATCTTTGACGGTTATGCCTTAGATGATGCATGCAAAGTGGCAAGAGATCTGCGGTGACAGAGATGAGGCACATTGTACTGTGGTGAACACATTTACTACACCAACGGATCAAGTATGTGTTTAGGCCCATGCTGCATGAGCCAATGTCCATGGCCAGAGCCTTTGGTCTGCGGAAATTAACAGTAATGTAATGAGTCTACCTGTACTGCTGGTGATCCAATGTGCACAGGACTGCCTGTGACTGTCAGGGGCCTTGAATCGTTGGAAACGTGTGATGCTCAAAGGGGTCTCCTGATAGCCCCTTGGTCTGAGTAGAAATGACAGACTCAAAAGGGTGATCAGGCGAGGGAAGGAAAGGAAGGGAACAGCAGGGAGGGAGATCTGAAACAAAGGTAAACACACCAAAGATATTGTTGTATGAGTTGCAAAATAAATGGCCAACATTATGATCTTGTTCCAAGGATTGTGCAAATAGCACAGGGATCACTGGAGAAACATAAAAGGTAGCAGAGTATTGCAATGATATGAGGGGGTATAACGCTCTGAAGGCTGCTTCAACAAAATTAAAGGCATGCGGTGATCCAGAAATTCACAGTGTATGAATAAAGTCCAATAAACAGAAATTCAAATGCGCTGCTGCGCGTCTCACACAAAGCCAACAATCCCTAGTTCCCCCAGGGAATCAGTGAGGTTCAAGAAGGGAAATTACACAGCCCCCGCCAGAGCCTTAAGAAGCTTGTCCAACTAGGGAGGGAATTTGGTAAACACAAGGAAGCCCCACAAGAGCCAGCTTGGCTTTGAAATGCCAAACATAACAAGGTGCTGGGCTGGAACTCAACAGAGAGTAATGAGAGTGATGGCGCAAATGCACCCCTATCATGACCAGGATATGCAACACGCCACAAGAATATCCTGAAATTAACAGCACCCGACTGGTGCCACAGAAGTGTTTACATTCGCTTCCCCGCAACATTGTGACGTCATCAGCGCCAAGTTCTTGGTTTCATGGGAAATTAAATTTCTCATCCACTTACAGAGAAGGCTTGTACCGCAGTGTTCTCCACCTACCCTGAGGAAGCGACGTGACAGTGACATGACATACTGGCACAAAGGGCAATGCATCCATACGAACAGACTCACAGGACAGTTGACATAACATGTGGGACATACGCCGGCCCCCACCTTCACAACATGGATGTTGGAAATCCAATTGTACTGGCACACAAGATTAAGTGGATGAGCCAAACACATCCTACTGCACACAGAGAGGCTGAAATTCCCCATAGAGCCTCTTGTTGTGATGTCTCACACAATGTCAACCCATGGCATCCTCAATGTGTCAGGAGCAAGGTTTACACACATTGATGCCTTCACCAGAGTCCACACTCCAATACAGATGACTGTCACGAAGGGTGATTGTCATGCCATGGGAGTGGTGCAACATGTAATTTGATCCATGGTGATGAGACATGTATACATGGTACTACAACATGCACAGAAACAGTTTCCACACATTCCCAAAGCGTACCAACACCAAAAAGCCTGTTTGGATCTCTTACCCGAACTGACATTTACACATGTCGGTGTATGGAACGCTGATTCAGCCCACGTTGCAATTATCATGAGGAATAGTAGGAGGACAAAGATGACATGAGCATACAACAGGGACAGCAACCTGGGAATGACAGACACACAAGAGGTCACCGGTAAAAATCTGTGCAATAGACATGGGCAGTTACGAAACATGAACAATATAGGACACATGCAAATATCAAAGAAAGTCATTGCGCATTACTGTGTGGCCTGACATCAGCACTCAAGTGACACATCGGAACACACATCAAAGTCACTTTGCATCCAGTCAGCTGGACACACATAATGCAACACATTCAACTCAATGCTACAAGCTTGCTCACTCATACACAGTGACTCACAATTATGAGAAGAAGTTGCGTATGAGCTGACTCCGGATATCATCCTCCTCCTCCTCATCACTTGCATCGTGACCAAGCCCTTGATCCTCAACTGGTGGATGTTCCTACTCCTCAGGATCCAGGATGAGTGACACTGCCTTCTCAACTTCCATGTTGTGCTACATGCAGCACACAACGAAGATCTTACAGACCTTGTCCGTTGCATATGGGAGGGATCCGCCCGTCTTATCGAGGCACCGGAATCGGCTCTTCAGAAGGCCAAACATCCTCTCAATCACTCGCCTGGTCTGCCCGTGTGCATTATTGTACCTCTGATCTGCAGCTGTTCTTCGGTTGTGGAAAGGTGCCATTAGCCATGGCAAGTCAGAAGATTCTGTTAGAGCAAAAGATACTGTAACACACAGGACAAACAGAGTTTACCCACCAACAAGACATGCCCGCTTGTTGCGCAGCTGGAGCATCATTTGAGGCACCCTGCTACGCCTCATGATGAATGCATCGTGTGCCGATCCTGGAAAACATGCACAAACGTGGGAAATCAGCATGTAACAAGACACACCACAAGGGCATTTATTGAATGGTAATGTTTACGGTTGTGGTAAGCCTGCTCCTGTGTCTGTGGTGGCACCAAAGCCACATGTGTCCCATCAATAGACCCAATGGCATGTGGCATTGCTCCCAGGGCATAGAAATCACCCTTGACATCTCTCAACTCTTTAGAAGTTCGAAATTTGATGAATTCATCAATGTGCTCCAAAATGGCTGTCAAAACATCACGCAGGACACTGCTGAACATCGTCTGTGACATTCCACCAACATCAGCTATGGTTAATTGAAACGTACCTGTTGCAAAAAAATGTAGGGCAGCAATCACCTTTATTTTGGGGGTCAGAGCAGTAGGATACCTGTGTTGGGGTTGCAGATGTGGTGCCAGCTTGTTTGTCAACTCCTGAATCAACTGTTGAGTGATTCTGTAATGAAGGCATGTTCCCTCATGCTAGCCAAGTCTGGGAATGGCCTTGGTAGAGGCGGTGCCCTGCAGGACATATTTGGGAATAATGGAGATTGACAGTCAGCCAACATCAGTGACAATGTACATAGCACAGTAAAACGAAAAAATTGATAAAAAAAGATTGTGAAAAACATGCACGTCAGCGACGGCATGGAGCTGTGCGAAAGGTTAGTTGGGGCTATCCAGTCCCTTCTCACATGGAGTTGACTTGCAAAGCTGGCACAACACCTGTGACACCCCAGTGGCAAGTGGCAAATGTGCAAAGTGAGGGTTGTATCCGCTGTTGTCAGTGACAGGCGAGTGATCTGTGCCAGGGTGTGTCTGTCTGGTCTACTGAGGGTTCCTCAGTGGAGTGGGATATGTGACTGCTTGGCATGTGCTGTCCCACACCCTGCAGTTGCATGTGTTACCCAGTGTGTGACATGATCAGTGAGTGTGTTGCACCGGTTATGCCATCTGTTGGCTTTCAATGCCATGTAGTGCATTGGGGCGTGAACACAGGCCAAATTCACAGTGACAATGATGCAAGTCCTGTCAGCATCCTATGCCCTGTTCACATTATCAACGATGTGCAAGTGTGTGTTTCAGGGACATGGAGCAGGTGTAGTGATGTGGTTTCACTGTGTCTTCCTGACAGGTAACTGCCTACGAGAAGGGAGAAATCTGGCGGGACATCGTCAGGGCCGTCAGTTCTGCGGGCGGACCTCGCCGGCGCATGTATATGGACAATCTGCAAGGCCATTTGTTTCTAACAGTGTTTTTTTTTGAAGGGCGCCAGCTTTTTCAATTAACCCCTTCGCTGCAGCGGCTATTCCGCCGCAGCGCTACGGGGGCGGGGCGGCCGCGCGGCGGTTCCGTGCTTGTGACGGAACCGCTCCGTCACGGCTCGGGGGTGAGCTGTGCTTGTGACGGAAGGGTTCCGTCATGAACCCGCCCGCCCATTATTTCGTCAGCGCAGGCGCGGAATTTGCGTCGCGCAGGCGCGGCGAGCGGGCCGTGACGGAACCGTTCCGTCACAAGCACAGCTCACCCGAGCCTTGTGACGGAACGGTTCCGTCACAAGCATGCAAGGGGTTAATGTGGAAATGCTTTTTAGTGTGCATTTCCTTGTGAGACATATTTCATGCAGGCACATAAGTGTTCCTTTCTCAAAAAGGTGAATTACCACATTCAATACATGCAGATTGTGTAAAGTTTTGTGAGTCCCAAGTTAGCAACATTTATTTAAATTACATTTTTGGCCAATGTACTTACAGGGCTCTGAGTGTGGTGACACCTTGGGGAGTGAGGTTGTTTAGTTTGCCCTGAGGGGCACCACTACTGCTTCTTTCTTGGTGAACAAGAGGTGGGATCACTTCATTGTATTGATCTGCTCTCCTGTAAACAAACACTAACTACTCTGTGTATTTCTCCTTCAAGTTGTGGCCTGGAGTGTTCTTTGGATCATTGTGTCCAAGTAGCATTGTGTCTATACCAACTGGGCAGTACAAGGCTCAAATATGTGCAGAGTTATCTGGCTGTAAGTCATGATGCATGACATAATTTGCAATATGACCTATTGATTTTGTGATCATGTGTCAGAAGTGTACAGGTGACTGATGCATTTCTGTTTATTCTCCTTGCCCACAGCATCATCACCCAAAACTGGAGGAGACAGCTGCAGGACCAGGAGGAGGGACCCAGATACGGTGCCACCAGCGTGGAGGAGTCAGAGGGAGCCAGTGGCACGGAAGGTAAGGGGAGTCAGTCTGCGGACCTGTTCGAAGGCGAAATATCCTACCACGCCGATGGATCTGATTCTGACTCCCAGGAGGAGGGGGAATTTGCAGCAACACCAGGCAGCAGCACCGAGTCTGTCCCCGCCCCCTTCAGCACCTTCTCCACCCTCCCAGTTGCTCCGGTCCCTTCTGTCCGTGCAGTCCCCATGTCTCCTTCAGCCCCGGCACTGCATCCCCTGCCCTTGTCACCCCTGCTGCCCTCAGTGCAGAGTCTGTGGACTTACTCCGCCAGTTACAGGATGGTCAGACATTGAAGGTGAATTTGATCCATGCCCACACACAAATCTTGACACAGTTGTTGTTTTTCATGGAGAGCATGTCAGCAACGATGACTGACCAACGTTGGATCATGCAGTCCATGGCCACTGAAGGCAGCAGTTTCCCTCCTGCAGCAGTCCTTCCCCCCCCCCCTCCTTCGGACCCATCCACACTCCCCTCTCCTGTACCTGTCCTACGCACACGCAGGAAGACACTATCACGCACCCCAACAGACACAGGCAGCACACCCCACAAAAGGCGAAGCGCACACCTCCTGGCAAGCACACTCAGGGGGCTTCAGGCACACCCACAGGGACTGGGGTTAGACCGCATACACGCAGCCAGAGCCAAAGTCTGCAACCGTCACAGCCCTCTCCCTCCACTCCCATAGTGCCCTCGGGTGCAGGGGTTGGTCTGGACGAACAGGCAGCAGTGTGCAGCGCAGAGTTCCTGTCCACCTTTGGTGCTGCACAAGCCACTGAGGAGGATATGTCCACCCCTGCACCCACCACACCTACTCTTCCCACTCCTGTCTCTGCAGGGCCTGGTCCTGCCCCCGATGATGCCCCCCAAGGGTCAACATCCCATTAGCTACTCCATGTGCAGGCAAGTTAGGGGTAGACAGCCTACCCAACGTCCCCCTACAAGGACTTTTGTGTGGACTGGCCATTGGCCTTATTTGAGCACGGACTCATTTTTGCACATCTTATTTTTTCCAGCTGAATAAAGGCTTTTATTTTAAATTCAACACCATTGCATTTCAGGTACTTGAGACATTGTCCCAAGGAGTGTTTCTTCCTCTGTGGCACCTGACATCTTCACTGCAGACAGTTGCACAATTGTTGTGCTGACATGTTTGAACATTTTCTTTTTTGGTGACAGTTCTCTTCAACAATGGCCATGCCTGCTCACAGATGTCTACTGCTCATTCGTCTGTGCCATGCTTGCAACTCACTGTACTTGTGTTTTGAGTATGTACAAATGTCTTCATGGACACATTCACCCTTTTCACCACTATGCATGTGTGGGTATGCATATTAAATTTGACATCGCACCCACATGTGGTGTGTCACGCAGTGTGTGAAAGTAATCCATCCCCCAGGGAGTGGGACACTGCTGTAAGTGATGTTTTGCTATTGCATTATAGTCACAAGTTAGGGATGTGCACATACCCCCATGTAGTTGTGGTAAGCTGATGATGATGTACCCCCCATATATCTGAGCACTGCTGGGAGTCATATCCACCCTCCCCTCATATGTCTGGGCACTGCTGGGAGTCCTCTGCGCCCACTCCCATACTGTTGGCCACTGCTGGGAGTCATATCCACCCACCCCTCATAAGTCTAGGCATTGCTGGGAGTCATATCCACCCACCCCTCATATATCTGGGCACTGCTGGGAGTCATATCCACCCACCCCTCATATGTCTGGGCACTGCTGGGAGTCCTCTGCACCCACCCCCATACTGTTGGCCACTGCTGGGAGTCATATCCACCCACCCCTCATATGTCTGGACACTGCTGGGAGTCATATCCACCCACCCCTCATATGTCTGGGCACTGCTGGTAGTCATATCTACCCACCCCTCATATGTCTGGGCACTGATGGTAGTCATATCCACCCACCCCTCATATGTCTGGGCAGTGCTTGAAGTCATATCCACCCACCCCTCATATGTCTGGGCACTGTTGGGAGTCCTCTGCACCCACCCCCATACTGTTGGCCACTGCTGGGAGTCATAAGACCGTGTTCCCAAAGAGTGGAAAAAGGCGCTGGTAAGACCAATTCGAAAAAATCCAGCTATCCCCTGGACTGATTTAACTAACCTCAGGTCGATAGCTTTGTTACCATTCTTGGGAAAACTCACAGAAAAATATGTGAACAAGCATTTATCGAACTTTATTAAAGAGATGGGTAGTTTAGACCATTCCCAATGTGGCTTTAGACTGAAATACAGTACGGAATCAGCTCTACTGTCAGTTACAGATGACCTCCATATGTACCAGGACAGGGGCTATTCCGTTGTACTGATATTGTTAGATCTATCGGCGGCGTTCGATACTGTGTCTCATAACATCATGATCGAACGTCTTGCAAATATCGGTCTGGAGAGGACTGCGTTGGCCTGGTTAAGGAGCTTTTTGGCAGATCGTACCCAATCTGTCACCATGGGCACTTTTCGCTCGGCGGAGATAGAGATTACCAAGGGGGTGCCACAGGGCTCTTGTTTGAGCCCTACTCTTTTTAACATCTACGTGGACCTCCTGGCTAAAATAATGAGAGCTTTTGGTTTCATCCCTGTGTCATACGCGGATGACACACAGCTCTTGTTTCCATTCAAATCTCTCTCCGCCGAGGTAAAGTCTTCCTTCTCCGAGGGCATGAAAGCGGTTGCACAGTGGATGTCATCTAACTGCCTACAGTGCAATGTAGGCAAGACGGAAGCCATGCTTTTTGGGGAGGCCAAAATTCTATGGACCCCTGACTGGTGGCCGCAAGATCTTGGCCCGGTCCCCGACCCCAAACAAGTCGTGAAGAACCTGGGGGTACGTTTGGATCAAGAGCTCTCCCTTAAACAGCATGGCAACTTTATTGTAGGCTCCTGCTTTTATGTCATAGGTCTATTACGTAAAGTCTTTCCTTTGCTTCCTGATTCTACCAGGAAAACATTGGTACAGGCTTTGGTACTTAGTCAGCCAATGAGGGAGTTTTAGCCAAACTCCAAGTTGTGCAAAATACCGCAGCTAGGTTGGTTTTGAACGCCCCTCCCAGATCTCCATCTAAACGCCTTCTGGATAAACTACACTGGCTCTCTGTTCGTCAGAGAGTAAAGTTTAAGACCTGTTGCCTAATTCATAAAAGCCTAAACGGATTTGGACCGACGTATTGCACAGACAAATTCATACCATACAATCCTGTCCGCTCCCTTAGGTCTAGCAATCAGTTGCTGTTGAGAGTGCCTTTTGCAAAGAAGGTCAGACAAGGAGGCAAAGCTTTGTCCGTAGCTGCTCCTATACTATGGAACAAGCTTCCACTGACGCTCAGGCAGTGCTCAGAACATCTCAGCTTTAAAAAAATGCAGATAACTTTTCTGTTTCAGAACTAACTCTTTCTCATTGTTTGTGCTCTTTGGATCTGTTTCTGGTGTTTTGGGCACAGAGATACTCCTCCGGGAGTGGATTCAAGCGTGATATAAACCCGCAAATATCCACCCACCCACCCCACATATGTCTGGGCACTGCTGGGAGTCCTATGCACCCACCCCCAAATTGATTGCCACTGCTGGGAGTCATATCCACCCACCCCTCATATGTCTGGGCACTGCTGGGAGTCATATCCACCCACCCCTCATATGTCCGGGTACTGCTGGGAGTCATATCCACCCACCCCTCATGTTATTTAAGTAAATATTAATTTATTGGTATTTATTCTAAAAAAATAAAATTATTATTAATATTTAATAAAAGTTAATTAATTAATAAGTATGGTAATTTAACCCCTAGGCTATCCTACATTTTCCATACTCTTACACTCACTGGAGTTGGAACAGTAATTTTAATACTAACGCTATCCAACACTTTCCCTACTGCTGCACTCACTGGAGTGGGAATAGTAATTTTTACCCCTATGCTATCCAACAATTTCTCTACTGTTGCACTCACTGGAGTGGGAATAATAATTGTAACCCCTATGCCATCCAACACTTTCCCTACTGTTGCACTTACTGGAGTGGGAATAGTCATTTTAACCCATACGCTATCCAACACTTTCCCTACTGTTGCTCTCACTGGAGTGGGAATAGTAAATGTTTAACCCTAAGCTATCCAACACTTTCCCTACTGTTGCATCACTGGATTGGGAATAGTATTGTTTACCCCAAAGCTATCCAACACTTTCCCTACTGTTGCACTCACTGAAGTGGGAATAGTAATTTTTACCCCTATGCTATCCAACACTTTCCATACTGTTACACTGTTTGGAGTTGGAATAGTAATTTCATTCCCTCCACTGTCTAATATTTTTTGTATTCTTTTAGTTAATGTAGTATATAATTAATTTTAAAAAGATTAAAAAGAATTGGAATTTTAAAAGTGTGTTATATATATTTATTTAATTTTTATTTATATTATTGTTTTATGTGTATAGATGTATTTGTAATTTATAAGATATTTTTAAACAATGTATACGTTGTTAAAATAATTATTAAAAAATAATAATAAGTAAGCATATATATATATAATATTGTATATTATATGTATGTTTTATTTATTATTACACTATATATTATTTATCATTTTTAATCATTTTAAAATATTTAACTATGTTTATTTTAATTATATGTATTATTTACTTTATTTTACATTATTTTTGTAACTTTGAAAAAAACTATATTTTTAACAACAATATTTTTTACATCAATATTTTTTTTCAATATTTTTGTACTTACCATAATGTAGAAAGGATATCGATATTCTTGACTTCGATATTATTTCGTCAATAATTCTGTAGGTCGATATTCTGACTCTCGATATTCTGTCAGAGATTCAGGAGAAAGTTGATACCTTTTCACACTGTTATTAACTGTAGGGCCACTTAGGTATCACCCTTTCTTCGAGCAGCAGTCAAGATGGAATTAAGATAGATGTTTACAGCTCCCAGTTTTTTATAACAATCTGGTTTCAGCAAAATCTATAGTACAGAGATTGCATTAACACATGTGAATCTTCCTTTATTCCACACAGCAACATAATTTCTCTTCCAACCACATCCCCTTTGACGTATCATTTGCCTTTCACATGGATTGTCTGCACACTGCATTGAATTTGTTTCCATTCCAGTGTATTAATTACACATCCTCTTTTGCCATATGCTTCTCACACTGCTCGACTTCTTCCATACAGCAAAAAACCCACAAAGTTCAGTCCTTGACCCTCCCACCCTAGCCCTCTATGCAGCCTCTCTATGATGGCCTACTCTTCTTCAACTATTTTATCAGCTTTATCTTTTTGAATCACAGGTTGTTTGTTTGTCTAACCCATAGCACTATATACAGTATTTCAAGTACTGTATTGAGGCCAATAGCTCATCTTTGGAAATCTGCGTCTTAATTTCTAGGATCAAATTTGTTATATTCAATTTGATAATTTCATTAAATTGAAAATCTCTTATGCTTGAAAACAATCTTTTTCGTTTTTAAAGAAATCAATGTTCTAAGTGATGAAATGAATGATATTTATTTCATTCCTACTTTGAAAACGATACAAGATTTGACAGGTCACTATATATATTAAAGCCCATTTCCTATAATATCCCATTGCTACAGTTCCTATACTAAAATACATTGAACTTGACCAAGGATTATTCATGTTTTCTTTTTTAAAGTTCAATATGTTGTCATATGTCTTATGTAGTCCCATTGTTGTTTTCCCTACGTTAGCATGAGCACATTGCAGACTGTTCTCTGCTGTGTGCACGTTACTATACAAGCATCTTTTGCTTTGTGCCACACTGTACTTTCACAAATAACCTGCTGTTGTTTTTGCTTTCTGTTCTTTCCTGGGATTTAGTCTGCACACCCTAGACAAGGTCAAACAACAATGCCCCTTGTTATTTTGTTTTGTTCAGGCATTAGCCCCGAGACAAAACACACAAATGCAGCTGTTGTTTGGGAACACGCACTTCGTCATGTAACTCTGCACACAATAGGTAATACACACTTGGAGAGGGGTCTTTTCCAGGGAAGAGATTATGACAGCACCTGAGATGTAGAACTTTCATCTGTGCATGCTAAGGTACGGTCTCTGCTGCCAACACCCAGAGATCTTTTGATATATAATCACTTTCCTTCTGTAGGAGGAGAGGTGAGTTAGGCTACCCTGTCTTTATATAATGACCGCTCCTTTTATGACTTATGGACTACTTACTATGCAGACAGTATTTGTGTTAGGCACCTTCTTACTTATTGTGGCACGTGTACTCCATACCAGAGCACAATAGTTAAAACAAACATTTTAAACTTTTCCTGCGTCTCTGTCAGATCTTATTGTGGACTAGTATGAATGTAAGAGCGAAACCGTGTGTTCTGCAACCGCGATTCCTGAAAGGTTCAGGAGTGTTCTCTTCTGGGGTGTCTAATCACTTGTTCCCCTGTATATGAGTAGGAGGGTAAGTGAGACACTACTGCTGGTCAGCCCTGGACTCATGGGTAATCAGGTGGTAGGATGACTCAATCCTTGCCTACTTGGATTATATGTTCCCAAGCATAGTTCTGTGACTCCACAGAATCCCGGCAACAATGTAACATTGCCTCCTACAGGAGCCGGCATTGCTTTGAGACCCAGGGAGCTGCTAACATGCAGCTCCCTGTATCTCAAAGCAGCTTGTTTGTTTCCCTTTGACAATGGGCAGGGAAACAGACATGATCTGCTTTCCGCTTTCAGCAGGCAAGAGCATTTTCTGCTCTTGCTTGCTGAGAGCGGAGTGTTTGCTATGGCTTGGAGGGAGCATTGCTGGAGCTGGCCCTGGGGGATGGTAGTCCCTGAGGCCATCTAGGGAGCCAAGAGGGGCCCATTGCTGCCCCAGCCTTTCTTTCATGCAGCCCCCGGGAGGTGGTGGTCCCTGAGGCCGGGAGTCTGCAAAAAAACCCCTGCATACATATTATTTGAGCCCCGGGGAGTTGGTAGTCCCTGGGGCTGCGGGGAACAAGTGCTGCTGCATTTATTTCACATTTAGCCCTGGGCAGGAGGTGGACCCCGGGGCTGTGTGGGTGCACATGCCCCCATAATAATTTCCTATTTATCCCAGTTAGGTGGTGGTCCCTGGGGAAGTGGGAAGGCCGTACCAGCTTCCCCGGCCTTTATTTTTTTTTAAAATCCCCAAGGAGGTGATGATCCCCTGGGCATCAATGAGCTTGAGGAAGGGGGGTCATGCGTCCCCTCCCTTAATAAAACAATGCTTCAGGGACTTGGCTAAATAAAGCACAGGAGTCCGCACTTCATTTTCTTTTTGGCCAGATCTGCGGATCCCATTGAAAATTTTACAAAAATGCTTTTTTGGCCCAGTGGGGTCCCAGCAGGAACCCTCTCAAAAGGCCTAGGGGGTCAGGCTGTTTCTATCCTGCCCCTTTTCTTTTCTTTTTATATTTACAAGTGTTGGCAGCCAATCAAATTTCAGCAGGGTCTTAGTAGGATGTAGGGCTCCCAGAAATCTATATTTTTTCAACTTTAATTTCTCTGAAAATACTGAACTCAGTTACAACAAATCACAAAAAGCACACTTTCTGGCCCAACATCTAGCTTTCTGACAAATTTGGTGTAATTCCGCTCAGAGGTTCGAGCTGTGGTAGTGTTAAAAAAATAGAAAATCCCCATAGACATGACATGGGGAAAATGTGTTTTTCACTGAAGAAAAGCAAAGGTTGCAGAGAATGTATAGTAAGGCTGACATTTCACATTCACAAAACAAGTGAAATTCAGCAGTTATAGTTAGCTAAGCTAACTATAACTCGTGCCCCCGCAAAGCACTGCTTATGACCTCACATATCACATCATTCATGACATGGTCAAGGACTTCACTGATGACATCACTGATGACATCTCATATGACCTCACTGATGACATCACTGATGATATCATCTACAGAAACTATGATGTACCCACTCATACCTCAATAACACCTTTCATACTCCAACTTTTGCCAGTTAAGACTATTTACTTTTTCACTTTATAAATACAAGTCAACAGTCCGTGTTTGAATCTTCTAGTGAGTGCATCGACAACATATACAAACATGATTTGGTTTTTGAGACCACAGAGGGTTAAATTTTATAATCTCTTTTTCAAAACTATCAACTGTAATATCTGTGTCCTGTTCTGCAATTCCTCCTCTTAACAACTCTTTATTTCCCCTAGAATCCTGCTCAGGACCAAAGAAACAAAACTGTACATCATCACAAACTTTTTCTACGTCTGCCACAGTACCATGCAAAAGTGCTCTATTTATTTCTCTTAAAAATAAAGCAGGAGTTCACAAAAAACAACCAAAGCACACACTAGGAGTAGTTGGCCTGGTATATGCGGTCCACTAATTAAAGTGGGTACCTTGCACCAGTCCAAATAACCTTTATGGTGATTTAAGAGGTCAAAGATAACCTTAGAAAGTAATTCAAGTGGTAGCCATGGAGAGCAGCCTTCAGGCTTAGGGGGGCCTTTTATAGGATGTCTGGCGGAGGCAAACCGGCAGACATCCTTCCCTGAATTCCCCCCGCCATATTACAATGGCGGGGGGGACCGCAGCGGGAGAAAACACCGCCCGCCTGTTTTCCGCCCGGTCGCCTTGCGTCCGGGGTGGAAAATGATTAATATGGTAGCGGTGTCTATTAGACACCGGCAGCCACATTAACATGAGCTGTGTTTCATGCTTCTCCGCGGCGGCAATGCCGCCACGGAAAGGCAGGCGGTGTTCACTTGGGGGGCCCCCTGCGGGCCCCCAGAGTGAAGCAGAGTGGGGACATGCACACGGGGGTACTTGTGGTACCCCCCACATTTACGCGGTGCTTGCTGCTTTGTTTATGTAAATGCTTCAAAGCATTTTTAGTATTGTGGCGGGCGGTGCTCTCTGCACCACCCGCCACAATTAGGTTGTGGCGGGCACAACCTAATACCCCCCACGGGACCCCCGCCTTTATGGCGGGTGGTCCAATTTACCACGAGGATGGAGAGCAGGCAAAGTCCGCCCGCCATCCTAATGAGGCCCTTAGTCTTGAAGGAATGTTAAGCAGCCTGTTCTACCAGAATGTAACCTTATAGTATTGGCTACATGAAAGGTGAACCGCACAGTAGTTATAAAAATATGTATTCATTAATATAACACTCTCTAGTACAACACAGTATCCCCTACACGAGGATACCCACAAAGCACACAATACTGTAGCACAGAAATAAGAGTAAATAGCCTTAATACACAGTGGGCCCCAGGTGGAGACCAAACAATATACTAAATAGTGGTAAAAGAACCACGACTCAAGTGAAGACAGTGTCTAGAGTACGTAGAATCACTGGGACCCCAAGGAACCTCACAATGTAAGTAAGTAGGGACCACACGGAGGACAGGTGCAGTGTGGGAACACGACCGCATACTTCTTACAATTCTATGGGGAAGTCGCGGTTCAAGTTTTAAAGTTTAAGGACCCTTCCCAGTGGACTTCAAAAGAACCCCGAGGAAGTTAGGTGGTTGGAGAGCCACCCCATCCGGGGATACTGTAGTACCATAGTTACCTATCCCAGGGAATCAGGGTGGACAGGTCTCAAGTAGTGTTGGAAACTGCTGTCAAACCCAATGGAGGACTTAGAAGTAGAGCCGCTGCTGGAAGAGAGAGAAGTGTTGGTTGGAATCCAATGGTGGATTCTTGTTAAAGAGTACCTGAAAGCAGAGAGGACAGAGTCTGGGTCACTTAGAGTGGTCAGGAGCTCGGAAGACGAATGTCCACCGATGTCGGGTGCTTCAGGTGCGTTGAGGAAGTTCTTGACTCTGCAGCCATATGGACCATAAGATGGTGAGGACAAACAGGAGCTGAATATGAGCTGTCTCGCAAAGGATGTCGAGTGCTGAGGGGTCAGTGTCCGATGGGAGCACTAAGAAGCCCTTGGCAATGGCAACCCACTTAAAAGGTCAAGGAAGGTTACAGTTCGGACTAGCAAGGTCCAGGAGACTCACCAAAGCAAGGGTAGTTATGGCAGGCCTGGAGTAACAAAGGGAGCTCAAGAAAAGCAAAGTTGACCCTCAGGTGGTCTCAAAGACTGGAGGCACAGGAGTCGCAAGTGGACCTCGGGCCATTTCAGCAAACACCAGCCCACGGAGCACTCGGTGTGAGGAGGCTGGAGTTCTTGGAAGGAAATAGGCCCTGAGGTTGGGGCTACTCAGAATCCAATGCACTTTTCCGTGGAATGCCTACAAGTATAATAACTTACAAATGAACGCAGTGCACAAGGATATGGATATTGCAGCCCCCACGAGAGATTCTGTCCTCAAACTTGGCAGAAGGGCAGTTTAGACCTCAAGGGACATAGGAACCCATGCCCTATGTTGCTGGAGCCTTTGGAGTCTGTAGGAGCTCAGGAGCAGCAGACCAGTCAGTCATGATGTGGTACCTGCAAATGCAGGGGAGTGACTCCTTCACTCCAAGGGATATGTCTTCAGTTTTACTTGATGCTCCACAGGTCTTGCACAGAGCCTGTATGGTGTATGAGCACAGACAATGCTTCAAACTGAGAGGGAGATAAGGCCGGACCCAAATGAAGTCCAGCGAAGTCCAGAGTGTGGAGATGGTCGAAGTTTAGTAGTTTCTGGTTCCGAATCCTGTCATTGTTGAATCTAGGGTCCTACAGCCAGGAAAGACCTTTTGTACCCAAGGGAGAGGGTTAGACAGATTCAGGGGAGGGTCTGGACAGTGGGGAGGTTACTCTCATGTCCTTTGTCCAGTTTCATGCCAGAGCAGAAGCCAACGGCTCCCAGGATTGGTTTGAAGTGGACTATGCACAGGGACAACAAATGTGCCCCTCATGCAGACTTCCGGTCCCTGGCAAGATTAAGAGGGCCCAAATGAAGTCCAGCGAAGTCCAGAGTGTCCAGATGGTCGAAGTGGTTTCTGGGTCAGAATCTTGTCCAAGTCGAATCTAGGGTCCTACAGCCAGGTAAGCCATTTGTACCCATGGGAGAGGGTTGGACAGAATCAGGGACCCTCCAGTGAGGGCCTGGACAGTGGGGAGGCTACTCCCATGTCCTTTGTCCAGTTTTGTGCCAGAGAAGGATCCAACGACTCCCAGGACTGGTTTTAACTGGACTATGCACAGGGGCACCAAATGTGCCCCTCATGCAGACTCTCAGTCACTGGCAAGCACACCCACCCAGCCCTAATACACTAAATCGTGTCTGGGAGGTGGTCACACCTCCCTGGGACAGGATGTCTTTTGTTCCACCTTCCTCTGCTCGATCTTGACTCAGCAGCAGGAGGGCAGAAACTTGTCTCTGGTCGGCAGCAGCCATTTTGTGCTGCCTTGGACTCGAAGGCTGGTACCAGGAACACCAGGGACCCAATGAAGCATGCTTCTGAGGGGTGGAAAAACATACCTGGTATGAGGGTATGATTCCACAATGTTTGACACCAAACATGATCGCGTTACTTTCAGCCTTTCAGCTGTTTTAGAGTTGTCCATCACGCAGTCACGTAATGCCGCTTTATATGTCGTAAATGGCTGCCTCACTAACAACCCGGGAGAATGGATTCCATAGGCTGCAGGTGTGTTCTGCTCATGCAGTGGCACCCTGTCACTCAGAACCAAGCACCTTGCCTTCAGGATTGATAAGGCCTGCTATAGGTGTTTACGTTTGCAAAGTGGTGGAGAAAGGGTGTGTGGTCTTTGACCTCCTATCAGCAATCCAACTATGTGGGGCTTACTAGTGGTAACAGGTAGGCTAGTCCCCCCCCCCCCCTGGTCCCTAAAGAAGCAAGGGGACAAGGGGACGTTTTCCTCTAACCAAGAGCATGCCAGGAGGCCAGGAGGCGTGTTTGCAGAGAGGTGGAGAAAGGGGGTGTGACCTGCCACCACCTCTAAGCAATCCCACTGTGTGGGGCTTTCTGGAGGTAACAGGTAGGCTACTTCACTCCTAAAGACCCCCGGTAGTGAAGGGAACTTTATCTCCACAACCAAGAGCATTTGCAGACTGATGGAGACAGGGGGCATGGCTTACCATCTGAGCTCAGCAATCCTGCTGTGTGGGACTTAGTGGAGGTAACAGTCCTTGGGGCCAACTACCCCTCTTGTTATCTCTAGTAAGTCTTGCACAGCGGGATTGCTAAGATATCTTTGGAGGCCACGCCCCCCTTTCTCCACGACTCTGCCAACGCGCCTCTTGGCCCATTCCTGGTTGGGGGATGAGTCCACTTTTCCTTTAAGGGACATTGTGGGCCAAGAAGCCCTCCTGGTACCTCCTGTAAGTCCTACGCAACGGAATTCCTGAGAGCTGGTCAGAGTCCCAGCCCCCTTTCTCCACCACTCTCCAAATGCGACTACTACTTAAAAAAACAAAGAAATTCACAGAAAAAAACAAAGGTTACAGGGACGTTATAGTTAGAAATTAGCCTTTAAAAAACCTTAGAAATTCAACAAAAAATGCAGGTTTCAGGGACGTTATAGTTAGGTATTAGCATCTAAAAAACCTTAGAAATTCACGGAAAAAAACAAAGGTTACAGGGAAGACATTTCACTCGTACAAAACCAAAGAAATTCAGCCATTATAGTTAGCTGAGCTAACTATAACTCGTGCTCCCTCAATGCACTGATATTGATCTCACATATTACATCACTGATGACATCTCAAATGACATCACTGATGACATCAGTGATGACATCATGCACAGCATCTCTGACGCACCCACTCACACCTCTATAGAATCTTTTATATATCCATTGCCACTCCCACACAACCATTCACAAACCCATTCATAGAACCATATCAGTACTTACATACACTCACTGATTAATTGATCTACACACACATCCACTCACTCACCTATACTGCCATTAATACAGCCATTGGCATATCCACTCATATAGCCATACAGACGCTCACACAGTGAGTGAGTCAACCATAGAAATACTCACGCACCTGGACACTCATCCATACAGTTAATCATACAGCCACTTACTCACCCAAACAGTACCACAACCCATCCACCTACTTATTCATACAAATAGTAACATATACTCACTCGGCTATACAGTCACTGATAGACGCATGCACTCATCCTTATAGCCACTCTCACATTCACTCACTCACGCATACAGTCACTCATATACTCTGTCACTCACATACACTGCCTTTCATATACTCAGTTACTCACCCCTACTGACATATGCACTCAATCACTGACACAATCATACAGAAACTCACTAACCCATACAACATCTAACAAATATAACAGTTCCCCATACAGCCACTGACTCACCCACACACTGATCCATACAGGCAGTCGCACACCTCCTCACTGGATCACTGACATCACATCAACACTCATAATAGCGACCTACAAAATTATCTACACATAAATATTGATAACATAAGTATCAATATACTATGCTTATTTAAAAAATACACAAATATCAACACAAAAATATTGTCAAACATCAACATTGATACACTAATATCTTTAAAAAAAACATGCTTTCTATTAATCACATACAGTCTTACTTGGTACAGCTCTGACATTGCCACTGTTACATGAGGGATAGGCAGGGAGCGGAAGGGCGCTTTAGGGGAAGAAGTAGGGCTTATGAGGAAGGATATAGTCAAAAATACAGATAGGCTAGGAGCATTGGTCAAAGAAAACTTAGGACTTAGGGAAGATCTGGAAAGAACTGAGAGCCATTCAAGGAGAAACAACTTGAGAGTGCTAAACATCCTAGAAGCTGAGGAAGGGACTAACATTAAAGCCTTTGTAATTAAACTATTAAAGGAGTCTGTCTTGAAAGATAGGTCAGATATTAACATTGGACCATGAGATACAAAGGGTTAATTGGGACTCCTTTATGTGGAATATACAGAGAAACAAGCCAAGTTAAATACTTGTAAATTTTCTTTCATACACGGTCAAAGAAATTATCTTGACAGCAGCATTGAGGAATGGTCGATATACAGCCCAAACATCTCACATTCTCTATCAGGTGAGATGTATGTCACGCAACAGACCAGAAGCAATGGAAGCTGGGTAAAAGAATGGAGGAGTAACATAAACTTAGAGCCAGAGCCCAACTGAAATTCTTGGCGCTGCTTCGTGTTATCTGAAACAATCAGATGCATACATTTCGACAGCAGAAGATGCAGATAGCCTGGTAGACAGTATAAAAAAGGGTGGAGCATCTAGAGGAATAGCCCGAAATCGAAATTGAGAAAATGATGATGAAGATTAAGAAATCATAGATACAGGGATGTCAGGAGAGCGGTGGGGGGTTGGGTGGCACAGCTATTGTTATAGTCTACGGATGTATCTCCTCCTCTCTTGTGGCCCTACAGGTTTTATGCCTGATAGTCAAGGGAGGGTTCCCATGGGATATCAGTATCGACTTGGTCCATTACCAAAATAGATCACCATAGATTCCCAGGTCACATAAAATTAGCCCAATTCAAAGTAGATGGGTGGGATGATAATAAGCTTCAATTCTTAACTTGAACGTAAATTGCCTTAGATCTAAAAATAGAGAGGTTGGTGATGAAATATCTAGATGACACAGGTAGCTCAGGTAGCTATCTTACAAAAACCTATCTAATGGAAAGTGAAAGCAGGGGTCTTTATACAAAACTAAGATGGGCCAAAAGCTATGCTGTATCAGACCATGCAGAATACTGTAAGGGTGTGCAATACGTATTAGGAGAGGGTCAGGGGTCTAGATAACTCCTTCTAAAACGGACAGCTCTGGAAGGTGGGTTTTAGCAACTCTTAAATGTTCTGGTACAGAGTTTGTCTGTGCTGGTTTTTACGGTCCAAATGTGGATGACCCCAGTATATTGTGGATCTACAATTGACCCTTATATGGGTAACCACTCTCATAATTATAGGGGGTGATTGTAATACCCTACTCACTGGATCCAACGTTGGATACATACACTAGTTGGAGGGGAACCCAAGTTCAAGCACCAAGGATAAGACAGGCATTGAAGCATATTATATATGAGATGGGCCTGCTCGATACATGGAGATATTTAAGGGGGCAAAAAAGATGATACACCTTCCATAGAAAAAAGTATAATCATTTTTCAAGACAGGACTATTTGCCAGTGAATGGAGCCTGGGCAGGGACATTAAAAAACGTCCAAATGTCACCAGGGCATATTTCCGATCACGCTGTGGTTGGTGTTACATTAATGGGAATTAGAGTAAGTCACAACGTGAGTTGGACATTGAAAAGATCCATCTCATTAGACCCAGATGTGTCCACCCTTCTGAAAAAAACAACTATGGAGTTCTTCCTTGATAATGCTCACTCAGCCTCCATTGGAGTGATCTGGAATACCTTTAAGGCATATGCACAAGGTGTTCTACTAAGTCAGATCTCTTATAAGCATAAGGTGGATAGAGCAGAATCGAAAAGACTGGAGTAAAAAGTTGGGATACTGGAAGTTAAGTTGCAGCAAATGACAGGGAACACCCAGAGTAGAGAGGATGTCATGAAACAGTTGGTGGAAGCTATAGTAAATTATAGGATCAATTTAGAGGCAAATGTACAGAGAGGTGGACTACTGGACGAATGCAGCAATTCAAGTACGGTGAGTAGGCTGAAGCATTGGAAGTCGAGGGCTGAGAGGTCACAAAATCACATCGGGGAGCTGATTATCAACTCTAAGGGCGACGTTTCAAATAAGGAAGAGGAAATGCAGGTCAGCCTGGTCTCACTCTTTTTTGAACTATTACCCGCCCCCCGATGCGACCAAATCTTGGGAGGCTCGGGGCGAGTGAATGCAACGGACCCCGATATGGATCGAGGGTGCCCAAAATGGTCCAAGATTTGCAGGCGCTATGGTGATATGAGGACTTTTAAAAATAAAGAAGCAGAATGAGCGCATGAGGACATGAGGACATGAGGACATGCACATACCAAGGAAATGTATCAGAGAATTTTCATATTTGCAACAGAGATCCAGACTTTGTTAATGTCAGTGTCCAGCATGCACAAAAATCAAGATCAATGGGGCAAAAGAAGATAGAAAACAAAAAAAAAACAACAAACTAATTGCCAGAGAAACTCACATACAATGAGCAGTGTATATACAGTGACAGTACAACCTTAGTCACTTTACCTTTTGACAATGTGTTGTGACGTTCTGTTGCACGCACAGTGATTGAGAGTGCCTCCAAACCTGCCTGAAATTGACCAAAATCATGCATCAGTTCAAAATTCAGTTTTGAACAGACACAGTATCGCAATTGACACACAAGTATTCCATGAAGGCTCCATGAGACAAGACAAATACGCTGTGGATACAATTTGGAGCCCTTAGTGAGACACAATTATGGCCTGTCCTGCACACCTTTCGCGTCTAGATATCCAAGAAGCCATTTAGGCCATGCCAACAAGCACACAGATAATCTTCATTCTCCATGTCCATAAAACTCCCAAACCTAGGGTGGACAAGGGGGAGTGGACAGGGAGTTAGAGAAGGTTAACCACAGAGACAAAGTAAATCTAAGATACCTTATAGCAGCAGTAAACTCAGAAAATCTGTAGGTCACTGGTAGTCAAAGAAATAGGCTTCTTAGTCATTCGAGTAGGTAATGACATGCAGCCATATAGGGGTAAATACAAAGAACAAAAGAACAGATTGAAAGTATATCTGGTTTGAATCTTATGAAAAGGCAGTCAGTAATTTTCGGCAAATTTCAGAATTACTCCTCATACATGTGTGATATTCTCATCCACGAAAGCATGGGAATGTTTGAGACAAGGAAAGGCACCAAAGCTTCTCTAAAAGCATCAGTGTGATCCTAAAGCCAAGTGTAAATGAAAACAAGCATTCAAAGCAGTCTTAGCAACAGATTAGAAACCAGAAAAACAGGTACCCGCATGCTAGGTGTTACGTATAGGACCTGTAGCAGATTAAATGAGAGAGACCAGTACCATGGCACTGATATTTACAGTGTGTCGAACATTTAGGTGACTGCACATATCCTGCGTGCATATTTAATAGCGTGCAAAAAAAGGGAAATGTACTAAGGCTGGACTTATATCATCAAGACAGGTCCAGTGTTGTGATATATATTTTGATGTACTAAACGTGTAGGACCTGGCATGCCTTTAGGCCACCATGTGCATACCACAAATGAGTTAGTTGCATTATGCACCCCATTCCTCCACCAAGGATGCCAACTTAAAATACAAAACAAGGCATTGAAACATCACATTTCTGTGGCAAATCATCCCTCGAGTCCCACCAACTAAAACTAGCCTTACTCACCCGTGTTCGGTAAGGAGCGCTCTAACAGCCATCATTCGGTGTTTGTAATATGTGACCCACTGAAGTGCAGACAGAGGGCAGGACTTAATGACATTTAAGCTTCTCCCTGTGGGTGTGGGTGTGTAAGCAGCTGTATGGGTGAATAAGTGGTTGTCTGAGTAGGTCTATGGGTGATTGAGTGGCTGCTTGAGTAGCAGTACTGGTGAGTGGGTGTGTGAGTGGCTGTATTGATAAATGAGTGGGTGTGAGTGGCTATATGGGTGAGTGAAGGCTGTGTGAGTCTCTGTATGCACGAGTGAGAGGGTGGGACAGTGACTGTATTGGTGAGTGAGTACATGAGAAAGTATCTGTATGACTAAGTGAGTGGTTGTGTTAGTAGTTGCATGGGTGAGTAAATCAGTGTCTGTATGTCTATATGACTGGGTGTCCGAATGGTTGTATTGCTAAGTGAGTAGGTCTATGACTGGGTGTATAGATGTGTATGTGACTGTGTGAGTGGCTCTATGGGTGTAAAAGTAAGTGTGTGAGTCATTTTATGGGTGAGTGAGGGGTTGTGTGAGTAGCTATTTGAGTGAGTGAATGGGTGTGTGAGTGCCTGTAAGAATAAGTAAGTGAGTATGTGAGCACTTGGAGGGGTCTGAGAATGGGTATGTGAGTGGCTGTGTGAGTAAGTATATGAGAGTTTGTATGGGATGTGAGTGGGGCTATGAGTGGTTATGTGGATGATGTAATAGTGATGTCATCCGTGATATCATTTAATATGTCATCAGTGATGTCATTGGTGATGTCACTGACCATCTCATGAGTGATGTAATATGTGAGGTCATAAGCAGTGGATTGCAGGAGCATAAGTTATAGTTAGCTCAGATAAATGTATCTGCTGAATTTCTATGTCTATAACATCAATGTAACCTTTGGTTGTTTCAGTGAATTTCTATGATTAAAATTCTATTTCTTAACTATAAAGTCGCTGTAACCTTTGGTTTTTCAAATGCATTTCTAATGTTTTTAATGCTATTTCCTAACTATAATGTCCCTTTAACATTTGCTTTTTTATATAGAATTTTGTTTTTCCTCTTTACTGTACCCTGTAAGATTTGAGAGTGGGTGTGTGAGTGGCTGTATGGATCTGTGAGCGGGTGTGTGAGTGGCACCTGTGTGGGTCTCTGAGTGGATTTGTGAGTGGCTGTGCAGGTCTGTGAGTGGGTGTATCAGTGTCTGTGTGGGTTTATAAGTAGGTATGTGAATGTTACTAAGGGTCGGTGATTGGTTGTGTGAGTGCCTGTATGGGTCTGTGAGTGGGTGTGTGAGTGGCGCTATGGGTATAACTAGTTTGCTGCATTTTAGGAAGCACTACAAAAATTGTTGTTTTCCAATTAATCTGCCAGGTTGGGCCTGAAATGTATTCTGACAATTGGTAGCGCCAAGACGCCCCAAGGTAGTTGTGCGCCTTATTAGAATAGATCATATTGTGTTTGAAAAAACAAAATAGATAATTGTATCTTATGTCATGTGGCCAAAGTGCAGACTTGTGAAAAGCAACCCATCCACCACAAGTAGCACTTTAATCATGTCTTAGGCCTGCCACTGCAAAGCCTGCGCATGTGGTTTACACTGTCATGTCGACTAGGCATTTAAAACTCCTTAAACCCCCTTTTATTACATACAATTCACCCTTAAGGTAGGCCCTAGGTAGCCCATAGGGCAGGGTGCTGTGTAATCAACAGGTAGGACACGTACCTTTAAGTTTTGCATGTCCTGGTAGTGGAAACACCCAAATACATTTTTCACTAATTTGAGGCCTACCCGGAGCATAGGATAACATTGGGAATTCCTTATGACACATTTTAGCGGTAATTCCTGATTGAGTAGAAGTGGATCTGCCATGTTTCATATAATTGGAATGGTAATGATAAGAGCTCTTAACTGATAAAGTTGAATTTATCATTACCATTTTTCTCCTCTTAGCCCTGTGTGACTGCATTCTGTCTCCAATACACATCTGGGTGACACCTGGACTTGTGTATTTTCTTTAGACAGTCACACACTAAGGGAGCTTGGGTGTGACTGAGTGGCCATCCACATCTTCATGGGTCATCCTGGGCAGGATGGAAAGGAGATGCTGAAACACCTGAATACGCTGTTTCCTGTCCTCACACAAAGGGCTGCATACCCACCTGGGGTGAGTCTGGAGCCAGAGCTGGGAGCGAGGACCTCTGTGCACTTAAAAGCCCTTCTTTGAAGTCACCCCCATTTCAAAGGCATTACTGGGTATAAGAACTGGACTTCTGACCCTACCACTGGACTTTGCTTGCTGAAAGTCTTGTCCTGCTAAGTTGTACCAGTCCAGTCTTGTGCCCTTGGAAGTGGATACAAAGTGCTGTAACTGCCAGAATCCATGCATCAAAGACTTTATGCTGATCTGAACTAGTGAATCACCCTTGGTGCCAGTGCATCACCACTGCTGCATGGAGCACGGACATTCCATTGCCAACTTTGCAGCCCATTTTGTCCCGTTTCTGACACATCTCTGACTTTTGTGGCTTGGCGTATTGCCTTTAAATCTGCGGTTTGACTACAACGCGTTGCCTCTTTGCTCCCCGCATCTCAACTCCATTCATGACGCATCTAAGGTACTTTGCAGCTGGCCAAGATTGATTCTTGTGTCTGACTCATGCTTCATCACGGTCTGCGTGAACGTTTGGATTTACCCCATTCTAGAGCACTACAATTTAATGTCATCTATAAAAATTCATAACTCCAGTTATACTTATTGGATTTTTGTCATTTTGTTCTGGTGGTCATAAAAATATAATCTATTATTCTAACCTTGTGTAGAGAGGTGTTTTCACTCTGTTACTGTTTGAAGCATTTCTCAAATACTTTAGACATTGCCTCTTAAGTTAAGCGAGACTGCTCTGTGCCAGTCTACCAGAGGGTGAGCACAGGATAATTTAGGGAGTGTAGTCACTTTCCCTGACAAGGAGTGTGTTTCCTGCTTGGACAGGGTGCACACCTCTGTCAACCAAAAACCCAATTTCTAACCACTACTCTATGCCACTCTACTCTACCACACTATACTCTACTCATCTCCATGCTGCTCCACTCTATAACACTGTAATCCATGGAGTCTACACAGAGAACCTAGATGTATCCGAAGGCAGAGTGCTTGAATGGCTTGATACTGTCCCTCCATAGAAACTCTCAGACCCTCAAGTAGGGACACTTAATAGTGGGATGGATCCGTACAAAGTCTGGCAGACTCTTAAGAGGGGCAAAAATAGGAAAGCTGCGGGCCCAGATGGGTGACCCTATGAGCTTTACAAATCACTATGCAACACACCTGTCCCAGTCTTAACTTGACTCATCACTGAGTTTTTTACTAATGGGCTTGAGTTGCTACCCACCTGGAGGAAAGCAATAATTACTTTAGTTCTCAAACCCGACAAAAATCCAACAAGATGTAAGTCCTATAGGCCCATATCACTGCTGATGAATGACTATAGAATCTTCTGAAATATCTTAGCCACAAGATTAAACAAAGGAGTAGGCCTCTTAATACATAAATATCAGGATGGTTTCATGTCAGGGCGGTATCTTTATGAACTAACCTATGGGTCGATAGGGGCGATTGATATAGCATCCACCTTCAACCCCCCCTAGCAATATTAACACTGGATGCTTCCAAAGCATTCGATTGCGTCAGTTGGAAGCTCCCGGGTTCAGTGTTAAATTGTAATAACCTGGGCAGTAATTTCTGTAGATCTGTTCAGCAAATTTATAATGATCCCACCACTCAAATTCTTTTTAATGGAAGCTTAACATCCAAGTTCAGACTTATTAGAGGTATGTGGTAGGGCTGCCCCCTCTCTCTGCTGCTATTTGACCTGCACAAAGAGCCTCTTACAAGCCAACTCAGGAACGAGCCAGCAATAATCCCTGTTAGGTAAATGGTTGGTGGAAAAATGTTGCTCTTTATGTTGATGATGCCATCGGATCTAGAAGAGGCATTACCAGCAATTGGAAAGTTGGCGCAGAAATTTGGGAAACTGTCAGGCTATTTGGAAAGTTCAGAAAAGACAAAGATAATGGCTTGGAACTCTACGAGTGGGAGTGAGCAAACCAGGAAGGAGTTGAGATACTCAGAGATCAGAAAGACACAAGACCTCTGTAGGAACTGGGACCACCAGTTCTCCGGGGTTAGCTTGGCTCGAGCAGAAAGGCAGCCAGGGGCTTGCGTGTAAAGCAGCTACTTAACACACTCATCCCATGAAGAGACCACACCAGTAGTTGTGTTTGAAAATCAAGATCTTTTATGTAGGCTTAAGATCAAAGCAATTAATGCATTAGCAAATCATCAGCATTTCATTAAAGTACCACATTAAAGCATTTCATGGACGCCTTTCAAAATGCATTTCCTGTAAAATGCTGAAACACTTCATTAAATACTTTCAGTAAAGCAGAAAAGCAGAAAACTTGAAATAACACAGCCTGTCGCGTTATACTTTTCAGCAGGCTAAAAGGGTACTTTCATAAACCATGGACTAGCTTGCAAGTAGCAATTATAAGCATTTCCTCTTGTAAATATCAACAGTTTAGTAACCAAAGTCAGATCATCAAAATAGTACTGTAATAAATCACTAGGATTTAGGGTTTAACCCCATCAGGATCTGTAGAAGCCCGCCCCTGCAAGAAATTCAGGACAGGGAAAATATCACCACTTTATCAGCAGGCTTGAAAACATGTAAGCAGGCATGAAATAGTAAAGGCAGCAGAAGGCTGCCACCATGCACCAACAGTCAATGAAGTGAATGATCTCACCACCCACTTCTCGCAGCCCGGCGTGGTGCAAGACGCTGCCACAGCGTACAGGTGCCGGGGGCAAAGAAACACACTGCGGGGCTAAGCGGAGGGGCGTCTTCGGCTCCTGACCCCGCCTCCGCGAGGAGTAGTAACCCGCTCCGGGTGCCGGGCCTTCCTTACGAGGCTCGGCGGGGACAACCAATGGCTGCAAGGTTTGGGCGGGGGCGCAGCCGATGATGCGGCAGAGCTCCCGCTCACGTGACAGGGGCCCAGGCAGGCTTCAGGCCTAGTGCGGCCTGACGAACTTGATGCGGCGGCCCCCTCCTGGCACCGGGGGCTGCCGAGGGGGGTCAACGTCGGCGCTGGACACAGCGCGGAGGCAGGCGGCCACGGGACAGGCCAGCAGCGCCTCCGAGGCATCGCGTGGGCGGCGCTGAAGCCGCGGTGGCAAAGTCTCCTCAGGTGCCTCACGGCACCAAGGTACATCGCTAGCGCCGATCCAGAGAAGCGCTTAGGGGGCTTCGCAGCGCAGGTCACGGGCAGGGCCCGGGGGCAATTTCGGCCATCTCCGACACAGCGCTGGGCAGGGGGGACAGAATAAAGCGCTATGCACCCAGTCAGACAGCAGATCGGGCCGGCAGGAGGGGAGGCAACCTCGTTACTCCTGACAGGTCAGACAGTCTCAAATACAGCGCTGGACAGGGGGGAGCAGGATATTGCGTTTCTCCCACAGTTCAGCAGGGACAGCAAAGCAGTTCAGTCAGGGGGAGACAGGTAGGGCCATAAAAAGGCCCAGATGAAGGCAGGGAATGCGCAGGGCAGCAAAGTCTAGTACCTGGTCGATCCCCCAGCAGTCACTGGTCAAAGGAAAGTAGTCTTCTTGGCGCTTGGATGGTTTTGCGACCTTAGATGCTGGTTTCTTGAAGAGGAGGGGGATGAGTAGGAGGATGGATGAGTTTTCCTCAGTCACTGCAGATGGACCCTGGGGTTCCCTACCTCTGGGCCAGATCAGGGGGCTAGTCTAGGACACCTCACCCAGCTTAAGAGGCAGCACCTAAATCCTGTCACTCCCACTAGCATAGGTTCCTAACCTCCCGCCTAAAACTCCTGCGTGGGTTCCCCAGGTCAGTGATGCCCCAACAGACTAGAAAAAGTTCCCTCCCTTGCTTAAGAATGCCCAGGGCAGGTGACCACTCCCTAAGGCGGCAAAATAGGCTCCGCCTTTCTTCTGGAAGGTTCCAGGAGCTTCCCCACTCTACCTATGGACAGGGGATGGGTGGCTGGCATTGCAACATTGTATGGGGATCCAGCCTGCTGCTGGCAGCTAGGGTGCTACACTAAAAGACCACGCTGCAGTAGCAGGGGCCAGTGGCAGCCATGTTTGAAGTAGAGAGCACCTGCACCCTAACACAGATTAGCTATGAAAAGGTGCCCGAAGACCTATGGGCCAACAAACAGTAGGTGGGAAAAATGAGGCAAGGGCAAAAAATCACAGGGAAAGACCACCCTAGGGCTGACAGGTCTAACAACCTCGATAACAGAAAAAAACTTCATAAGAGCTCAATCAGGTCTGTGGACTGTTAAGCGGCTGGGCTCACTTTTCACTAACCATCTTGGGTAGAGTTGATTTAATAAAAATATTGATGGTTACATTTCTTTTTAGCTCCATGCTTCTTAAATTTGAAAGGCCTGGATACACAAACTTCAGGGGAAATTCTTAAACTTCATTAGGGCGTCACAAGGGTTAAGGATTTTGTGGAATGAAATACGCAGGAAGAAAGACAAGCAGGGCTTATCTCTCTAGGGTCCTTCAAAAGTTTGCATGGGCCTTTCAATTTAAAAACTATAGAATGTTGTGCAGTAAGCCAGACCTCCCTGAGATAGGGGTATTATTTTGAGCAATGTTGAAAGACATCAGACTGAGGGAGTTGCATTCCTTATAAAGTTAGTGATAAATGCTTTTTTAAAAAGGTAAGTCCTGCGAGCCACAGCTTCATTATAGGATCAAATTAGTAAAGTTGTAGACCTACCCTACTACAGCAGTCATGCTCCATTATGGGATTTGCCAGGCACCCCAATATGTCTGCACAATAGCTTGGTCAGCCCCTTGCACGTACTGGGAAACACAGATAGGGATAATTTGTGCAGGAGGGGAGGCTTCTGTTCTGGGAGGAGATTGGCAAAGTGACTAAGGGAAAGCTGTCAAAGTATAAATTTAACAGAGGAGTTGGTTTCAAACCTTATTCATCAAGGGTTCCTGCACAAACTCTTTAGAAATTCTGTTGTTGGAACCAACCCCTGGGAAAAGAGAAGCCACCACCTGGTATTGGTAAATTTTGAATGCAGTGCATGTGGACTTCACACTTCCCGAAAAGATGTGGGGGGAAGTCATGTCAGCGCCAGCAATACAGTATATATTTGGCAAGTATCTTTGTCTACATTGCGTAGTACAGCAAGAACCTGCATATTTTAAAAGAACGATTTATTCACCATGCCAGGGAATGTCGAACTCCCTATGGTATAGTGAAGATGAGGATAAGGATCACTGCAGCGTAAACGAAGTGTGGAGCTGACAGAGCAGATGACATCGGCATGTTCTTTCACTGTCTAACTATATGATACAACTTGGAAGATGTAGGTAAGATATTATTGAACATTTTTCTAATTGAAATGAAGGTAAGCCTCCTTCTTATCATATTTGGGTCCTTGGACCAATCAGTGCCTATATGCAAAAACAAAAGTAAACTCCTGTTTTACCTGGTTCTCTTAGCAAGGAGTGAAATCTGCAAGGGGAGATTGCTCAAAGAAGCCCTGGTTAGTGTGGAATAAGTGGCCTTGGTTTAGTATGCACTAGAGATAAGCACAAATAATTGTTCAGATGACACACTGAATATGTGGCAACCAGTGTCCACCTGGATCAGTAATGTAATTTTTCGTACCACCAACCAACAACTCAAATCCTTTTTTTTTTTATTTGAACCACCACCAGTCCGTTCCATGATTACACCTGACTCCCGAGTCCGATACTGAGTCAATTTGGAAATTGCAAGTAGCCTCAGTTTGAGAGGTCATGACACCATACTCTAAGAGTGGGAATAAGGGGTCATGCAAGGGGGGATCTTAGCAAAAGGTGAATGAGGACATAAAAGCACTGTGATCCACTCTGTGCCACTCCTCTGTACTCCACTGTATGGTACTTTGCAAAACTGTATGATACACCAGACCACTTCACTATACGACACACCACTCCAATCTATGAGACTTTAATCAACTGTATACTATGCCAGGCCACTCTATGCAACTCTACTCTGCAACATAACACTCCACTCTAGGACAATTAATTCCACTCTATCCTATGGGACTCCACTCACCAGACAACTCCACTGTACAACATAGCACTTCACTCTATGACACTTTAATCAACTGTATGATACTCCAGGCCACTCTACTCCACTCTACTCTACAACAAAACACTCCAGTCTATAACACTTAACTCTACTCTATCCTACTTGATTACACTCTACTGCACTTATCCGTACTCCACTATACAATACTTTACCCACCCCACTCTACGCCACTGCTTGACACTCAACTCTACAGCACTATCCTCCACTCTGTGCAACTCCACTCTACAAAACTGTACAACACTCTATGCCATTCTACAAGATTCTGCTTCACTATATCCCTGTACACTCCACTCTATCCCAGGACACTACACTGTACAACACTCTATTCCACTCTATGAGACTTTCCAACATGCTAATACACAGCACTCCACTGTTCTCTATGAGTGCTCACTCCAAAATATGACACTTTACTTAACTCTACACTACTTTACTCCACTCCACTCTACTGTACTCCATGCTACTGTACTCTAGGAGAAGCTACTCTACTGTATGACACTTCACTCCACTATACGCTACACAACTCAACCCTACTCCATACTGCTCCACTCTACTACACTAAACTCAATTAAAACACACTGTACAACCTTGTTCTCCACAGTACTGTATGACACTCTGTATAAAAGCACTCCACTTGGCAACACTGGACTCCAAGATTTGAAACACATTTTATTAAAACAAATTTAAAAAACATTGAAATTCAATGAAAAGACCAAAGGTTAAAACTTAGTCAATGTTAGTAAAATATTATTTATTCTTTCTATGCAAATCAAAGTTAAATATTAGAAATTCTAAAGTTATAGTTATACCTTGAATTTCTAATGTATGCACCACATTTAAAATACTATAACTTTTATTTCTTATTCCTACATAAACCAGGAGTGGACGGTGAACTCCGTTCTGTCCGCAGAGTTCGCAGAGTTTTGCCACTAGAGTATACAGTACTGCACCTTAATTGATACAGTGGGGTTGATTCTACCTGGAATTCAGGATAGAAGTACCCCTCAGGCCTCTACAGACTGTCTGAGGCGAGTAGGTCTAGGGAGACTCTCCTGCGAGGATCACTTTTCCCGCAGTTTATTCACAGACCCCTGCCAGACCTAAGGGGCAGTATTATCCTGAATTCTGGGTGGAATGAACCCCACTGTATCAATGCAGGTGCAGTATTGTCTACTCTAGCGGGCACCCATGACCTTAGCATATGGGCCAAAGAAGAAACCAGGTTCACCCAGGAAGTAATCATGGATTGTATTAAACTTGATCGTCACTCGAAAATCCCTTGGCTAAAACATATTCAATCCTGGTATAAGACCCTCTTTGGTCAGGACATTTTTAAAGATATATTAACAGAATCAGTTTTAACAAAGCGTGACCTCAAATCCACTTACTTGGACCATGTAAAAGGGACCAGAATGAAGGAGTATGCAATGCAAAGTACGTTCAAATTATGCATGGAGTACAACCTTAGTACAGGTCTCCCCTCCTATCTTACATTTGTCAGTATTAATTCCCATCACTTTGTTCTAGCTCGCCTGAGGCTGGGAATAGTTCACCATCGAGTGGCTTTCCCTACAGTAAAAAAACCCGGGTTATGTCTGTGTCCATGTGATGGGAAATCCAAACAGAGCATCTGCCACTTTTTACTTTTGTGTAATTTTTATACTGGTTTTAGAAAGTTTTATCTGAAGCAATTATTTTTAGAACATAACATGTGCAATACAAGAGCCGCAATGCAATTGTTGTTTAACTTGGCCTCCCCGGATGTGTGTTATCGCGTGGCCACTTATATCTTAAAATGTATCTGGCATAGGAAATCAATTATCATATGACTCCTTTCCCCCCGTTTACCCCTTGGCTGTTACATTTCATGTCACGAATGTGTCTTATTCTATCTAATGACTTATTGTTTGAGTTACATTGTTTACACGTGTATCTATTTATATGCACTTTATATTTATTCTGCATATTTGCACCTGCCGAAAGTACCTTATGGTAATGACTGTCTTCCGGTTCTTGCATTTTTGCACTGGCGTTTTGCACAAACCTTTATTGTAAACAAATTGTTGCTAAAATGTTTAAAGCGATCAAACAGACGTTGCACTTTATCTTTAATACTGCATATTTGCACATGTCAATAGCACTTTATGCATATAACAGGTCTTTCCGATTTTGCACTTTAGATTGGCGTTTTTTTTGCACTAACTTTTTCTATAACAACTGCTGCCAAAACGTATATAATGACCAAATCTAACTTGTACTCAAATGAGACATACCTTATTGAACCAAAATAAGATTGGCATGGATATCGATGTAATTTTAATTGTTTCATTATCTAACTTACATAAATATGATTTGAAACTGTACTTATGTATGTTGCTATATGGTTGTACTTGTACAAACCGAATAAAGCATTTTGAAACTAGAAACCTTGAATTTCTAATGTATGCACCACATTTAAAATACTATAACTTTTATTTCTTATTCCTACATAAACCAGGAGTGGACGGTGAACTCCGTTCTGTCCGCAGAGTTCGCAGAGTTTTGCCACTAGAGTATACAGTACTGCACCTTAATTGATACAGTGGGGCTGATTCTACCTGGAATTCAGGATAGAAGTACCCCTCAGGCCTCTACAGACTGTCTGAGGCGAGTAGGTCTAGGGAGACTCTCCTGCGAGGATCACTTTTCCCGCAGTTTATTCACAGACCCCTGCCAGACCTAAGGGGCAGTATTATCCTGAATTCTGGGTGGAATGAACCCCACTGTATCAATGCAGGTGCAGTATTGTCTACTCTAGCGGGCACCCATGACCTTAGCAGGGGCCCTTATACTATCACATATAAGGTAGGATTTATTTCAAGGTCTTGATGAAATGCCCCTTGACCCTCCAGGCAAACAGGGCATGAAACATTTCAACCCCACCATATTTTCCACATACTAGCTATTAGGGCCCATTCTTACCCCAGGATAGCACCCTTGTTTTTACTTTGTCAAGGGACCACCACTCTATTAAAACTACTTCGACTCCCTTACACTCTTGTAACTTCACTTTTCCTCACCAACCTCTTTTGTGCAACCCCTTAGCCGCATGCATCTAATGGTGTTTATGGATCAAAAGATCTCCAATAAAAAGGCCACAGCCAGTCAGGCATTGCAGCACCGGCTTGACGAGGAGTGCACTTTTATGAAGCATGACACCCTACTAGGTGTGTGAGGGCTCTATGATCTGATCACTCTGATCCCTCGAGATCTTGAGGATGAGACTGCTAATCCCATACTGTGTATGGTCAAATGAGCCCCATTAGAGGAACCTCCCCATTGAAATATTTTGTTAATGTACCCCGGGAGGAGTGTGGGTGTAGGACCTCATTAAATATCTCTCCTTGTCCCTCCATTGATTATTTTTTTCCAACTCACCATCTCCTTCTGTTCTCCCTGTTGCTTAGTATTTGTTCACCCTGCCTCCATTCCCTCCATTGCCGCTGTGGCTTGTTCCCTGCCCACCTTTTCCCTGTTCCCTTCATTGCTGCTCTTGCTTTTTCATTTCTTACCTCCACTGCCAGTGTTCTTTTCCTCGCCCATCCTCTTGCCATTGCCGGTTTTGTTGTTATCCCTCTATTGCTACTGTTTCATTTCCCCATCTCCCACTGTTTCTACTGTTGCTTTTTCTCTGCCCACCCTCCCTCTGTTGTTGTTGTTAATTTCCCACACCCGCCTTTGCTCACTTGCCGCTGTTGCTTAGTGTACCCCTACTCTCCCCTTCCTCCAATGCTATTGTTGCTATTTCCCCAAACACCCTTCCTCTTTTGTTGCCGTTTTTTGACCTCCCACCGTCTCTAAGTTGCCACTATTGCTTTTTCCCCGCCAAACCTCCATCCATTGTGTTGATTTTTCCCACACACCCTACCTCCATTGCATTTCTTACGTTGCTGTTGTTGCTTAGTGTATCCCACCCTCTCTACATCTCTGGTGTTGCTTTTTTCCCACCTTCCTTTGCAGTTATTGCTTGCACCCTACTCACCATCTCTCTATTGCTGCTTAGTGCCCATCTGCCTTGCTGCCATTGCCCCTTAGTGCCCACTCCCTCTCCCTCTGTTCTGGCTTGGTGCCAGTCCACCACCCTCCCTCTGATGCTTTTCTCTTCCCATCCTCTGTCCATTGTCATTGTTGCTTGGTGCCCAACTACCCTCCACTGCCCATCCCCTGCTACCACTGTTGCCCCTGCTGTTGCTTCTTCTACCACCTGTCCTAACTCTGTTCCCATTGTTGCTTTCCCCCGCTTTTACTTTTTACGGCCCATTCCTGTTCTTTCTTCCTGCACTGGTACCATTTTGCAGCCTAGTGCCAATGCAGGCCCTATTTCACCATGGTGCAAGGGTGTCTGTGTTGTTGGTATGATTGTTTTTGTTCAGGAAGGGGCACCTTCCTGCACAAAAATAATCCATAGAGTTAGTTTCCTCTTTCTATGTGCGCTGTATAATGCACTACACATTGAAAGAGGAAACAACAGGGAGAAATAAAAGATATTTCTCCTTGTTAAACTTCACCTGGGGTGGCGTATCTTTTTGGTGCATTCCAAGATTTACCAGGTTTGGTAAATCGGGGAATGTGCCAAAAAACATGGGATTTGTGAGGGTACACCCACCACAACAACCATGGAACGCCTCTCTTGCGCAGAGTAAGGCGACACAGAAATTTGCACTGAGTTGCCTTACTCAAGATTTAGGTAGCCATTCAAAGCCAGCAATGTGGCTTTGCATGGCTTCATAAATCTTACTTAGAGGCTTGTGTCACGCAGTACCATTTTGCGTGGTGCAAACGTGATGCAAGCCTCTCATAAATATGTCCCCCAAATTTCCTTTCCACCGAGGGCACCGTTCCAGTTAAACCGATTTAGAGCCGGCTTTGATTTTGAGTTGCCTGAAGCAGGCACCGAGGGGAATAGTGCCCCAGGCAATTTTTCTGGTTTCTTAAGGACTGCAATTATCAAGTCTTCACACTCTGGACTCAATAGTCTTTGCCGAACCCCTGCAGCAGGACAGGGGAGAATAGACAACACTTCTCCGGGGCAGAGAGAAGCCTACCCAGGTCCTCAGACCCTCACTGCCTGCCCTTTTACATCTCCCCGCTGGCACTTTCAGTTAGCTCACAGCAGGCGAAAAATGACAGTGTTTTTTTACTGGAATGGGGGAAAACTGCCCAATAAAGTACCATCTATCCACAGGTCTTTTGTGTGGTAGATTTCAGCCTTTCCGTATTCCCGCACTGTATTCATCGATTTACCAAACTGCCAGGGGTAGCGGAAGTGACATCATATACCCTTTGACACCCCCACATCCATCCTCACAGGAAGTGGCATCACACAACCTTTGACCTGGTAACATCACAAATACCTCAACAAGAGAATATCCTTCCACGCACCCAAGAGAAACCTCTGCTCCGCCGACCTCGCCCTGGCAGAGGTCACCCGCATCCGCAGAAACATAACAGACAGGAGAGCCATCTCCTACATCGCATCCAAAACCTGGAACGCGCTCCCCATGAACATCAGATGCTAGGCTATCCTGCACATGTTCAGAAAGGACCTCAAGACCTGGCTCTTCGACTGATCCGGAGCTGCCCCCCCACCTCCCCCAGGTCCTTGAGACCCTCGCAGGTGAGTAGTGCGCTTTACAAACCCCTGATTGATTGATTGATCACAGGAAGTGACATCACGTGACCTCTGGACCTGCATGATATCACATGTAGTGGCATTGCACAATATCTTGGCATTGTGCTATCACAGGTAGAGCTGCATATGACCTTTGGTTAATTACCTAAGATATTGGGACTGGAAAATCTACAGCAGAATCAAATTAAATGCTTTATAAACAAACATATTTCTATTCAAATCCTATTAAACATGCTCTTACCAATGTTGTCGTTATCAGACAGTGTCTTCAGATACAGAGGTTAGATAATGCAGCATTGTTTGAGAATCTTTTAAGTAATTTACAACAATGGATAATTTGCTGGCTAGATTGAATTATTAAAAATTATTAAATTAGTGTCTTATAATGAACAATATATAACAAAGATTTGATGACCAATTACCACCATTTACATACCTTCCAAATCTCGTACAGAAAGCACTTCTTTAGTGTACAAGCAGGCAGTTATTTATGTGAGTCATAAAACGTGGAGGCCCTCTAATAGGGCCGAAGGCATAGATCAATGAATCAATAAATCAATCAGGGTGTGTTCAGTGCAACTACTCACCCAAAAGGGTCTCAAGGCGCTTATTTTGGGGGGGAGGGGCATGCAGTTCCTGGATGTTCACGGTTGTTCATCGAAGAGCCAGGTCTTGAGATAATTCAAGAACTTGGAGAGAGTTGGTTTCTGACGTAGGTGGAGAGGGAAGGTGTTACTTGCTTTGGCCGCAAGGAAGGAGAAGGTGTGACCTCCTATTTCGGTCTTCTTGATGCACGACACCGTCACAAGGGAGTGGGCTGAGCAGAGGGATCTTTGAGGTGCGTGGAACTAGAGGCAGTGGTTCATGTAGGAGGTTCTGGTGTTGTAGAGGGCTTTGTGGGCGTGGGTGTTAAGCTTTAAGGTGATTCTCTTCTCGACAGGGAGCCAGTGTAGTGCCCATATGTGTTGGCTGATGTGGCAGTGGTGCGGTAGGTTGAGGACTAGTCTGGCAGCAGCGTTCTGGACATTCTTGAGTTTGCAGTGAGGTCCTTGTTGATCCCAGAGTAGAGTGCGTTGCCGTAGTCTAGTCTGGAGGTGATGAGGGCGTGGATGACAGTTTTCCTGTGTTCAAGGGGTATCCATTTGAAGGTCTTTCATAGGAGGGTGTGGTAGCAGGAGGAGGTGGCAGCGTTGATTTGGTGGTCCATTTTGAGTTCGGAGTCTAGGATGATTCCGAGGTTGTGTGCGTGGTCCGTCGGTGGAGGGAGGGTTCCTGAGGGCGGGGGCCCCCAGGTGTTGTTCCAGGCATCAGGGTGTGGGCCTATGATGAGTATTTTGGTGTTGTCCATGTTTAATTGTAGGCAGCTGTTCTTCAATCCAACTGGCAACTGCTTCCATTCCTTCTGGAAAGTTGTGTTTGGAGATGTTGGGTTCATTGGATAGGGAGAGGATGAGTTGGGTGCCGTCTGCTCATGATAGGATGTTGAGACCGTGCGATCTGATGATGGATGCGAACGGGACCATGTAGACGTTGACCAGGGTGGAGCTGATGTAGGATCCTTGGGGATCTCCGCAGGAGGTCAGTGTGGGTTCTGAGAGGAAGGGAGGGAGTATGACCCGCTGTGTTTTTCTGGGGAGGATGGAGCGGATCAAGTCGAGGGCTTTGTTCCGGATTCTAGCTTTGTGAAGTCTGCGGGTTAGGGTGCGATGTGAGACTGTGGCGAAGGCTGATTTCCAAGAGGCATGCTGCATGTAATTTAGTTAATTAATATCAGAAAAGAGCTGGCTCTAATCAGTGAGGCTGAGCACTTATAACAATATAACAAGAAGATATGCCTAAACTGATACAATTGTCAAACCAATAATTGACTCAAACGGAAGAACAACCAATTTCCACCGGAGATTTGCTACTTAATAGCTGTTTATTCATTTTAAATATAAAAAATGCAATACATGAATTCCTGGCAAATTACATACATTAAATAAAGATGAATTGGACACAACACAATAGCAAATAATACATACACATTTACACTAGTCAGACATATCACAGTCATTCAATTCACATGCATACATTCATAGAAGACCCGACACACCCTAGAGTAACGGATGTGCCAGTGTGAAAAGGTGAGACAAAAAGTAGGATTGCTCTGTAAATCAAACAATTGTTACAAAAATATATTTTTCAAAGAAACAGTACACTCTGATAATTTAGTATCAATAGTAATTGTCAACACAAATTTCATCGGCAATGTGTACAATAAAACTTGAGTGAAGTGTCACTCAACACTTGGGTTTATATTAGAGCAACTCCTTAGACAGAGGCCTACGCAATTCGAATCCCTACAGATCACAGATGGGATTCTCCTCAGGGCCAGCAAGTTTCTGAAAAACAGAAAATAAATTCTACATATCAGCCTATTCTGAATGTTTAAGAAAACAAATGAGTGGAGACCACCACTATTCCACACAGCTAACCCTTCTGGTATGTGGGGCGACACAAAGGTGTTAAGTGACAGAGTTCTGTAAGAATAGAAAAAGAAAATGGAGAAAGATAATTTAGACTTACTCTACAACGAGAGGATCAGTGCACTAAATTGAAGAGGAGTCACAAATTACTTATCAGTGAAAGCAGTGAGTCCACGGCAAAGCCATCTATTTTTTTTAAAGGGCGAGGGACCGTAGACAATCTTTTAATGAAGAAGGTGGTTTAAAACGGATCGGCGGGCAGCTTGTTTTCTTGCTAAAAGCAGGAGACAAATGTTTCAGTCAAAGTCCGGAAGTCAAGGGTAAGGGGACCTCTAATAAATGAGGGTGAACCATTCATATGTCTTACCGGAGAAATGTAGCAGATCAGTCCGAAGACCGGAGATAATCTTTTAATGAAGAAGGTGATTTAAAATGGATCGGCGGGCAGCTTGTTTTCTTGCTAAAAGCAGGAGACAAATGTTTCAGTCAAAGTCTGGAAGTCAAGGGTAAGGTGACCTCTAATAAACAAAGGTGAAACATCCATATGTCTTACCTGAGAAACGTAGCAAATCAGTCCGAAGATGTTGGACCTTTAGTTGGATCCACGGAATCAAGGTACTCAATTATACATCGTTTGTGGTAAAAGGTTCCTAAAATGCCAATCGAACATTGCTTAGCCATGATGTTAAATGTAATGCGAGAAAAAAAGGAACTTAAGCTAGTTAATGGTGTACCTAGTTGGCGTGGTCCGAAGCGCTTACTCGGTTGACATGCGCAGAAGCGAGGGTTTTTCAGAAGCTAACAGATCACAAGCTACGTGATAAACTTTAGGTGTCTAAAACGGAAAATAGAAGACACACATGAGGAATGGAAGTTATCCAAACCATTGAGGAAAGAAACATCTGTTCTAAGACCGACGAATACATAGCTTACCAGAGAAAAAGGCGTCTCATGCCGCATATGCCGGCCAGCGTTCTCTGGCAGCGTCAATGGAGCACTATTCTCCCGCACAGGTGCCGTGGATGAATGCCAATATCCTATGGAGTCACTCGGTTATATGCAACCGGATCTAGTGAAAAACCGTCCATAGGCGGGGGTGTTATTGGAAATACTTAAAGACCCGGCGTGTCTTATATATTTATAACATACAGAGAACTCGAGTCTTAAGCCCAAATACAAGGCCACC